>NC_133843.1:981785-1305714 GCF_047830755.1 Zonotrichia albicollis
GGGGGAGAGCAGCCTGTAGCTTTCATGCGGACTGAAGAATAATGAACTGAGGCAGAGGGCACAGGGGAAGTTGTGGAGTTGCCTTCATCTAAAAAGTGAAATTTTGTCTCGTGGTTATTTTCCTCCACCACTCTTACTGCCCAGTGATGAAGAGGTCTGGGCTTTAAAAATTGACATTTATATTGGAGAATTCTTTTTTTTTTTTTTTTTGGAAGACTGCTGCAGTGAAAGACAGGGAGTATATCTCAAATTACTCCAGTAGTGTAAACCCTGCCAAAAAGGAGTGATGCTGCACTTGGCTGTTCACAAATGGCAGAACAACCCAGAGAAAAGGGAATTGTAATTGCTTGTACACACGAGGTCAAGATAGTGCAGACAAGGTTGGAGAACTCTGTTCAGTTTCCCAAGGCAAAGGGGAAGAGGGAAGTCAGGCAGTGCAGGAGCACCCATCTAGGCAGAGCTGGCCTCATGAAAGAACTGTCTCATCAGATCTGAGCTCCAGCAAGGAGAACATTCTGAATTTAGCAATGGGAAGGGGAGAGACTTGGTAAATGATGTATTAGAAACTATGAAAATCCTGAGTTATTCTTTCTTTGGTATATTCACACCAGGAAAAAATCCTGCATCCTCTGAATCAGGGAGTTTGGCAAGACAAGGTGCTGAGCTTGAACTGACACCGTAGTGCTCGTGGCTTAGGCAGGCACTTCATATTCTCTGGGATGTGATGCCAGATAGAAATCCTCAGCAGGAGGAAGCAGCTCAGCCTTGGCTGTGTCTCTGTCTCTGCTGGTCAGCCGAGTTGTGGTAGTTTGCTGATTCAGGCTGAGGTAGCAGATACACCAGAAACCTGCTGTTTTTAGTGTTGATGGTCAGAGAACAAGGCCAGCTTGTTCTGCTTTATTCAAACTGGTAAGCCTTGCCTCCTCCCCCCTTGCTGCCCTCCCTGCAGGCCAGGGGTGGTTTGTGGTGATGCAGGCTCTGTGCTGAGGAAGCAGGACAGATAAAACACAGCTCGTGTTTCTGGGAATCCTGACCTCACTGCTGACAGGGAAGTGGTGTGCTCCCAGGAGCTGGCAGATAAGCTGCTGGGCTCCTTGTGCCTGCTGGGGCTCCTGAGGAGCTGCCAGCAGGACTCTGTGGTTTGGGAATCAGCTGCACATTGCTCAGCTCCGTTCCAAGCCCCTACAGCCACGGCTGCAAAGCTGTGCTTTAAGTTGTGAATGGGGAAATGCTGTGCTGGTTTCATGGGCTGAGGAGAAGGGACACAGACTTGCTCAGGGCTGAGCACCTTCCAGGCTGTACCACTGGCATGTTCCTCTGCTGACCTGGCAGGAAAGCGGTGAGAGGGAATTGGGGTGAGCTGATTTCTTTGCTGGGATGCTTGCAGAGAATTGGTTGGAGCCACTTCCCTCCCAGTGCCAGCAGTTCCAGTATCTCCAGCACGTGGGGACACCACTGTGCCACTTGCCACATGTGCAGGAAACCAGAGGTTTTATTGCTGTAGCATTTTGCTTGTGGGCAAATAGATGAAGACTTTGTTACAGGCCTTTGAGAAAGGAAATGTCTGACAGGCTGCTGGTGAATGCCTTTTGTGTCATCCTGTGTTTGGAAACAGCAGCTCGTACCTGATAGCGTTCAGATTCTTGTTCTCTTTGCATTCCTTGGATGTGCTGGAAATAAATTGTAGCATCGTGCCAAGGGACAGGCTGCAGATGGAATTAACAAACTTATTCTGCCTGCCTCACCCTTCAACTTCATTTTTCTATACTTGTAGAGAGGAGATGTACAGCAGAGTATTATTTGTTTGTGTGTATAAATTGCATGCATACTTGGAACCAGCAACAACCCTTTCTCCCTCTTGCAGACTGGAACTGAGCTCTGGAAAAACAAAGTGGAGCTTGGAGCATGTGGCCTGAGGATTGCCTTACACAGCCAGGGGTAGGAAATTGCTGTTTCTCTTGGCTGCTTGGTCATACATGAGCTATTGGGACAATGTCCTTGTTCTCCAGAGAACATAGTTCTCTTATTTCTGTGTCAAGTGAAGGTGTAGATGTTAATCCTGGCCTAGAAGGGATTAAGAGAGGGTTGCATTGAAATAGAAGCAAATGCTATAGTTACATGTGGCTCAAAGGCACTGAAGTGGAATTTTTACTAATTTACTAACTTTTCATGAGCTTTAAGGCTGTGCTGACCTTCCTTTCTTTGGGTTCTTTTGCACATTAATTTTTTTCAGAGCCCAGCCCAGAACTGAGCAGATCACATGTAGTCAACAGCACCAGATTGTTTTCCCTTTTGTTGCAGGTGGTAGCTGAGCAGTGAGCAGGATGCCCCCAGGCATTTACTGCCCTACGGAATTCTGGTCCAAGGGGGAAAACCAAAGCATCCAGGTGGACTTTTTGCTGCCCACAGGAATATACCTAAACCTCTCAGTGCCCTGCAATGCCAGCCTGGGCACCATCAAGCAGGTAACAGCCTCCTACCAGCTTTGGGTGACAGTCTGTGTTAGAGCCAGGGTCATCCACTGCAGAGCTCTGCTTCCAGCAGCAGGCTCTTAGGATGAGAGTCAAAAAAGGGATGTGAAGTCATGTGAGAGTGCTATCCACAGGGAGAGAAGCATCCTTGGGAACTGGATAGTGTTGACAAGACTTGAGAAGCTCTTGGCTCCTGTCCTTGGCATCCTGACAAATTTCATGTTACTGGGGGCAAGTTACTTAACCCAGTTTTGTTTCCAGTGTGAGTAATTGCTGTGTTGCACAGGAACAGAGTCAGCAGGTGCTTACTGTGAGATGTTCAGGTGGGGGTTATTTAAATGCTCAGGCTTGAGGGATTGACATTGCCCGAAACAACAGGCAGGCATGAAGAAAGGAAGTCATTTAAAGGCACCTACAAATAAACCTGCCCAGCAGTTCAGCACCAGCTGGAGCCACCAGACCTGGCTGAGGAGCAGCCTGGGAGAGCCAGGGGGCTGTGGGGAGCTTGGGTTGTGCTCTGCCTTAGCTGTGGGACAGTGGCAGGGTGAGGGCTGGACAGGCCCTGGGGGCAGCTGGGTGGCAGTACAGAGGGTGACAGTGTGTGCTGAGGGACAGGAGCAGGGTGACAACAACAGGGTGACAGCAGTGCAGTGACGGTGGCATGTCCCTGCAGGTGCTCTGGAAGCACGCACAGTATGAGCCGCTGTTCCACATGCTCAGCGACCCCGAGGCCTACGTGTTCACCTGCATCAACCAGACGGCCGAGCAGCAGGAGCTGGAGGACGAGCAGCGCCGCCTGTGCGACATCCAGCCCTTCCTGCCCGTGCTGCGCCTCGTGGCGCGCGAGGGAGACCGGGCCAAGAAGCTCATCAACTCCCAGATCAGCCTGCTCATCGGGAAAGGTCAGCCCGCCCTCATGGGCACAAAATGGTGGCTGGCTCTGGGGGCACACAGTGCTAATGGGCCCAGCATGGCTCCGGGGCACACAGCCCTCATGGGCACAAAATGGCGGCTGGCTCTGGGGGCACACAGCGCTAATGGGCCCAGCATGGCTCCGGGGCACACAGCGCTAATGGGCCCAGCATGGCTCTGAGGGCACACAGCCCTCATGGGCCCAGCATGGGTCTGGGGAGCACACAGCCCTCATGGGCACAAAATGGCGGCTGGTTCCGGGGGCACACAGCCCTCATGGGCCCAGCATGGCTGCTGGCTCTGGGGGCACAGATATTTCTGTTGGGCACAGTGATATTTCTCACTTTCCGTCCTGGACAGCTTGGCTGCAGGGTGGGACACTGGGACAGCAGCAGGATCCTGCAGGGCATGCAGGGGACACTGCCTGTGCAGGGCCAGGGAAGGGGGTGCTGCCTGCCCTGGTGGCAGTGCCACTGCACATCGTCCATCAGGGGCTGCTGGCAGCTCGGCTGACTCTGCTTTTGGCCACGTGTTAAACACGTGTTCACGTGAGGAAAGGGCTCATTTCCCCCACTGGCTGCAGATGCTTATTTTGCCCTTCTCTCCTGCTCTGCACCCAGGTTTGCACGAGTTTGACTCGGTGCAGGACCCGGAGGTGAGCGAGTTCCGCGCCAAGATGTGCCAGTTCTGCGAGGAGAAGGCGGCCCAGCGGCAGCAGCTGGGCTGGGCAGCATGGATGGAGTACAACTTCCCCCTGCAGCTGGAGCCTGCCGCCAAGGGCCTCTCCTCTCTGCAAATCCCCAACAAGAACATTTTTGTCAACATCAGGTTCCAGTCTGGCGGGGTAAAGCACGAAACTTTCCTGTCATGGCGTTTGGTGGTTTGTGCTTTTCCTTTGGAAACCTCTGTGTGTGTGTGCAGACAGAATAATGTGTGCCTGCACAGTGATTGCATGTTTTCAGTGTTCATTCTTTAGATTGCTTTGCCTGTGGAGAAGGTTGGGAGGGAGCTGCTCTCCCTCCTGAACGTGCACTGGGTGTATTGGTCAGCTGGAAGCTGAGGTTGCTGCATGTACATGGGCTGGAAACCTTTGTGGGTTTGGGTGGGAAAGGAGCACAGAATCCAGTACTTGGCTTTCCTTTGGAAGCTCAGGAGCCTGCTCAGCAGACACTGCTTGCAGGCACTGCTCTGTGCTGCCTATGGGCCCCTGTTCCTGCTCCTGCCTGGGCTCATGTTCTGCCTGTTGTTTCTGGGCATGAAGCAAGGTCACCCTGGAACAGCCTTCAGAGCAGTGTGTTTGAGCATGGAGACCCTTCCAGCCCCTGCCCTGCTGCTGCAATGACGGAGGGAAGGTTTTTAATGACTGGCAGCCACATAAACTGGTGATTCTGCTGAAAATTGAAGTTCCTGTTTTCCAGCCTTGTGCTTACACTGCTGAAACTTGCTCCTGCCCAGTTTGGCAGGAGGAATATCTCTGCTTACCATAGGCTGATGTGTGTGATTGTACCTTCCCTGCTGCTCCTCATTGCCAGCAGCAGGAATGCTGCTCCCTGTCTGTGCCATGCCAGCCCCGTGCTGGTGCCTGACACTTTGCTGTGCTGTTGGGATTGCAGGAGAGCTTCATGTTCCAGATCTCCCCCTGGGAGTTCCCCATCACCCTCATGACCTATGCCATTAAGAAACAGGCCACTGTGCTCCGCCCCGAGACCGTGCAGCAGCCAGAGGACTACACCCTGCAGGTGAATGGGAAATGTGAATATCTCTATGGGAACTACCCCCTGTACCAGTTCCAGGTGAGCCTCGTGTCTTGCTTTGTCAGTGGCTGTTCCCACATGGCCTTCTCTTGCTGGGGACATGGGCTGGGACATGTTGAGAAGGAGAGAGTGCTGTTTGCAGGGGTGCAGCACATCAGTGACAGCACCTGGATGCTATTTAGGGTGAAAGGTACTTCCAGCAACCTAACCAATCCTTATTTTTGGGGGCCCAATAGTCTAAGCCTGTCCCTGGGTGCCAAGTGCTGTGTAAATACATTTACAGGCTGTGGTTCTGGAAATATCTGCATGCTTGTGTGGTGGGATGAGGGTTCTCCCATTGAAAGTTGGGCAAGTAATCCTGAATCATGTGCTCCTCTGGCAGGGCAGACTGCTGCTGGGAGTGCTGAATCCTCCTCAGTGTTTTCCCTTAATGCAGCCATTTGAGTCCATTGATGAAATGCCAGCTATAAAAGGCACTTCATATTCTCAGCTCTGGCAGCATGAGGCCAGCGAGCTGCAGGTTTCTAAAGCAAGAAGAGATAATTGAGAGCTGGGATTGGATTGTTGCTGTGTCTTTCCCGAGTCCCTGCAGGGCTCCTGCCTGGGCTGGTGGCTCTGGCTGACCCTGTCCCCTCTCAGTACATCCGCAGCTGCCTGCAGCGGGGCCTGACCCCCCACCTGACCATGGTGCACTCCTCTGCCATCATTGCCATGAGGGACGAGCAGACCAACTGCATCACCAGCCCCCCAAAGGCGGTCTCCAAGCCCCCTCCGCTCCCCAAGAAAAAGGTAAGAGAGGACAGGGACCCCTGGGCTCCTCTGCTGGGGACACACTGGGCTGGGCTGGGCTGGGCTGGGCTGGACTGGACTGGGAAGAGAAGTGCTCCCTGTCCTTCTCAGGGCAGGTTCCCAGCTGGGAAATAGGGTGGCAATTTCCAGCCAGCCTTCCAGCCCCCTCCACAGCTTCCCTGGCTGTTTCAGGCTTCTTGCTCTTTTCTTGGGACCCAAAAGCATGGAATGGGAGATGAGTTCTGGTGGGGGCCTTGAGAGGCCTTTGTTGCATCTGTTTCTGATCAGAACCCTTTCTGTTTGCAGCCATACTATGGCTCTCTCTGGTCCTTGGAGCAGCCTTTCTACATTGAGCTGGTGCAAGGCAGCAAGGTCAATGCGGATGAGAGAATGAAGGTGGGGACTGGCTTACTCTGGGGTTTGTACCAGTCACAGCCCTGTGGTCTGTGTGGGGAGGACAGGGGGGCTGGCAGTGTGACCTCACCTGCTCCTGTGGGGCTGCATTCAGCCCTTGGGCAGTCGCTGAGCTGCAGCACAACAGGGATGGGGATGGGCAGGGAGCAGCCCAGCACTGGAAAGAGCTGCTGCCCTGAGGTAATGGCATTGTACAGGGCAGGGGACACCCAGCTCTGAGAGGAGTGATGGGAGAGGTGGTGGCTGGCAAAGGGAAGGCAGGAGGCAGCAGAGGCCTGGGATGTGTGAGGTGTTTACCATGAAGGGGGAAATGAGGAGAAGGGGAACAGCTGCCCTTTGGGAAAGGAAGGAAACTGGGCAAGAACGTGCCGCATTAATCAATATGCAAGTCTGCATGAAGTGACAAGATACCAATGCCCTCACTGAAGCTGAGCAAAGAGAGAGAGAGTTCACAACAGAGTGTCTGAGTGACTTGGGAATGAGACAGGAGAGGGACACCCTGTTCAGTGATCTGGGAATGAGACAGGAGAGGGACACCCTGTCCAGGGAGAGCGGCCCTGTCCCCTTCCCCTGCAGCACACAGGCAGTCCCACGTGCTCACGGCGCTGTCCTTGCTGTCCCTCAGCTGGTGGTGCAGGCAGGGCTGTTCCACGGCACCGAGATGCTGTGCAAGACCGTGTCGAGCTCGGAGGTGAGCGTGTGCTCGGAGCCCGTGTGGCGGCAGCGCCTGGAGTTCGACATCAGCGTGCGCGACCTGCCGCGCATGGCCCGGCTCTGCCTCGCGCTCTACGCCGTCGTCGAGAAGGCCAGGAAGGCTCGCTCCACCAAGAAGAAGTCCAAGAAAGCTGTAAGTGAGGCCAGCCTGGGGCTGCAGGTCGCGTCTTGTGCTCCTGAACCTTTTTGTCTCAGAACGGTTCGTGTTATTAAAGCAGCGTACAGGGCAGTGGCCAGTAACTGCTCCAGCAGGAACAGGAAGCTGAGAAGTGGCTGCCTGTAAGAAAGGCTGTTTATGTGCAATTTCTTCTCTAGAAAGACCATTGAGAAACATACCCAGCATCTGACTGGACCTAAAGAGGAATCACTTATCTTGGTGTCCCTGTTTCGCTCTTCTGCAACTTCCTTGTTCTGTAGTTGAGGTTAAACCATCATCTCTGTTGCATTTTCTTTCTAGCAAGGTCTTTCCTGCAAATCCCCAGTGGAGCAAATTGCCAGCTAGGGAGGGGGAATGAATTGAGGAATGTAAGCATTGGTTATGGCAAGGTAAAATTGCAGTGCAGGTTCTTCAAGGTCGCTGTTCAGGTGTTGCAAACTGACCAAAGTGTTAAATAACCTTGGAAGCTCTTGATCTGAGCAGCTTAATCAGAGGTAGTGATATTTCTCACTTTCCAAAACTTCTATGCCATTAATAATTTAGTAACTAAAACAGATCCAACTGCAGCCTGTGATTTAATTGCTGATTTCCCAGAGTTGTAACATAAGCCTCTAGCTCTGTTCTTTATGAGCAGCAAAGGCATTTGTGCCTCTGTAAATTATTGTTTCTGTGACCACAAAGACTGTTCCCGTGCCTTAAGGAGAGGGTTACTCATGCCATCTGTGCTAGAGTGCAGAGCAATGAGGCACTGGTGAGTGTGATGGGAAGATTTCAGTTCTGCTCACTCCTCCTCACTGCTGGGAGGTTCACTGAGCCTCCTTGTTGTGCTGACATCAGTGGGGTTCTCAGGGCTGCTGTGCAGTCATGTCTGGGAGCAGCAGCCAGCTCACAAATCCTGCTTGTGGAGACCAATTTCTGAGTTGAAGACTTCAGACTGGAAACATTTTGAGGCCAGGACCAGGATTAACGGTTTTATTGTTGGGTTTCTTTTCTATTTAAGAATAGCAGAACCCCAGCTCTTGTTGGAGGCTTTTGTTGGACAGAAGATCTGATTCATCCAGAGGCTGGATGATTGTGGTCACACTGGAATAATTTTCAGTTTTGAAGCAGTCAGAAGGAAATCTTGCTGTTCTGATTGACAAAACAGAGCCAGTCTGTTTAGCTGAGTTGTTAAGGGGATTTTATTCATGTGTGTTCTGGTGCTGGGGAAAGGTGGGTGCATTCTGATGAGCTTTTTGTATAAAATCACAACATTCACCACAGCTGAGCACTGAAAAAAGGAATTTTTCCCCATGGTGAGCTACAGCTCTGAGTGAAGTGCCCAGAAATAATTTCAAATGATTGTTAAGGGCAGGTTAGCTGATTTTTTTTTGTTTGCTTTGATTTTTTTTTTTAATTATTCAGAGGTTAATTCCATACATGTTGTTTATATGCAGCCTGTCCAGAGCAGATAGGTGGGACTAAATCATTTACTACCACAAAAGCAGGCATGTTTGCAGGCTGGCTGGATGAGTCAGAGGGTTAATGTCACCCAGAGGGTTGGCTTTCAGTGTTTCTGTAAATCATGCAGGAGATGGCTCTCTTTAGAGTGCTGGATCCTTGTTTTGCTGGACCTTATCCACCAGAAATCCTGCCTTGTGTTTTGGCAGGCTCTGAGCTGTGGTTAGATGTCATTTACTCTGTTAGAAAAGGTTATTGCTGCTGCTGGTGTTTTATTTGGCTTTTCCCTGTTGTCTGGAAGCTGGTGTCTCAAATGTGATTTCACTGAAGATATTTGGAGTAATCAAATCAGCTCCAAGGTTTGTGAGAAGCTGCTTGAAGTGACTCATTTTGTCACGTTAGAGGGAAATGGGGGCTCTGTAACCTCCCCTAGTGCTGGGCTGTCCTGTGGGGTGAGGCTGCACTGCTTAGAATGTGCCCCAGTGGAACCAGATGTGTCTCTGTGGTGCCTTCCAGCATGGCTCTGTTTGTGGGTGCCTCAGAGCAGGATTTATGCCATGTAGAAACTCTTGTAACCCCTTTTGCAGCTGTTTTCTGTGCTGTGCTCTGAGCTCTGAGTGCTGCTGCATGAGGTCAAGTGTTCCATCGGGGAACCTGACTGCAGGAAAGCTGAGCTCACTCGTGGAATGTGTGTCTGCTCTGGGGCTGGGAGCTGGGTGAGGGCAGGGGATGGGTTCTTTGTCTTGGCCATGTCCCAGGCACTTTTCTTGCTGGAGTCTCCCTTCTCTAAAATGGATTTGTGGGGTTTATTTTGGGGGTGTGGTGAGGGATTGGCAGCATAAAGTTTAATTTCTATAGATAGTGTTTATTATTGTACAAAGAAGCCAAGCCTTTTTTTCCTATTATGAGCTATTTCTGGCATCCTTTGCCTTGTTTCCCAAAATCGTGCCTGCTCTGTGTTCCCTGTTTCAAAATTAAAGTTCTTCTCCCTCCCCTCAAATGGTAAAATGTATGAAATGTGTAATAGTTTCCTCAAATATTGAGTGTAGAGTAGCAAGACCTTATTGGAAAATTAGAGATTCTTCAGCTTTGCCAACTGTCAGGTGGTGAAGTTTCAGACACATTTGTGGGGAGCGTTTGGTGCCATTTGGCACCACGCGAAAGACCCCAGGTTTTGGCAGGTGCCCGATGCCACCTTGCACTGTTAATTTAGGGAGTTCAGGAGGGGAGCAGGCAGGTGTCCATTTTCAGGGGGTGTCTCAGTGCCCTCGGGCAGGGCAGCCCCCCACGAGCGCTGTCTCTGCAGGACTGCCCCATCGCCTGGGCCAACGTGATGCTCTTCGACTACAGGGACCAGCTGAAGACGGGGGAGTGCTGCCTGCACATGTGGTCCTCCTTCCCAGGTACAGCACGACAGGGAGCTGCTCAGGGGCACCCTCAGTGTCCCCAGCACGTGGAGTGGCCTCTGCTCTGAGCTGGAGCCCTGCCAAGGCAAGGCTTAGTTGAGCTTGGCTTTGCAGGTGTGGCCTGACGGGTGGCTGCTCACCTGAGGGTGCCACGTGTCCCCCGCTGGGGAAGGCTCAGGAGGGTGAAGTGCTCGTGGCCAGGCAGTGCCAGGGCAGTGCCCAGGGACAGCCTCTGCTCTGCTTTCTGCACCAAAGCTTTGCAAGATTTGGGCTCATGGGTTTTGTGTACTTTGTTTTTTCAGATGAGAAAGGGGAACTTCTGAACCCCATGGGCACAGTGCAGTGCAACCCCAACACTGAGAGTGCAGCAGCCTTGGTCATCTGCTTCCCCAGCGTGGCAGCACATCCTGTGTACTACCCATCCTTCGAGCAGGTGGGGCACAGGGACACTTGTAGGAATTCCCTCACTGTCCCTTCCAGTGGGGAACCTCTGGGGCAGCCGTCCACAGGGACTGGGTGCAAGTAAACTTGATTAATAGATATTGTTAACTGAAAATTTCACTTTTTCCTCTCACCTAATGGACCTTTGAGTGAATACTTTTCTGAGCTATGAATTACTGAGGTAAAGCTGCTCTCATAGATGAGCATTTGTTTAAAAAATGGGTTTAACTGAGCTGCCTTCAGACGGCATTAGGCTCTGTAGGAAGGAAGAGGAATAAAGGGGAAATGAGTGAAAGTAGGCAGCTCCCTCCCTTTCAGCAGAGTGATAACATGCCATGTGTGAGGTGGAGATTTTCCATCTGTCACTGCAACTGGCCAGACAATGGAGGAAGAGATGTGCCTGTTTCAAGGGAGGAAGGAGCTCTGTGCTCCCCAAGAGGCAGGGTCTGGCTCAGAGCCTGTGCCAGGCACAAAGGGCAGCCCAGACAGGGGGCAAAGGACTGTCCTACAATGCAGCACGAGGTGATGGTGCCCACAGTTACAGAGGAACTGGGAGCCTTTCTCACCCTCTTTATTTGTGTCCCAGCTGCTGGAGCTGGGGAGGAATGGAGAACAGCCCCGAGCTGCCCCAGAAGATTCTGAGGAGGTGAGTCTGCTGGCATCAGTGTTCAGCTGCTGCCAGCCTGGTTTCACGGGCTGGTTTTCCCCCTTACCCCTGTCCCAGCACTTTCCCCCAGCCCTGCAGGGCCCCTGTGGGCTGGCTGAGCCCAGGGTGTGCCCTTGCTGTGCAGAAGCTGCAGCTGAAGGAGATCCTGGAGCGGAGGAGCCACACGGAGCTGTACGAGCACGAGAAGGACCTGGTGTGGAAGATGCGCTACGACATCCGCGACCAGTACCCGCAGGCGCTGGCCAAGCTGCTCATCATCACCAAGTGGAACAGGCACGAGGATGTTGCCCAGGTGAGGCTGCAGGGGCTGGCAGCCAGGGCTCCTGTTTTGGTCCATCTTTCAGTGTTTGCATTCCCGTGCTGTGTTTGGGAGCCTGGCTGAGCAGGGGTTTCACCGTTTTCTCAGGGAAGTTCCCAGCTGAGGTCTGGCTCTTCTGGGCTCTGTGTGGTTCTGGGAGCTGTCCCAGATTCATTTCTGGCCAACAAGGCCTTGTTTATCCCTTCAAGAAACTGGAGGCAAGAAAAAACCTGCATAATTCTTGGGAAAAAAAGATATCTGGATTGAATATTCTTGAATAATAGTAAGAGATCAGCACAAGCCGCCTCAATGGATCAGTTTTTGACCTGGTATCTGCAAACGTGCTGTGAGGCATCTATAAATAGTGATGCCCTGTAAGGAGCTGCTCTTTCATCAGTAGAATTTCAGATTTATATCCATTGTCAGAAAAGCCTTGTTCCTTTTTTAACTATTTTCTCTTTGGTCATTACAGATGATTTCTCTGCTTCAGACCTGGCCAGAACTGCCTGTCCTGAATGCCTTGGAGCTGCTGGATTTCAGCTTTCCTGACCGCTATGTTGGTTCCTTTGCCATCAACTCCCTGAAGAAGCTGACGTAAGTGCTGGCCCCAGGGGAGAGGCAGAGCCCTTTCTATTTCTGCTCAGGGCTGCTGAGGGGCTGTGAACAGCAGTGACAGCCTTGCCTTTGCAGCTTTTACAGAACACTGTGGCAGTGAAGACAAGGTCGTGTTTCATGTTTCCTTTCTGTCCACAGGGATGATGATGTGTTCCAATACCTGCTGCAGCTTGTCCAGGTGCTCAAGTATGAATCCTACCTAGACTGTGAATTGACCAAGTTTCTGCTGGAAAGGGCATTGTCCAACCGCAAGATCGGCCACTTCCTCTTCTGGCATCTGAGGTGAAGAGCAAATCTTGGAGGCTTTTTCTCAAAAATCAAGGGAAACCAGCATTTACTGAGTCCTTCATTGCTCTGTGAAGTGGGAACTGCTACTTTTTACCTCGGGTGCCTCAATAAGAATTATTCCAGGAGGACACAATATTGTTTTTTATTAATTTCTTTTTGTCTTTTGTGGCTCTGCTCTAACTGCTCTGCCTGCTCCCTGCCCAGGTCAGAGATGCACGTGCCTGCTGTTTCCCTGAGGTTTGGGCTGATCCTGGAAGCCTACTGCCGGGGCAGCACCCACCACATGAAGGTGCTGATGAAGCAGGTACTGATTGCTTTGGGCCTTCTCTATCCCTTGGGGCTGCTTCTCAGCTCTTGGCTTGCCCAGATTAATGTTACCAGGAGTACAGAAAAGCCTTATGAGGGCTGCTGGCTCTGGGGGTCTCACCCACACAGCTGCAGTGTGTGTCGAGAGTGGTCTGAAATGTGCAGACCACTGCTGTTATACACCAGCTGTTCAGTGGGAGCTGATCACAACCAGAACTCTCCAAAAGCAACCAAGGGCAGGCTGGGCTCTGAGTCTCATCCTCTGCACTTTTCCAGCCAGGGCACCTCACTTCTTCCTTTGGAGTGTGGTAATGTGCTTTATTCCTGCTGCAGCCATTATCCTGCCATGCATTTGTGCCCAGCAGAGTATCCACAATTAATCATGGATCTTCCTCAGGCAGATACTGCTAAATTTGTTTTGCTGCAGTGTGTGAAATTGCTACAAATTGAAGAGGAAGTAAGAGATGGAACCAAGGTTTACATTTCACAGGATATTTAAATGTTTTTAACCTTTCTCCTGGAATTTCCTATTTGTTAATCCTGTTTCATCCCTCCCATTTTCAGGGAGAAGCACTGAACAAGATGAAAGCTCTGAATGACTTTGTGAAAGTGAGTTCTCAGAAGGCCACCAAGCCTCAAACCAAGGAGATGATGCACATGTGCATGAAGCAGGAAACCTACAGGGAAGCCCTTTCCCACCTCCAGTCCCCCCTGAACCCCAACATCATCCTCGCTGAAGTTTGGTAAGGGACACATCTGCACGTCTGAATTTGTGAGAATTTTGTGCTTTGTTTCACACTGGAGCCAGGCTTTGGGTTATCCCAAGGTTCTTTGCTCATGGGAGTCCCAGGTCCATCAGTGGGTGGAGTTGCTGTAGGACTGGCAGCTTGGATGGTTGATATTTTAATAGATGGAAACTGAGGATATTATTTTTATTTCCTCTAGTGTGGATCAGTGCACCTTCATGGACTCCAAAATGAAACCTTTGTGGATTGTTTTTAATAGTGAAGAGACAGGTGGAGGTGGAGTGGGTATAATTTTTAAAAATGGAGATGGTAAGTCTTTATTATTCTTGTGAAAATATATCTTTTAGTCTCAAGTATTTACTGGGTCAGTGGGCCTAAATCTGGACCATTAAGATGTTGTGTAAATTAGAAACTTTAATTGTTTTGGGTGAGTTTTTTGGTAGTAATCTGAAAATTAATATTAATTCCCCTCTATATTTCACCTGCTTCCCCCTTTAATTAAGATTTTAGTGCAGTAATTGGATACCTTTGAACAGTAAAATGATATTTTCCTCTGCAATGCTGCCCAGATCTGCGCCAGGACATGCTGACTCTGCAGATGATCCAGCTGATGGACATCCTGTGGAAGCAGGAGGGCCTGGACCTGAGGTGAGCAGTGTGCCCACAGCTGTCCTGCACTGACAGGGCGCAGGGGCTGCTTTCTCTGCAGCTCCTTTTGCCCCAGCAGCTCTGTCTGCTGTTCTGGGCAGCTTCTGTGGGCTGGGGAAAGAACTGCAGAGCAGCAAGGGAGGAGACAGGGCAGGCAAGGGAAAGCTTAAACATCACCACGGTGCATTTGTGGGCAGGATTTCAGTGGAAGGGTTTCTTTCATCTCTGCAGGATGACCCCTTATGGCTGCCTCTCCACAGGAGACAAGACGGGGCTGATTGAGGTGGTCATGCACTCGGACACCATCGCCAACATCCAGCTCAACAAGAGCAACATGGTGGCCACGGCTGCCTTCAACAAGGACGCTCTGCTGAACTGGCTCAAGTCCAAGAACCCCGGGTGAGGGCTCACCTTCCCTCCCTGCTCCTTTCCTTCAGCTCTGCCCAGCTCCAGGCTGTCCCACACGGGCTGTGGCTGTGCCCCTGCCTGGCACACCTGGAGGCCTCATGTGGATCTCATTTGGATTGAGATTGTGGACACCCCCTTATTGAGACCCCTTCAGTTACAGACAGTTCTTGCAGCTCATTTTTGTGCAGCAGGGGTGGGAGTGCTACTCCAGAGAGCACTGTGGGAATCCAAACGAGCTCCCCTCCCTTCTGCAGCTGAAAACAGCTCTCCCCATGGGGCAGTACTGGAATCCAAAGTCAAATTATCTTTCACTCTTTCCTTCCCTCTCCAGAGATGCCTTGGACCAAGCCATCGAGGAGTTCACCCTGTCCTGTGCTGGCTACTGCGTGGCCACCTACGTGCTGGGCATTGGGGACCGGCACAGCGACAACATCATGGTCAGGGAGACGGGGCAGGTAATGGGGAGGCACCTGGGCATGGGATGGTGGGCACCTGGGCACGGGGATGGTGGGCACCTGGGCATGGGCTCTGCCCAAAGCAGGGCCACTCTTCCCTCTCCCAAAACCCTATGGCCAGGATCTGCTCAATGCAGTAACTGAAGACAGCTCAGCTCTGATCAGCTAAACCAGGTAATATTCTGAAAATATTTTTTTTTTTTATTTGCAGCTGTTCCATATTGATTTTGGTCACTTTTTGGGGAACTTCAAGACTAAATTTGGTATTAATAGAGAACGAGTCCCTTTCATCTTAACCTACGATTTTGTGCATGTCATCCAGCAAGGCAAAACTAACAACAATGAGAAGTTTGAAAGGTAAGTGCTGGGAGTTAAACTTGACTTCAGCTTTTGAAGCTCTAAATTTTTAGTATTTATTTCCACCAACAAATATTAGTATTATAAGTATTTAGTATTTATTTCCACCAACGTGCAGCTTATAGCTGCCTGTACAGATGAAAGTAAATAAGTTATTAACTGGAGAGAGCAGGGTTCAGACTGCTCAAGTGCTTCACAGAATGGTGGAGCCGGCAGTCCTCACTCCTTTGGCTGTCTTTGCTCAGGTTCAGGGGTTACTGTGAAAGGGCCTACATGATCCTGCGGCGCCACGGGCTCCTCTTCCTGCACCTCTTTGCACTGATGAAGGCTGCTGGGCTGCCAGAGCTCAGCTGCTCCAAAGACATCCAGTACCTGAAGGTAAGAGGCAGAGCCCACACAAGGGGGTAAAACTGAGCACCTGATTCTGTGGCTGGGGGAGGAGGAGGAGGTCAGGGTGCAAGGCCAGATTCTTAGAAGCAGATGAGCTCCAGAACAGTGAGTGGATGCCCAGTGCCCTGTGCAGACATCAGAAATGCCAGGTCCTGGTGCTCAGAAACCTCTTCAGGTTCTGCACCTGGAGGCAGCAGGAGGAGGCAAAGCCCTTGGCTCTCATTTCCTAGTTTGCCTCCTGAGTCATAACCACCCATCCCTGGCTGCTGCAGAACACCTTGTCCTAGAGCAATACACAATGTGCTCTTTCCTGCACCAACAGAAGCAGAGGGTGCAGGTGTTTATCAGAGAAAAAGCCTCCTGCAACTGCAGGAACAATTAAAAATAATTGATGGACACTCCATTGCTCCTTTCAATTGGGTAATTTCTTATGAGTAAATGTCTTACTGGGTGAGCAGCCACTTGTTCAGTTGTGCACTGATTTGTGCTCCTGCCTACAGGACTCCCTGGCCCTTGGGAAAACCGACGAGGAGGCACTGAAGCACTTCAGAGTGAAGTTTAACGAAGCCCTGAGGGAGAGCTGGAAAACCAAAGTGAACTGGCTGGCACACAACGTCTCCAAGGACAACAGGCAGTAGAGCAGGAGCTGCCCTGCCCAGGAGAACAGAGCAGAACAGCCCAGCACGGACAGCCAGGTGCCCAAGGACTGCACAGTGGTGCAGAGTGCAAGATCCCCACCTCGTTCCCAGAGACCAGACATTGCTGCATGACTGACAAACTGTTGGCCTGTCCTCAGCCACCCCACCCTGGCTGCTGAACATCCTTGGGGGACAAGGAGAGACGTGAGGCAATAAAACTACTGCCTACAGTGAAGGTAGGTGCAGGTACTGTACCCTTGAGAACTCCTTCAGCTTCAAATGCACATTTGAATGAAGTCAAGACAGTTGTAACATCCCCCCAGTGTGCTAATGTCTGTGTTTCTAATTTCTGGAAAATTTAGCTGAGCAGAGATCCCCCATGCCTGTAGCCTATCTAGGTCACCACTATTACAGCTTAGAGGCATTAACTTCAGCATGTGGTCACTCCTGCCCTGTGTCAGTGTCCACTGAGGTGGGTCAGCTCAAAGCACACCAAAGCTGACTTGGATAAATGGGTTTATTCTGCCTTGAGACAGGATAAAAACATCCAGGCTGTCATATTGCTTTCTGTCTGCTCCAGAGGCCAAAGTGTTCTGAAACTGAGCTGGAACTCGGCTACTGCAGCTTTGAGGTGGCCACTGGATCAGGTACTTTGCTTTCCAAAGTTAGGCTTCAGTTGAGCCTCAAGTAATTCCTGCATTTCTGCATTTATTTTGGTTTCAAACCTGAAAACGCTAAGATTGCATTTTCAAATTAAAGTACTTACTGCTTTTCATAACAGATGTTAAGCTGTGAGGTCTATTCATACAAACCCTGTTGCCTCTCAAGCACCTGTTGGTAGAAGCAGCAGTTCTGGCATAGAAGACACCTCATTTTAATTTAATTAACCCTGGGAGAGCCCCTTTTCCTACACCTTCAGATGATACTGTGACTGAAGCACTCAGGCTCTAACAGCTCCTTTGGTACTAGAGGGAAATACTGCAGGATTTAGAGCTCTGTGCAGGCTGATCAGCGAGAAACAGTCCTGTGCCTCTGCTCCATTTTAGAGAGTAAATATTGCTATTTCCTTGCTTATTAAACTAATTTACAGAGCAAAAAGTATGCAGAAAAAGTCTTGGGCCCTGTGCAAGGTGAGATGCACTGAAAGCACAGCCCCAGTCAGGTTCCTGTGGAAGGGAAGACACTACAGTTCAGAGCTGCAATTCCCCTGCAGTGCCAGAGCCTGGTGTTTGTTCAGGGTGCTCAGCACTGGCCCCTGCTCTGCTCATCCCTCTCCCAGCACAAAGGCCAGGCCCTCACAGATTTCAGAGCAGTGGCTCCTGTCCTGTCCCTCACTTTGAGAAGTGCAATAACACAAAGGTGGATCAGTATCAGCTGCAAGAACTGAGCACAGTTTTACAGAGCTTAGTCTGGAAAACTCGACTTACCTACGAGCAGTAAAAATTCAGTGAGTCAGCGTGTGGAGCTTCTTTTTTGTACAGCCTGGGAGGCATCTTGGATAAATCTCTGAGAGCTCTGTTGGGTCAGCAAAGAGCCTTTGACTCCAAATTCACAAAGCAGCAGCTCACCTGATGGTTTTCAGCAAGCTGAACTGTACTAAAGATTGAAACTTAGACAATTTTCAAAAATGTTCCATTTCATTACAAGTGGCTTCTCATTTTTATAAATATGCTCAGAATGATAGACTTATTTCTATTTATTTAGAGATGTTTCTGTCATTATTTTTTTTTAAACTCTGTACAAACTGATTGTGCTTATTCTGTTGCCTTTGAAAAAGAAGTATTTTTTTAAGCCAAACCGTGGTTCTGCAAGAAGAGAATGTTTACATGTTTAGCACTTCAGTTGCGGTAGGTACATGTTTTGTAAATAAGAAATAAAAGATATTGACGAATTGTACACAAATGCTGCCAAGTCCTTCTGTGTTTGAGAGCAATGACCACAAAACTCTCCTACTCCCCCAGCAGAGGCAAATTAATGCAGTTTATATAACTGGATTCTATTTTGTTTCACTCAGGAAAATAAAAAATGCAAACAACCTTTAGAACCAGAAATTTATTGTAGCTTATAGACTTTCCAAACTGACCTGTTACCAATATACACATCTGAAAAGTTATACCCACAGTGGCTACAAACTGCATCAGGACATTACAACCCCTCAGTATTACCATTAAGTCATGATCAGTTTTGGTCTAAAATACAGCAGCTACAGCAACAGTATATGGAAGGATAAGTCTTCTACACATTAACACAGGACAACTGTCAGACATAAGTTAAAAGTTTCCCAGTTTACTTAAAACTAGCAGTTAATTACCACATAAGTAGTCAAAACCATTTTCCCATTTTAGAAATCTAAAATTTTACATTAAAAAAAAAAAAAAAGAAACCAAAACAACCCCCAAAAACAGTAAGCTCTGGTGTGGGTTCTTTCCCTGCTGCCGGGTCCATCTCTATTGTAAAGGCACTCCTCAGTCAGGCTCCCCAGAGCAAACCCCACCAGTCCTGGGGCTGCTCTGGGCTCCAGCTGCACAAATACGAGCTCAGCCCTGGTGTTCCACCCCTCTGTGCCCTCTGTGCCCTCTGTGCCCTGCCCTGGCCGGGCTGGGCCCGCTGGCTCTGCAGCCACAGCCAGGGTGGGCTCGCCGTGCTCAGGAGGGAGTGCAGGCCCAGGCTCCTGCTCCCGGCACAGCAACGCACTCTGCAATCCACCTCCACACAGATCAAGCAGAAATTCATTATTCCCCACTCTGCATCAGACCAAATAAAGTTAAACAACCCTGCCTGACAGAAAAAACAGTCCCCCCATGTTTGTACCTTCCAGCTACTGCCCTCTGCAATCCCAAATTGGAACTGGGATCAGAAACAACCCAAATCACATGAATTAACATGATTCCCAAGGTTTTCTGGTTGGATAATTTATGCTACAGTTTTTCACCAGCAGGAAAACACAATTACTAAGTGTAAACAAAGGCTTAAAACACCGACAATCTGTACAAGGGGCTGCAGGGGAGGAGCAGGAGTGTTCAGTGGTATCAGCCACACCCCAAACCCTCCCACTTCCAAATTAGAAAAAAATGAAAAAAAAAAACCCCAAATCCCTAT
Source organism: Zonotrichia albicollis (assembly GCF_047830755.1). Lineage (NCBI taxonomy): Eukaryota > Metazoa > Chordata > Aves > Passeriformes > Passerellidae > Zonotrichia > Zonotrichia albicollis. Next base: position 1,001,199 of record NC_133843.1, read on the forward strand.
CCATGTAGCCTGGTAGCCCAGGTGCTCAGACTCCCCCAGACCCAAACCTGTCTGCAGTGTGCACAGCCCACACTGGCCTCCAGGCACTCCCCCAGAACCACACAGATCTGCCCACCATGCATGTAGTGTTACTTCCCCAATAACTTAAAAGCCTTTATGGCAAGCCTCAATTGGAGAAAAAAATAAAATTAAAACCAAACTGTAGTGCACAGGGGAGCTGAACCTCTGCAGAGGCTCCTAAAGCCTTTACAACTTCTCACAAGCTTGTCTGTTCCCTCTGCAAAACAAAAAGGAGATGAAAGAAGAGGAAGGAGAGCGGGGCATGAGCACACATCGCAGTCAAGGCCAAGACAGAGTTACTGAACATCTACACTAAGAACTGTGCCCGTGCTCCTGCTGCAGTAGGATGAGACTTGGAATAGTTCATGCTGCATGATTTTTCACTTTAGCATGTTTTAAACCCCAATCCCTGTTTTCACTACCACAAATGACATAATTACATAATTCCAATATATTTACAAAATATTAAAAAGTCTTGTTAATCTTCTACTTATTAACCTCATTCTGCCACTTTACACATGCACTAATTTGGGGGAAAAAAAAATTATAAGAAATCAACAGGCTGAAATGAGCAGCTTTACCCTTTGTCAACAAGCAATCTTTGCATCTTTTAGAAAGAGAAAAAGGAACAAAGCCAAGTTTGTTTCACTGAGCAAAAAAAGACAGTTCAGAAATTCATGTGCAATGGCTACAGAGCTGTAGAGTCACTTAGCTGAGATGACATGAAGAAAAAAGTGCAAGGTGGTTCCTCACAGAGCGTAAAAAAAATCCAGTCACTGAGGCATGGCTGAAGGAAGAGGTGCTAACTACAACCCTACACATCAGGAACTAGCTGACAGAACACAAACACGGCTGTGTGGGGGTTCAATCTACTGGCCAGAATGAATTTTTTTGTTTCAAACACCATGAATCCTTGGTACCAATGGAGTGTGTTACAGTGGAGTCTTCTAGAGCGGGAACATAAAGAGAAAGGGAGCAGCTAGAATCAATAACTGAGGGTAGAGTCATCCCATTCCAGCTGCTGCTGTCTGTTAACATTCTGTTGGTCCTCCTCCTGCTCTCCCTCTTCCTCCTCACTGCTTTCAGACTCTGCACTAGTGATGTCATCTTCTTCTCCGTCTTCACTTTCTTCTTCCTCCTCTTCCTCCTCCTCTTCACTGCTGTGTTGATCCTCATACGTCTGTTCAGACAAAAATTAGCTGTCATTACCATAATGGCTAAAATTATTTTTGTTCTTTATTCAAGGCTTTATACTGAGGAAGAGCTATTGCAGATTCCTTGCTGGATTTAGCAGTTCAGCAGGAATTAGGCAGAAACCAGAAAAGACAAAGGAAGCAGCACATTGTAAAAGAGTTCTGTGACAATCCTGGCACTCTACACAAACTGGCTCTGAAGGGTGATCCAGTACTGCAAATTCTACTGGAAAAGGATCTTACAATAGGACACGGAGCATGAAGGTCACACATCTTTCTTGCTCCCAATTTTCTAAAAATTCAGATGTCAGCCACAGGAGAAGGAAACATCACAAACACAGATGTTCTGACAATGAATTCCTGCTAGCTTAGACAAAAGCAGGCTGTGTTTAAAGCACTGTGCACATGATGAACACTAGTGCTGGACACTGGCCTGTAAAATCCCATCCTCCAGCATGCCACTCTAACCCCTGCAAGATCCCAACCACCTGCCCTTGGCATGTGGCACATTTGCTCTAAATTCCCAGGCAATGGCTCTGGTCCTGCTCTCCCCCCGTGCCCAGTGGTGCCAGCAGGTGCCCAGGTTACTGTAGCAGATAGGGCCTGGCGTTCAGAAGATCTCATGATATTACGGGAAGACAGGGCCCCTGCCCCCTTAGATAAGAAAATTAACATAGGAATGCAGCCCCCTGAACCGGATTCCGGTAACTTTCCACTTGCCCAGGTAACTTTCCATCCCTACTAACCATAGATGGTAAAGACAGACCCCCACCTGACGTAGAAGCCCCCTAGACTATAAAACCCCACGGGAAGAGAGAATAAAGGCCTTTGATCCTCCACCACATTGGTGTCCGCGTGTTTCTTAGGCCCCAGCGACCCCGGGGAAGGGGTCACCGTGCTGTCTCCCGAAACCAGGCCGCCTGCCTTGTATCAGAAGGCAACAGGTTACCTCCATGGGGTTGACAGTGATGGTGAGGGCAGAGTCGTCCCAGTCCATCTCGTTCTCCTTGCCCGTGTCCTGGTCCCGCATGGTTCTCTGGTGCGCGGCGCGGATCCGGAACACGCCCAGGATGATCATGAACACCAGGAAGCTCACACACACCACGATCACCACCGTGGCTGTGCTGGGCACAACTGCAGCCAGAAACACAACACTGCTAACTCTCATAGTGCTGACAAACCTCCCCTCCCATCACCTGCCAGATTAAATACTTCACACAAGTATTTCATGTGTATTATAATTTTTCATATATATTACACAAAGGCAGTTTGTCTACAGCCACTTAAAAGGTCAGTAGGGAAGTAAGAACTAGGCTTCATTTCCTTAAATATAATTACATCAATTTGAAAGACAAAAAAAAAGCTCAAATTCAATGGTTGAGAATCCTGACCTGAAAAGGGATGAGGGTTTGCCAAGTTGTGACCAGAGAGATCAACAAAGGAATGATGCACTGGGTGAATGAACTGTGGCTGTGCAGCAATGTGATTGGCATGTTCCACTGGGCTGGCTGTGTGGATAACATTCACCTGGAGACAAACAGAAAGTGTTAAACTACAGAAACCCAATAGTATCATTCTGAAAAGATAAAAATAAAGAGAAAAATTTAAATTTTAGTGCCTTTAATGCCATTTTCTGCTGTACTTCCATCTACTTGAGGTAAGCATACTAAATAATAATTAACCTGTAGCCTGCTGCAGAGAAAATGCAATTTTAGCCTCTCTGTGCTTTAACATAATCCCTTCCTATCAGAAATTCACACATTACAAGCAAAACAGCGAAGGGCCCAGCACGTCCATCTGTGGCACCCCTGAAGTGTCACATAAAGGCCACTCAGCTCTCTGGGTAGCACCATTCTCACTCCATTTGCTAAATCAATAATCTGTGTTCTCAGAGCAACCTTTCCACCTTCACACCTCCATTAGCCACACTATTTCTTCTACAAACAATTTTATTTCAAGCTGAACCACAGGACTAAACCCACATTTATATATAAAACACTGCCTGAAATGCTCACATTCCCTAACACCGATTTACAGGACCAAACCTAAATCAGTAACTGCTGGATTATCTCCCAGCTGAGGGGAACACTTGCAAGCTGCAGGCCCAGGCCCGGGCAGGTAGCACAGAAAATCACAGCCTTTCCGGTCGAGTACAGGCAAGGAAGGAACGGTGGGGAATCTAATATCAAGGCATGGAAACCAATTTCTAATAAGGAACTGGTGCAATTGAGAAATATAGCCAAGGAACATGGACGTAGTTCACATATCTTTAGAAATTTCCTAGAAGCCATGTTCTCTGCACATGTCTTGCTTCCTCACGATGTAAAAAATATTTCACAATGCCTTCTGTCACCGGCAGAATATTTGTTATGGGATAGGCATTGGAAGAAACACTTAAAAACGTTATCAGATTCGTATACTGCCGATGCTACTAAGACCAACTTCACAGTAGAACAATTGGCTGCTGAAGGAGACTTTCAAAAGCCAGCTCGCTCTCAGACCAAGGCCGCGGGTTAGCCCCTAGCAAGCAGGGAGATATTCAGCTCTTAGTGATTAGGCAGCTCTTGTGATTTCAGCTTTGCTTGCTAGGTAGCTTTTCTATTCTCCAAGGGGCCCTGGCTAAACCTGAGGGGTTTACTACAGGCAGGGACCCACCTCCACCTGGAACTCGTTGCTGACGTAGCGCCCGTTGAGCTCCGAGCAGAGCAGCTTGAACTTCCTGTCGAACAGGGACGCCGTGCGCCAGTTCCTGTAGCGGATCAGGTGCAGAACCTCCTCGTAGTTGGCCATGGTGTCCACCCCTGGGGACAGACACTGCTGCAGCTCTGCCAGGGCACCACCTCAGAGCCCAGACAAATGGTGCTCCGTGGTACCTGAGGCTGCTTGGCCAACAGGCTTTCAAGGATACAGAAAGGGTAACACCACTGACACACACGTGTGGCTCCACTGAAATCCTGTGGGTTGGTTTTGTGGTAAAATCCTAAACCCAGAGAGTCTTGGAAGGGATTCTGGGAGCTTTTCTATGGAATACTTTAACATAACAGAAAAGAATGATGCGTGCTCCTAGGCACTGGAGTACCCATGGAAGGAACAAGCCTTTTTTGGGGCAAAATCTAACTGCAGTTCCACAGCCCAGAGGTGACAGGCTATTTGGAACAGAGTAAAGAACAGAAGGATAGTTCTAGAATGCTGTATTTTCTAGAATCACAGCTTTCCACAGAATTGCTGTGCTTGGAACTCTAAAAGAAATGAAGGATTTGGAGTAAGGTGTTACAAACCACCTCTCTAGAACTGCTCCCTGTGTCAGTCCCTTCATTGCCTCCCAAGAGCAGCAGCAGGAACCCCCACCTGTGATTATCATGCCCAGGTTGGAACTGCTCATCTCAATGCCTTTCTGCTGCAATCGTGTCATGTCAATCTCCAGGCTCTCTTGTTCCTGATTTAGTTCCTCTCCCAGCACCGTCACCTCACACATATCCAGGTTGTGCATGATCTCTTCAGATACCAAAGACTCTTGAACTAAAAATGAGAGAAAAAGCCAAAGATTTAAGCAGAAACCCCAGAACAAATTAAAATCTAGGCCTGAGGAGAACAAGTATTCACAAAACAATGATTTAAAAAATAAAACACAAAATATAAACAAGGGATATTTACATGAGGATAATGGCCTGGACTTATTATCATTTCCAGGTAAGTGTTTATTAGCCCAGACCACAGGATCTGCACCTTTTTTCCCTTATGGATTGTGTACTGAAAGGCCACAGCTGTGTGCAGGAGGAAGCTCCTGCCCGAGGGGAGGGTGGGACCGGTACCTGTGGGATCCTCCCCGCCGTCCCCCTCGGGCTCCACCTCCCGGGTGATGGTGCTGATGATGCGCAGCTCCGGGAACAGGGACACGCCCTCGGAGCTCTCGAACTCGGAGGCGGAGCGGGCAAAGTGGTTGATGCCACTCAGGCTGATTTTTGGCTCCTCTGGCTGCAGGACCATGACATAGCCCTCCACAGAGGGAATGGACACACAGGCCTCTTCATTGAAACACCTGAGAGACAGAGGCAGCTTTGCAGTCAAGGTGATTGGTTCAGAGGGAAGCACAATTACACACTGTAATTGCTTTATAAATTTTTGAGAAGCTGTCTCAGACCCAGGAGTCTTAGATAAATTCATCACTGCCCTGGAAATTATGGAAGAGCCACCAAGGGAGCAATCTCACAACTAATTTTTACTTACAGTTACCATTTGGCCTCATTTGCACGCTTTGACTTAGAGCCACAGGTAACCCCTTTAATGAAGCTGTGAGACTGGAGACACTCCCAGCACTCTGGCAGTACTTTGCTCCCCACATTGCACACTCCCTACTCCATTCTCAGGCAGAGAGCAGAGCACTGTGGATAACATTTGCTGTACTGCAATGTGGGATGGTCACACAGCCCAGGACTCCTCTGTTTCTCCCAACTGAGGCCCACGAACAGCAGCCCCACCCAGGGATGCTCCAGCTCAGCACCAGCACACACCTGACAGTGCTGGTGACCTTCAGCCTGCGGATGCCAGGGGTTGGGAACTGGCGGGAGTTCAGGTAGGAAATGTGCTGCATGGCCTTGTCCACTCTGTCAATGTCATCCCCTTCTATGGTCAGCGTTGACTGGCTCGGGTTCATGTGGATCTGAAAACAAGGAAGAAAACGTAAGAGAACACCCAGCTGAGTGACATGGTCTGGCAATTCAAACTGGGGCTCAGCACTGCTAAATGCAGGAGAACTGCATCCATATTCAAAACAACAGGGTCATTATTTCCCAGCCTTGTGGCACACAGTCTCAGCTCCCTACTCACTGCCTTACCCCAGTGTCATGTATTTGTGTTTCATTCTTTAAGAAAAAATCTAAGTACATATCATAGTTCTGGCTGTAGTAATACAGAAGAGAGATAGCTAAAAAATAAGAGAAATTTAGCTCTGCTCACACAACCTTGCTAGTGAAAAAGCCACGCAATCTTATTTTATGAAGCTGCTTGTTAAACATCTCTTATTAGACAATCTGCTCAGCTGGTAAAACAGAGGCTTACAAATATGGAGTTTCTCTTCAAGACCTAAAAGACAGCAGAGTAACTTACATTTCTAAGACCAGGTTTATACAAGAAAAATTTCCTACTTTTATGTACTATTAACGCAGAATGCTACAAGAGATGAGCTTGTTATATCTGGGGCACCCTGTTAACTGTGCCAGCAAAACTTGTAACTCTGATCAGAGAAGGAATATACACACTCCCCTTTGTTTATATGCAAATTTACCTTCACACCTTTGCCAACACCATCAGCCATCTGCAAATCCAGCCCCTCCTTGCAGGTGTAGAGGCAATCAATCACCTTCTTGTTCTCCAGTTTGCCAGAACGGATCATCAACCCTGCCAGGTTGCCTCGGAAAAACTGAGCCATGCGCAGTTCACCACCTTCAAAACACGAGGGAGGAAAAACCTTCACTTGTCATCATTCTTTCTGCTTTTCTTTTGTAAAACAACAAGTATGCCAGCTGATACACACAGCATCATACACATGCAGGTTAGTTTCCATCCATTCTGGGTGTTAACCTTGTGATTATGTCAGGCACAAAGAAAGAACGGAACAGTTCACCATGCACGTGGCCCTCAGAGAGCTGTGGCCACCCTGAACTGCCTGCTCCATGACAAACATGTCACAGCGAGGTGGTGCTCAGAAATCAAACACAGTGGGATGAGCCATGAAACCTGAACCTTCCTGCTGGGTAACACCTCCTGCTCAGGACACAGGAGAGCATCCCTCCAGCTTGAGGGATCTGCACCTAAACCAGCCCTGCAGGCTCTCCCTGCACTCCAAGGGTAGAAAGGAGCTTTGTAAAGTCATTCAGCTCATTCTGAGAGGTGTCCAAGAGTCACCTGCCCCTCTAAAGGTGCCATCTTCTCTCTGCACATTCAAGTGAGCAGTTTAAACCCAGGTAACTCAACTAACTCTGATAAGGCCAACCTAACAAGCCCTTTATTCCTCAGTGTTTCTGAAGATGATGTCACCATGATCAGCTAGTCCATCTTGCTAAATCCTGGGGCCACAAAACATCACCTGGAAATGTGCATTTTCAAGCCCATTACTTATTAAGCAACCTGATTTTAGAAAGATGTCTAAGCTTGATTTAGTAGTTCTAAGTGATAAAAGATCCTTGGTACAACTCTAAAATTCAGTGGTGAAATGTCCTGCTACAAATTACACCATTTTCATATAGCTTCAGCTTCTGGAGCCCCTGGATGCTGCTCCCTTCTTGCCAAATTAAAATGTGATGCACAGCTAGAAACCTCTTGCCAGTTACATCCAGACTATTCCAGCAATTCTTAAACTTTACAGGAAGGGTACATATCTTGAATTCACTTTTAAAAATACACACTAATTTTAAGTATCCCAACTCAAGACACAAAACCCACTGAACTATCACTAAAATCTGTTATGAGGAAATAACCCTGTAGCAAATCTGAAATACCTGGTAGCCAAAGCTTTTCTGCCCATTCACAACTACAATTTTATATAAGTATCTCTATCTGTGAGTATCCCCTGTAAATGACAGGTCTGTGTTTGTGAGCAGCCTGACCTAAATATGAGCTCAGTCTTGTTCTGAGAGAGGATCAAAGGTACCTGAGTGCCAGAGGTCCTGCCCAATGTACTGAATAAATTCTAAAATAAAGGCACATACCTACATGCATAAATACATACATTTATATAGGAAGATGTGTGTTTATGCTTCAACAAAACTGGATGAAAGAGATTATAACTGATATTTACAACAGCAACTTTTTTCACCACTTCACTGCAATCACAATTGTTGCAGATTGTACATGGAAGTACATTTGGATGCAACCAAAAAATACCCAAAACAAACAAAAAAAACCCCCAAAACTAAGCAGAAGTCAGCTGATGATGCTCTGCAAATAGAAGCACAATGAAGACACAAGCCTAGGAGAGGATTATGTGAAGGTCAATGGCCCGAATGCAATGCCTGCATTTCATGCTGTGTGCGAGATGAAGCAATGTCTTGGCTTAAAATGAAATAAAACAGTAGGGAAAAAAACTCCAGCAACCTGCAGAGGTCTCGGGCACAGTTTCATTGTCATTTTCACTTCCTGTATATTCTGTAGAAAAGCAAGACAAAGAATGGGACAATAGGGAAAGGACCAAGTAGTTACAATTTGGCAAACTCTCAAATCCCAGAAAACACAAAGCAGCACATCCCCCAAAGCTTGCTTGTATTGGACCCAGCTCCTCAAGGATTATGAGTTCTTGGAAACAAAGAGCTGCAGTGCAGGGGAAGACATCACTGTGCTGGTACAAGAACAGTCATGGCACCACAGCCCAAAGAGCCCCACACACAAGCAGCAGCAAGAGCTGCAGAACCAGGAGAGGAAGCCTCACACAAACCTTTGTCTTTAGTGAGACAACACAACTCTAACAGCTGGCTCCATATGAGGGGAAATTAATGTAAGATCCAGACTAATACAGTAAATCACCAGAAGGTATTGAAAGGTAATCAAAAGAAGCCATTATCAGCACAGATTTCTTAATCAATAATAGAATCACATGTATTGAGCAGTCGATTTATCAAATGGAAGCACCCAAAAATGAAAATCGCCTTTTAATTTTTTAAAAGAAATGTTCCAAGAACTTATTTAGAAGGATAAAATCTTTTGTTCCTTGGAGACAAGCTGCATACACAACTTAGTGCAGCCTAAATAGAGCAGACAATAAAGCAGATGTCTATTTTTGTAAGCAGAAATGGTAAAATACCCCAGAGACAGCACTGCTCGTGTTGCTCTGCAGAGCTGTCTGCTGGACAGGCTTCCATTGATGAGAAGACTTTTCCTACAAGATGCTTTTCAACCTACTTGAAATGAAGTGTTCTGCTTGGTAATCTGAAGTACATGAGGCATTGTTACAACTACTATTAAAAAGCTAACAGTATTCCCCATGGCCACCACAAAATCATGTTGATGGAATACAGGCTGGTGAGAGCCTTGCATTTCACACACCTGTGGCCAACGAGAAAACAAACAAACACTCATGGAAAAATTACTCAGAGGAAATATGTGATACCAGCTTGGAGCAAAACCCATCTGCAAGAGGCAAAACATGTTACATTTCATGCACTAAAAAGACCTGCTGGGTACTTCCACATAACCACAGAGATTTCATTAGAAAAAGTTAATTAGAAGTATTAACAACTGTCAGTATTTACCTTGCCAGCATGCTCCAACCACTAGCTGTGTTTCTATCTTGGAAGGGTGGAGTGGGTAATCCTCAGTGACTGGGAAGGGATCATAGGAAACCCCATCCACGTACAGAGACACTGCAGGAAATTCAACGTTGACCACGTAGTGGTGCCACTCTTTGTCACACACCTGAACAGAGAGTTTTAAAAATTGGGTCATTTTTTCCCCATTGCAGTTCAGTCCTATGTTTAACATAAACATACATGCAGATGTACCAACGACCTACAACACAAGCCTGTACAGACACAGTTGATCTTTCACACACATGGCACACATCTGAAAAGCAAACTGACTGCCAAACATTAATAAAAAGTTTCTTTATTCTGTTGCCAATACAGGAAGCTGCATATACTTCCTTTCCTTTAATTTTTATATTAAATAACAGCCTATTCCAATCTAACAATACATTTCTACATGCATGCACATCCTGAAATACTGTTATAAAACAACCTTACTAGACAAAGGACAGGTATTTGCTGAGAGGAACTGATAAAAGACAGGACTATTTATCACAGATCCAGGGGGCTGAGAAAATGTCACATGCTCAGAAGTACTTGAATGCTATCATCAACCTGGAATAAATACCTCCTGCTTTCTCATGCACTCCACCTCAGAGTGCATCTAGGGAAGTCAACTGATGTCACAGCTCTAAGACTGACAATGTACTTTCTACTTTATATTCAAGATGAAAAGCTGAAGCTGAGCCTGCCACTCAATCCCAAGTGAAACAAGCACTGCTGGGTTCTGCAGAACAGGAGTTTGGAGGGGCAGGAAGCATTTATCACTAAGGACACTGCCAGGGCTGTTCGTGGCTGCTGGCTTTCGCCCTGGCACTGTCCCACGAGCTGCCAGGCTCACCTGATTGAGCTTCCAGTGGAACTCAGCAGGCTGGTAGGACTTTCCCTGGGAGGGGTCCTGGCGGAACAGGAACACCAGGCGGCAGTTGTGCACGTACAGGGCGTAGTGGTGCCGGTTCATATCTGCAGGCAGTTCAGTCAACAGCGTTAGTTCCTGCTCTGAAACCTCACCAACAAAATGCACCTGCTCTGCAATCTCACACTTCAATACCAAAGGCACTGTCAGGCAGTAATCGATGCAGAAGTAAATCAGGCAGGGTAAGAGGAATGTAAAACATCTGAGGGCAAACACTCTTGAAGAACCCATGAGGCTGCAGGACAGACAGAGAAGTCTCTATCCTAACCAACCTAAAGCAAGGACAGCACTGAAGAGCCAGAGATAAACCTGTCAGCAGGAGAAAAAGAGCTCTACTTGCAAACAGAAGAGGGTTTTTTTTGATACAAATAGCAATTATGGAAACAGGGTTATCACATTTCCTTCCTCTTAATGGCATTTTCCAAACTATTGTTTCTGTGTCATAAGCAGAGAGTGAAATTATGCACAGAGTGAAAAAACAACTTAATCTCTGGAGAAAGAGAAATTATATCCTCAAAGGAAAATAAAGATATAGCAGCAAATGCTGTCACTAGACCTGATATGTGTGTCTTAATGCTTTTAGGCAGCATCAAGAACAAGGCTATCTTTGGAGATGCAAACTCCAGGCTGCAGTGCCAGAATAAGTAATCTACCACAGTAAACTGAAACAGAATTAGAAAAACAAGTCTGTCCAATCTGAAGCTACATAATCGAAGGCTGAGCCTAAACATAAGCACAACAGTGATTTTTAAAGTCAACCTCATATAAATTCCAAGAAAGCCTTAAGGTAGAGAAAACACTGTCACATGCGCTGCCAGAGCACATAAAAACCGACCAACCACAGAGACTGTTTATAATTGAAGTATTGACAAACCTGTCTTGTCTGAATTGCACAGAATTGTCTCTTTCTCCTTGGTTCCGGGCCCGTGCCTCATCCACACCGAAATCATGAAGGGCTCTTTGAGATTGACTGTGACAACACCATCTGGAATCTTCACAGCCTGGGTGCCATTAAACTCGAAGACCTGGTCGCTGTCATGGCCATTGTCCGTGGGCAGCCCCACAGTCCAGTTTGCAGCACTGCTGGGAGGGGGCAGCAGCTCAGCTGTGCCAGAGGCAGCACCTACAACACAAATGATCACATCAAAACAGGAATTTAAAAGACCACCACTGGTTTCAAATTCAACTGTTTATCTCAGCACTAATTTCTCAGCACCAACTGTCAGGATTATGCACTGCCATCACCCAATTCTTTTAAATAGTGTGGCACTAATTACAGGCATCTAATACCATGGTAACTTCCACAAATTTCACTTCTGGGTGGACAACTAATCTCATAATAAGCAAATTCAACCTGCACAGCCATAGAATCAGATTTTGCCTCTATCTCAGGAACCCTTTCATTAATGCCACTTGTCCCTGAGCCCCATAAGCACGATGCCTTTCTCTGGACACTGTGAGAGCAGAAGTGATCCAGCTGAAGAGCGTGCACAAGCACCCCCTCCCAGCCCCAGCAGAGTCAGCAGCAGGAACCTTTAACGTCACACTGACCTCAATCAGGGACAGCTCAGCAATTGCCTGGGTCTCTGGGGTTACATGCTACTCAGACTTTCAATTACTTTCAACTGCAGCCGAAGGCATAAATCATGAGTGATCATTTACCCTGTAATCTCAATTCTTCCATATGGCTACAAAGGACTCCACTGACTTTTTGTAAGACCTTTAACTGCAGCGTAAGTGGATGCCAAGGGCATTTATTCCTAGGGCAAGCACGGTACAAATTTAACTGATCCAAGTTAAATGGCTTTTTCTTGGTTTTCTCTAGTTTTTCATCATGTATTTCTCAGATTGCAGCCATTACATCTATCATGCTGAGAAAAGTAGAGGCTTTAACAGCTATACCCTTCCACACAAATTCTTCCAGCTCTTCAATTTGAATCTCATGCAAGGGACATTATTAGTCTACATAAGACAACAGAGAGGCAGAAGAAAGAGATTCTTTACCACATTTGAGAATTATTGTAGAAGTCACCTTCAGGCAATTTCATGCCTTTTGCTGCCAGTGAGGAAATGAGTTGAAGGAAACTATGTGCAAATGAAGACCAGATCTACTCATTGATTTCTGGTCTAACATAAAATTCAAAGTAAAACTAGTAAGCACTTTTGTTTTAACAAAAGCCTTCTTACCACAAAGCCTGTGGATGGATTTCTCAGAGTAGGTGTCTCTATCACAGCCTTTACCAATATGGTTGGTTTCTAGTTCCACCGTTGCTTCCACTGAGGTTATTGGCTCATCACATGTCTCCAAATGCATCCCAGGGAACAGAGCCAAAGAACCAGTGCCAGGCTCGTATTCTATTCTTTTGCTCCAACCTGAATATTGATTCAAAGAAACAATATTAAAGATCTCTCGTGTTTAACTGAAGGTACCAGTAAATGCTAAAAGCAGAGAGGAAAGACAGCAAACTAACCTTGCCAGCCAGGCTTGCACGTAGGCTTAACGCTAATTTTAACCAACACATCTTCAGCAGCTCTCTTCTTCCCACAGTCATAGGCTGTTACTGTCAGTTTATACTGGTGTTCTTTACCATAGCTCAACTTTTCTGTGTTTTTTATATAACCTGACACAGAAAAAAGGCAATTGTCAGACATTCAAGACAATTCTTCAGGGTCTGCATACAATGCATCCAGGTACCATCTATGTACTTCATACAGACTTGAATAAACTCATCTGCAAGTGCATTGCCCTGCACCGTTTGACTTTTCGGTGCCAGGCTCCAGGCCCAGGTGCCCCTGTTGTGTGGGTGCCAGCCCACCCCAGCTCTGTCTCACCGTCCTTGTCGATGGCAAAGGGCACATCTGGAGTCACGATCTCGTAGCTGCAGATCTGGCTGAACTGGGGGGAGCAATCTGCATCCACGGCCTCCACCTTGAGCACGTTGTCATACCTCTTGCCCTCGATGACCGTGGCCTTGTAGGACTTCTCCTTGAACACCGGGGCGTACTCGTTCACGTCGTTCACCTGGATGTGAACTGTGGCCCTGCAATGACACACACAGGGCTCCAGAGCCTGCACACCCTGCACTGCATCCAGCAGCTCCCTCTGCTTCACCTGGATGTGAACTGTGGCCCTGCAATGACACACACAGGGCCTGCACACCCTGCACCCCCAGCACTGCATCCAGCAGCTCCCCCTGCTTCACCTGGATGTGAACTGTGGCCCTGCAATGACACACACACAGGGCTCCCAGGGCCTGCACACCCTGCTCCCAGCACTGCATCCAGCAGCTCCCTCTGCTTCACCTGGATGGGAACTGTGGCCCTGCAATGACACACACAGAGCCTGCACACCCTGCTCCCAGCACTGCATCCAGCAGCTCCCCCTGCTTCACCTGGATGGGAACTGGGGCCCTGCAATGACACACACAGAGCCTGCACACCCTGCTCCCAGCACTGCATCCAGCAGCTCCCTCTGCTTCACCTGGATGTTAACTGTGGCCCTGCAATGACACACACAGGGCCTGCACACTCAGCTCCTGTTGCAAGAATTATACAGCCAGGTCAAACCAACGAATAAGAAAGGAAAACCTGTGTTGGAGGTCTGTTTCCTGGGTATTTTAAACAAGGAAAAATCTGCATTTTACATTTGTCTTTTTTCCCTCCAGTCTGCTTACTTCCATGAATGTGAAGGTTTGGGTTTTGATTAATAGGAATATTTGCACCTGGTTCTGAATGACTGTTACTTTTCTCCTGTTCAAAGAAATGCTTTTGGGGTATTACAGATTCTGCCAAATGAGCTTCTTTTTCACATGAAGGCATCCTTCAGCATTCCAGCTCTCAGAAACAAGCAACCACTGACTAATAAACCCAGCAATCTCAACTGCCCTAACTAGGAAAGCAGTGGATGTTTCTCCAATGTATTGCTATCTAATTCAGTGGAGTTCTAGGTTCTGTTTACTATCACTGGTTATTTGCAAATAAAACTCAAACCCTTGCATAGTTATAGAGTAGCAAGGTTTTGTTTGTCACCAAGATGACCTCTGCTACTCTATTCCTCATCTTATTTATGCCTCTCTCTTTGCTTCACACAACTGCTCATCTCCCACATGCTCTGCAGATGCTTACACCAGAGTGTCAAAGTTATTCTCAAGTGGGTTTTCTAGAGACTATTTTATATTGTGGTTTTTCCTTAGATAAAGATAAGCTAAAGACTGCTTTGTTCCCATCCTTTCATGTAAAGGCAGAGATGAGCCCCATGCTGTTGATCCTGGGTTCTCTGGTGGGGCTGTCTGGAAATGATAGAAACATGAATGCTTTGGCTTCTTGTTAAGCTTAATAGACTGACTTCTTGAACCAGTTTTCTGGATTTAGAAACTGAATTCCAAAATAATGTCAAGGCCTGGTACCCCATTGCAAACTCTATCAACTCAAGACAGATTGTCAGTGTATCAGCAGTTTCCCTGCTTCTATCCCCACCTGGTTCTCTAATGTAAACCCAGAGACATCAAGAGATAAAGCAGCACCACCTAAGATACAGAAGAAGGGATGTCCAAGCAGTTCATGTCCATTTTGCTGCTCTTTTTATCACTATTATTGCCCTGCTTGAGCAGGGGGCTTGGACCAGATGAGCCAGTGTGGTCCCTTCCAAGCTGGCCCTGTCTGTGGTTCCATGAGAAGCCTTCCAGGATGAACACTTGGTTCACATTTACTCTCAATACACAGACCATAAATCACCACAACAGGAGGCCCCCTGGAGCCAAACTCCCCCTCAGCCCACCCCAGGCTGACTTACTTGTGGGATTTTTTGGCATTTGCTCCATCTGGTCCCTTCCCACAGTCGTAGGCCTGGATGGTGAACGTGTAGTCCTTCTGCAGCTCACAGTCCAGCTTCTCCTTGGAGCGTATGATTCCCTCACCAGTGGATTTATCCACTACCACTGCTTCAAAGGGAACATTCTGCCCGTGGATTTTAAACCCACAAATCTCACCTACAGAGTTAAAGTAAAGATAGGTTAGAACTGGTCAACATGATGATGCATTTCTAAAATAAATGACCAAATATTTTGCAGCCAGGGGTTTGTGAGGGTCTGTGGACAAAGCAAGAGCACTGTGCTTTAAAATGGGTGAATTCTGGGAACTTTAGTAAAAAGAAGCAAACGTCTGCCTTCCAAGCAACTTGTTTACTTTGCATCCATTCATGCAGGAGTACAAAAGAGAAAAAGAGAAATGTAGACAGGCATTTCACAGGAGTACTTGAGACAGCTCTAGGGCAAGAGTAGATCTTATGTGAGCATACAGCCAAGGCCACTGGTAATACCTTCTATGCCAAGCTACTGGCAATAGCTGGGCAGCTGGTTTACTTTGACCAGAGCAAGAGGTTAAAATGCAGTTACAAGTCAAGGGATGAAAAGGCTTCAAGTACAGGTTCAGCACCATAATTACAGAAATTCTGTCAACAGATCAAAGGACAAAGTCTTCCTGTGCAATGTACCTGGCTAAAATCAGGGAATCAAAATAAACTACTGAATGAGAAAGGTAGAAATACCAACTTCTCAGGCATCCATTTCAACAGCTATCTACTAACACAGGCCAAATGTCAGTCAAGGAAGCTCTCAGCAAATGTTTTAGAAGGCTTTCCTTCTGGTCAAACTCTTCACCCTACACACCTGGAAGAGAAGTCCCCAGCACATCATTTTTAAACACATCACAGCTCCAGCTGGCACAGCTGGGCGAGCCCAGCACACAACAAAAGCCACTCAATAAACTCTTTGACCACCTACACTGTGTTTTTACCTCTGCAACTTGTTATACTTTGCTGGGGATTTTCTTACACCAACAAACCCCGCTGTTTTGCTGTTATAGTTGCAGTGGTTTCTTGGTACCAACAAAACACTCCTAATGAAAACATGTCTAGAGGTATTCAGAAAATGGGGGTGATTCATATTTGAAACCACTGAAGTCAGTCCTGAAGGGTGTGTACTGCAGGAAGGTGCTGCAATGCTTCAGCACCTCACAAAGCATGTGCAACTTTGGCTGTCCCAAAGAAGTGATCTACAAGGGAAAATACCAGAAAATGCCAATTTTCCCCAAACAACTTCTTCAATGTCCCCACAATGTACAGTAACCCCAAATGGTTCAAATGGATGTCTGATTTACAGATATTTCTAACCAAGGGTTTGGTTACATAACACTTTTTATCAATATATTTTAAAATAGAAAAAAACTGGGAGAATAAATGGGACAAAAGAGCATGACAGGATCTTCTGTTTCAGTGCTGATTCCCCATTTCATAACCAAAGTTAGTAGGTTAATATTCATAAAAGGGATAGAAAGAACCCTTTATCACCTTCTTTGGTGACTGTCACCTCAAAACTCTCTAAAGGGAAAAAAGACAAACCCATGTCAGTAACAGGAAAGGTTGAATGGGAGCAAATAAGGAAAAGGCAAAGATGCACACATTACACAGAAAAGCTTTGGAAAAACTGTATTTTAAAATTCCAGCGGTGATTTGCTGTAACTGTTACAATTTTAGAGTTTTAGTTATGGTAAATATGATTTAATCTTTTAACTCCAGGTTTTCATTTGGAGAATTCTGAAATATTTCATATCATCAAGGCTTTGTTTTCTCCTTTTCTTTTTTTAATAATACCAACTGCTAAATGAGATATTTTCAAAACTGCATGTTGATGAATAACTGCCCATAAAGTAGAATTCATCTGAATTTATTTACATTATTCTGTATAAAGTATTGCCATAATTAGTGACTAAAAATATACACATTCAAATGTAATCCTGATGAACACAAGTTTTAATTTAAGGAATGTGGAGAGGGAGCTATATGTTTTCCTAGCAGCACAGCATCAAATTTGACACAAAAATAGATGAAACACTATTGCAACAAAATTTCCTCTTAGGTTTGCTACCAGCTATGCAAGTGAGCCAGGGATGGGACAAGTGCAAAATCTGCTTACAGTGCCATCTCCTCTATAGGACATCTCTTTTCTAAAATGCCCCTCCCAGCCCTGCCCACAGCAGCAGAGCTCCCTTCCCAAGCAAACTGGGGCTGGGGGCATCAGCACTGTCCCACCCCAGCATGGAAGTGCCTCCAGGGAGAGGGACCCCAAGGGCTTGATGGATTTGGGTTTTTTTTTTTTAAAGAATCTATAGAGATTCTGCAAGATCCTTTTCAAAGCTCTCCACATAGTCATGCTTTAAATTAAAAATTCCTAACCCCCACAAAATACTGCTTGCATCCCAGAATAGCAAGGGGGAAATGAAGGACTGTGGCTGGGAAGTGGTTTTCCCCAGGGGTGAGGGAAGAGGGACTGAAGCCCTGGTACAGGCACATCAAAAACCAAGGGAAACACTTCAAACATCTGGCTCCGAGACCCTGCACTGCACATTCAGCTGTGTGAAGGCGTCCAGATACAGCAGTGCTGTTCCAAATGTAACAGAAATTCAGCTCCTTGATGCACAGTAAAGGGGAAATCCCTGCTCCAGAGCTTCAGCCATCAGATGGGCTTTAGGCACAAACAATGAACATACAATAAAAATGTAACTGTCCTTTATTTTATTTTTATTTTATTTTTTTCAGCAAAACCACTTAGGATCAAATTCCAACATGATTCAATTTGTAATGTAGAAAAGAGTCACTGAGGAACAAGAATGGTCACTGTCTTCTCAAGCAGATGTGTAACAGTGATGGTGCAGAGGACTGATTCCATCCTGTCCCTAGCTGGCATGACTATATTCACCCTGTTTCCAAAAGTGTATAATTTCACATTTAAAACCATACAATTAATCTGAGAAATAAAAATCTACATAATCCCACTGATTTTTGCACACCTGAATTTTAGGGTCCTACCCAGAGCACAGAGTGAGCACAGCAATAAATGTTACTTTTGCTTGCCCCACAGTTCAGGTACTACAAAGCATCTAAATGAACTTGTTTCGAGATGTTTCGACACGCTCAAAATTGAAATAAAGCAAAAAAGCTCTACTTAAAGTATTTTAAATCTGCAGACAGTTCAGAAGTTTCACAGCTCAGCTAGAGGGCACAATTAATTAAAACAGCCAGCCTTTTGAAGCATGAATAAATTTGATTTCTAAGCAGGAGCACAGCAGCAAGGGCTGAAGCAGGCAGTTCATCCTGAGCAGTGCTTTGTTTGCTGTGGAAGCACATCAGGCCCTGGGTGCTCCCACTGAAGCCCAGCTGGGCAGCAGGGTCTGTGCAGGACAGCTGTGAGCACAGCTGGCACAGCTGCAGCACTGCTCCATTTCATGGCCACAAACACTTCCACACCGCCCTTCAACATCTGGACAATTCAAACCCAACGTTCTCATACCAGCCATTTCCTTACAACGTTCATGTGCCATACTCTAAACTTAATTTCTTTAAATCCATTGCTCTGCTCCTGCTGTTTAAGAAATGTCCATTTTTGAAAGCCAAAATATATTGTTTATACTTAAGAAATGTCCATTTTTGAAAGCCAAAATATACTGTTTATACAAATATATTCTGTTTATATGATTTCCCATTGATAAAAATGTTCCTTTAATGAAAGCAGGTTTATACAATTTAGATCAACCCAATGGGAAAAGTCTCATTTAAGAAATGCTTTGACGTTGGATTTTCCTCTGCAAACACAACAAAATATTTGAAGATACTCTGACAGTACTTTCTTGAAAGCATTCCTATTTAAGAGGTATAAAACTGCCATTTTCAGAATCTGTGCAATGCTGCTGAACTACCAGCACCTACATTTAAAGCATTTAAGAACTGCAAGAGGTGATTCACGTTCTGCTCATCCCTGAGAACACAAGTCAGGCCTCCCATTCCTCTTCTTAATTAACAGATTTTGTGTATCCCAACACAATGTTCTTCCTTTGGCAATGAAAGTTTTGTCCACAGACAGAAGTTTTATTTCCAGTTAAGACAGTAGAAGAGCCTCTGCCATATGTACCCAATGCATGAGGAAGTTTGAATTTCAGAGGTTTAGCATTATCTCTCAACTTCTGAATAGCAAATTTACCATTATCTTCAACTTCATTGGAGATAATCACAGCCTTATGATAATGAACAAAACTGTTACTTTAAGCAGTACCTCAAGAAAATTGTGACCAAACTGCCATAAAATTGCAGCATTCAAGGCAGTCAGCTGCTGAACCTTTCAAATGCCTCTTAATTTAATTTAATCACTCTCCTATCTCTTCCTCCATGAAGCCAGGCTAAGCAATGCTCCCAAAAATGGCTCATGCCACATCCTTTAGGTACTTCACTAGGATTCTTAACTCTCAAATTTTGCTTAACCAAATAAGCTTCTCCAAATATCCAATTTAAGCTTGTGTTATCCACTACAAGTAATTTAAATACCTACAGATGCCCAATGTTTTTCTTCAAATACATCTTTCTAACACTGTCAAATTCAAAAAAGGACTTTTCTTAATACTGCATCCAATTAATGAATACAGTATGCCTAAACAAAAGTATTCAGAAAAAAATCTACTGCAGAAGTTTATAAGAAAATTGTCAGTCCTATGTTTGAAGTGAAGAATCAACCCACACTTGGCAATATCTTGTGTATCATTCTCTATATTCTTTACTGGAGGAGAAAAAGCCTTTTCTTCAGCCACAGAAAGTTGTTCAGTTTTCAAAATACCCTAGACTGTGAAGCAAACTTATCATAGACATGCAATCCTAATTCTACTAATTAGTATTTTCACTTTATTAAGACACAAAAATCGCTAAGGAAACCAAACACCAAAACACTCTTCAGAATGGTGAGAAAATCATTGTTTCAGAACTCCCACGCTGAATGCTGTGAAATGTGGAATCTGGAGGATTGAGGAAAAGGATAGACACTATGAAAACAAAAATAAAGCACCAGAAAAATTACCATGTACACATGAAATTGAAAGAAGCAAAGTACTTTCTGGTTTGGATACTTGGATACAGCTGCAAACCTGAAATAAAACACTGGTCCATGCACACACATTTCCTAGGATCTAAAAGCTTTGAAATGTTATGCTGCTGTTAGGGAAAACACGCTAACACAGAGCACTTGCCCCCAGGAAAGCATCAGCACATCTTCAAACAGAAATGCAGATGAATTCCTTACCTGCAAATCGCAGAGGGGCATCTTTGTCCAGGGCTATTAGAGGGGGGTCCAGGAGCACCGTGTTGTCATTTTCTGTAACTATGCCATGATAGGTTGTTTCAATCCATGGCTTATGCTTGTTCACTGAAGGGGAAACAAAGTACAAAGTCAAAACACTTGAAACTGACAATATCTTTAAAAAATGTTTTGTAATACTAATTTCTGTATTTTCCTCTTTTGCAATTCTGAATCAAGGTTTCAATAAACTAAAAAATTCGAGACAAAATCCTGGCTAAGTATGTTCAGAAAATTTGAGTGTCCCTGTAGGCTTTCCAAAAGTAACTCAGAGAATTTAAATTAGTTTCTAACTATGCTGGGATTTAAGATGCCCCTGAAGTGCAATTCAAAAACCTGCAAACAGTGATGGGGAGCTGCTGCCATCAGTGCCAAGTGTGACACCAGCAAAATCTCACTCAGAAACAAATCAGAGAACACGAAACACCAGGGTTTGTTTACACCGTGCTTCCCCCCACCATGCAAAACCTGGGATACAGCTGCTGCAATATTCTTCAGAACATGGAGATTTGTTCTCAGGTCAGCTTTCCGTCCTGTATAGGGGGTTTCACTATCAATAAGAAAACAGGTGGAAAAGACAACAAGCTTCATTTATTCAGTAGTTGCTTCAAGATACTGGGAAGCCACTAAGAAATCCCACATGAGAGAATCCTTCACCTCTGCACCCAAGGGCCTCAAAGTGATCCCCTGAGCCTGTCTCAGGATGACTCTGCTGCAAACAAACGCAGTCTCTTTCCCTGTCAGCCTCAAAAAGAGTTTTTTCTACTACATCACTAAAGATGCAAGATCAAATCATGTTATCTACAGTGTGACAATCCAGCAGGAGAGTCCCTTAATTATTAAACATTTAGCTTTATTTTATGATCCCCAGCTCAGGTGCTGGAGTGTGACTGCCTGAGTTGCTCCTGGATGGTTACGTTTCCTTAGTAGCACTATTTTCCCACATGCAATTCTGGAAAATTTCATGTATCCAGCTGCTTAGAGCCTACTGAAAAACATCCTAAAGGGCCTGAAACCTGCTCCTTACCAGACAAAACCAAGTAACCTTCAGCAAATGATGCATTAAAAAATGCTTTGCTGGAGGTTACAACAAACCCACCAAAGAGCATTCCATAGGCAACATCACCCAGGTTCAGGTCTGCAGGAGATCAAGAATAAAACTTATGAAATAAAAGTAAAATATCTACTACAGCTTGAACACTAGCACACAGCTGAGTCCTGCTATTTCACCTCTACAGAATTATATAAGCAGATTGTCACAAGGCAGGCAGAGATGGAAGGCTAACCCAGACTCTTGAATCCTGTCTCTTCAACCAACCAAAATGGATTCATGCCTTGTGCCATATGCTTACCTAGGGGAATTAACAACAGTGATAAAAGGACACTTCAATAAAGGATTAAACCTAGAGAACTCATACAGGAAACCATCATACTCCCAGTATGCTTCCATCTGCAATCTTTTACTAGTTAGTAGCAGCAGCAGACAGGATATATCATCTTCATCCATAACAATGCAGCAAGAAAGATCTCACAAGGAACTGCTTTAATGCAAACCGTGTTAATTACTCCATGTGGTTTTACTTAATATGGCAACACTCTCTTCACTGCCTCAGTAGGCTCCCACAGGCACACTTCCAGCATGCAGCACAGCACAGAGGCAGCAAATGCCAAGCACACTGCTCCACTTCCCCAGAGCAGCTCCCAGAACACGGCGTTTGGAACAAACCTGCTCCTCCCAGGGCCACAGCACACACTCCCCCTGCCAGGGACGGTGCCAGCCCCTGCCCAGCTCTGCTCCCGTGGAACACACCCACAGCTCCAACCTGGGCTCAAGAAAACCATCTCACCAACACAGCTGTGGCTTCAGTGGCACAAGGAGGTCACAATTGTGTATTTTTATGTTGGTTCATCCAGGAACTGTTACACCCCAACTGAAAATCTGAGTCCTTTCATCTGTTCATCTTCATTCTTGCAAGGATATGGTACAAAATACCAGAGCAGATCTCTGCCAGAAAAAACCCTCCATCTCCATTCTAATGCTTCTGAATGTGGATTACAAAAATACTTAGGTTTTTTTTAATGTTCTGAGAAATCTTCTCCTAATTTAGCAACCTCCTAAATCCCACTACTGCTGGGTAGGGAGTTCTATAAAACCTTGAAGTACTGTAAGCACATATGAACAGAATTTTGAGTATGCTGAGCATCTGCAGAGTCTAGTGAACCTTCAAACAACAGGCCCAGTTGAAAGCAAAGTCATGTCTTTTTATTGTGCTGCAGACAATAAAATCATAAAGCTTAAACCCCTTTGTGTTTTGGAAGGCTAAAGCATCACCAGATTTTAAAACATAAAGCTTAAATCCCTTTGTGTGTATGAAGGCTAAACATCACTGGATTTTAAAACACAAACTTACTGCTGAATACCCAGGAAAGGCCTGTTATCCATATTTGTGATCTACTGACTTCAGCATAACCACACACTGGAAGGAATTCTCAAGCTAGCATTTGAAATATGAAGTACAGCTTACATCACTGCTTCCCTTCAATCAAACTGAACCAAGTATTATCCCGATCTCAGCTGCTTAAATAGCATTAAATGCTGGACTGTGAAGGGGTGCTTTAATTGTCACGGAACTCCTGCAATCTACAGAGGCTGCTCAAAGACAGCCTGGTAATTTCAAACCAGAACAGCAGCCTATCCCAAGCTTGACACTAACCAAGTGCCCTGAGCTGTTAATCTCTTGCCATTTAACTGGGATAAACGACACCAGTTTCCTTGAAATGCAATATTCACACTGTTTGTAAGTGCCTCAGCTGGAATCTGCTGTAAATCCCAACGAGCATTAATCTAGCCAGGTGGGGGGAGCCGTGCTGGCACAGACTGGCAGACTTTGGGCACAGCAATGCCAAGGCCAGCTCAGCACAGGCATTTCCCCATTTCCCGGGGGTCACCCTGAGTGGGGATGCCCCTGCCAGCCCTGCCTGCTGCCCAGCCTGACAGAACCCTCCCTGAGCAGAGCGCAGCCACCTCCCCGCAGGTAATGCTGCTGCTGCAGGGGAGGCACTGCACGTGTGCCTCCAAGCCCAGCTTTGAAAATCCCATCTGCTCATTGTCTCCCGGAGCACAACAGACCATTCTGACCGTGCTGCAGCAAGGGGACTGCTCCTCAAAGCAAGGATGGATGGCTCATGCTGCAGAACACAATCCAGCACATAACCAGCAGCAACCTTTTCCCGCTGCCGAAAAGAATTAATGAATGGAAACGAACAGGTAGGCAGGACAGCTGGGTTTAGGGCTAGTATGGAAACTTTAATCACAAGCTATTAAGACAATCAGATTAATTCAGCTCTGTAATTTGAAAGCAAATACTAAAATTAAATGTGCTTATCAAAGTCGTTTCTGAGGACTTTTGTTTTCTTCTTACAAGTGGTCGGAAGTTTATTTGACTCAAATGGGATCTGGCACCTACATGACCAAAGATTTAAACACACCCCAGCCAGAAAGAACTGTAGCTGGAACCCCTTTTCTAGATAACTGCTTCTAATATACTGTGCTGTATAGCCGTGTTGCATATTGTTAGAACTGAATCAAGATGATTCATGTAAAAAAAAAATCTTAAGAATTAACTGGTTAAACATACTAAACTCAGTAACAAGTACTAAAGTTTGAAAGCTATTTTGTTCAATCTAGTGACAGAAACAACAAAATCCTCATTTTGAAAATGTACCTTTGAGACCTCATGACAAATGCCTAGAAAATTCACAAAAAGAGAACTAGTCTCTGTTAATACAGATGAACCAGTAAAGAGTCCTTTACTTGTCCTGAAGGTCTGATAAAAACTGATAACTGTGTATCTTTTCTTTATTGTCTTACTCTGGATGCAAGAGATCACAAGGAAGCCTTTCAGCGAGACAATAAAAACTCCAACACGTCTTACCTTGAACATTGTAATTTAGTACTGTTCTGATGAAATTTTAAGCTATATCATTAAAAGAACAAATGTGTGCAGTACCTAACCACAGAAAAATACAGTCCAGCCAAGGAGTGAAGAGCTACACAATAAAATATGCTTCTCCACCCTGAAAGCAAAGCTGAATTAGAGAAGGCGTAGCCGGGCCTGATTACAATGTGTGTTCTGTCCTGCCCAGCCTGCCACTCACAGCTCCTGCCCCCAGCCTCCAAGAGAAAACACCCAGGATTAACTTTGGGTACAAGAACTTGAAATAAACCAGTGGTAATGCAAAGATGTATTGTGCTTGTTTATTTAACTGGGTCTTATCAAACCTAGATTTTTATCAAAAGTCATTGTCCTACAACCAGGTCCAAACAATGGGGTAAAACTGACCACAAGTTCTGCTCAAATCCTGACTCCCATGGTAGTGTGGAGCATACCCACAGCATGAGGCTCCCAAAGTACCATTGCCACTGCTGGGACTGGAGGCAGCAGCACAGCCTGAGGGAGAAGCCAGGAGATGCCCCAGGACAGGGATTAAGGGAGAGCACGGATATCCACCACTGCCCTCTGTGGTCCTGGCTGAGGGAAAACCCAGCGGCTGAAATTCATCCCACACTTTCAGATCTCTGTCTTGGACTCTGCCACAGTCAAGGAGCATTTCTAACTCCTGCTCTGGAAGCTCACCAGCCATACACTGGAGCACAAGATAAATTTATCATCTATCAGTTGCCCACACTATCAGCCTGTACAATTAACACGACCTCTTTCAAACACCACATTCAAACCAATAGCTGTAGGGATTCAACAGGGTTTCATTAAATTGGATTTTGCCTGGAGAAAAATCACTTGTTTATCACCACTTACAGAAAGTTTCCTGTTCTCCATTGAACCAGTCAACTCTATCTGATTTTATTTGTACAAAGATAGATGGAAGTTTTGCTGTAAGCCTGATGAAACTGAGAGACGTGCAAATGACTGATTAGAAACTATCTGCAATTTTTACTATCCACAACTGCAACAGAAGAAACATTCAGAGCACCCAAGACCTCAGACAGACAATATACTGACCAAATTTGAATTTGGATAAAAGCCCGTCAGAGAAAACAAAGATTCCACCACAAAACAGTTTAAATAGGATTAAGACAACAAAGCCTTAATTTCAAGTGAAATTTAAAATGTTTTACACTAAACAGAAGACTAAACTAGAAAACATAAGCCTTTAACTACAAACACTAATTTAATAAATGTTATCTTAAATGTTGCTAATTATAGTGCAAGACTGGAAACCCCTTTCCTTTTAACTGCTGTCCTATACATAAACTTTGCTCCTTGAAAGGAAGCAGTATTTAGAAATACAGCAAACATCACCCCAGTATAGCTGGCACTTCTGGCTCTACTTGTTGACTCCATTTAAAACCAGGGAAACCCACTGGGAGCAGTAGCTGCAACTTGTTTTCAATCAGACACAAAGCAAGTGAGATGAGACCTAATACTATAAACAAAGGACAGACAGACACTCCTTCAAAGGCACTGAGGTTTCCAATAATCCCTTCTAAAGACTTCTAAGGAGGTTTAGTCCCTGCAGAAGCCAATGCGAGTCAATCAGTACAAAACAAATAAATTAGAGTGCAAAACAAGATTTATTTAAGACCAAGGCTTCCGCCTCACTGAACTCTCCCAGGCTGAGGTATCATTTCTGTCTCTGACACAATGATAATGCTACAAGATATGTGGCCCTTAACACCACAAACCACGTTTCAGAGAGACTTCCCCCAATGGAACTAAAGAGAATCAGATAAGGCTCAGAAAAATGGTAGAAGAGCTTTTCTTCAGAAAACTCTAATGACTGTAGATGTTTTTTCCTCTCTCATAACAGTTTCAGAGCCACAAGCCACTCAGCTATCACATACTTGGGCTTCAGGCAGGAAACGCTGCTTTACCCAGAATACCAGAATTCTAACCGTGGGATGTTCACATCATGCAGAGCTGTGGCCTGAGCAGGGTTTAACTTCAATGACACACTGAGGCCCATGAGCCCAGCTTCTTCCCTTCTCCTTAAAAATACCTTTACCATTATATGAGGCTGGTGATTTTGTGTCTGCAGAAACATTACGACCTCAAACCAAAGACACATAAATTTCTTAAGTCTAGAGAAGTTTCTGTTGACACATTTTCCAGCTACCTCAGCACAGACAGCACAACCTGCAGCCTGGTAACAAGGGAGAGGACAACCAGCACAGGAGTATTCCAAACACGATGCACACCATGCTTGGCCAGACCATCTCTCCTCCATTTCAGTTTCCACAGCAGTGCATTATTTTAAATAACACATACAGAAAAAGAGATTGAAATTGTTTACATGAACAGATGGCTGTATATAATGCTCCCCCAAGCACCATACATTGCAGAGAGGTTTAGTACTGGTTAATTCTCTCTCTTCTCAGTGGTTTCTTACTTTCATAAATACTTGAAGAGCAAAAAGAACAGGCCACATAAATAGCCAAATTGTCTCTACATAATGCTTTAGGGTAGTGTTACATTTCCTTGCCTCTGGAAAGGAGAAAGAAACCTACCTAATCTTCAGCCCTATATTTAAAAGGCTGTTCCCATGTCAAAGAAACATCTGCAGCAAGAATGTGGTAGTAACAGAGTGGTTTGTGGTTTGGATTTAAGACATCCACAGCACCACAGAACTTCCTGAAATAATCACAGATCAGCAAAGTTTCTTCAAGATAGTATTACTTCCATCAATACCCTTTCTAAATGATAGTGAGTTGGAAGGGCCCCAAGATGACAGAGGTCTGCCACTGTGCCTGGTCAGGCCCATGGAAGCAGCAGCTGGGAACTGCTCCATTCCCCATCCTGCTCTGCTCAGAGACATCCAACTGCTTCAGCCACAAACACAGCCAGAATGCACTGCTAGGTATGGCTATTCCACTGCAACAAGCTTGGAAATATTTGGGTCAACTTGATCAATTACAAAACAAATTCGATTAGATTTAAGAGTTTTGAATCAGCTGGACAGGAAAATGCCTCTTTAAAACCCAAAATCACTCTCTGCACCCCTTAAAATAAGTACAGGGAAGATGGTAGGTCAGCTACCTCACACCTGCCTTTTGGGCAAGATCGCATCCCTCAAACACTATTTCCCTTTTATTTCTGACATCAAAAGAGAAACCACTTTTCACTCCCCTGTTCCAACAACAGGAATGGCAGAACTGGCAAGTTCAACTGCACTTGGGAAAAAAAAAAAAAAGGAACTGACAATACAGCACAAAATGGAAAGCTTACCATAAATGCTTCTGAACAAATGCCTTTCCTAACAACAGGGAAATAAAAACGAGTAGCCCTTGCAGCTTTCCAGGTGTCCTCCAGAGCTTACTTCTCACTAAGTGCATCTCCACGTAATATTATTAACAGGTCTACCTACAGCAGCCAAAACGCTGCAAGGACTAAGGCAACTGCACACACTAAGCCGAAGCAGCCCTCATTCTGTAACTCAGTTATGTGTGATGAAGTTAAACAGATCAGGACCTGCAGTCCAGCAGCTCTGTAGGTCTGACTGAAAACAGGTACTGCCTCCAATAAGCTGCAGAAAATCTGCCTACCAGCACTGTCCTGGGTAATGCTGCCTAAATTTGCCATTTGTTTCCAAGCAGCTTTCTTGGAAAATGGTTTTTTGATCTTAATCTTATTCCTGATTTCAAACGATGGAATTCAAAGACACTATGCTTGTGTACTGGTGTAAATATTACATTTAATGATTCCAAGAACGCTGGTGAACAGATTGTACTTGAGGGATCTTACACAGGTAAATGATGGCCACTGTCAGAACAGCTGGCAGAAGACTTCCTAGACATACTACAGCATCAGCTTCTTCATCCCACATAGGGAAACTGCATCAAGATGGGTCCATAACGAGCTGGTTTTTAAATCAAGAACTTCCCTTCAACGTATTCATAAGCCATTTTACAGCCGCACTTCTAACGTACGCTGCTATTCAATGCTCTTAAATCTCATCATGCGAGCAGCTGAATCTTGCAGAAGCAGCATTCCCGATGCCAGGGGTAACCTTCAGGTGAGGAAGCGTCTCCGAGCCTCTCACTGAAGCCTGCTGGGGAGCAGCCCCGCAATGCGTATGATGCTGCTGCTCCTCGGGATCAATCAATAGCCACCAGGCCCGCGCTCGCATCGCCAGCCCGCACGCTCCGGCCCAGGCAGGAGCTGCCCCGGTTCATCCCGCACGGAGCTTTGCCCCGCCAGCCCGGCCAGGCCCGGCTGCCCAGGGGTTTTATCCCCGCTGCCGCCCCGGCTCTGCCCGGCCCCGCTCCGGCCGGGTCTGCCGCTGGACCCTCCCGGCAACAAGTGCCGCCCCCCGGCCGCCCCGGGCCCCGTTATGTAACCGGCGGGCGGACACAGCGAGCGCCGCCGCCGCCGCGCATCCCCCGCCGGGCCGGGCCGGGCCGGGCTGCGCCCTCCGCGGCTGGGAGGGCTCGGGGCCGCTGGGCGCAGGTGAGCCGGGAGGACGAGCCGCCATCCCCTCATCCCCTCTGCAGGTGCAATGGCCGCGGCGGAGTCATCCCGGCCCCAGCTCCATCCTCCCCCCTTCCCCTACCCCCGCTGTCCGCCCGCCTCCGCGCTCCCTCCCCTGCGCAGGGCGCCAAGGACATCGTCCCCTCGCCCGCCCGCGGCGCAGCTCGCCAGGCGACCCGCACCGGCGCCCTCGCCGTCGCCAAGGCGCCGAGCAGCCTCCCCCGCCCGCCCCAGCCGCGTTACCTCGAGCGGCCGCGGCCGCTCCGCAGAGCAGCGCGGCGAGCAGCAGGCGGGCGGCGGGGGCCGGCATGGCAGCGCGGAGCGGGGACGGCAGCGCGCAGCCCCGGCTGGCGCCCCCGCTGGTCCGGGCTCCGCTGTGCGGCGGGCGGAGGGCTCGGCTCGGCCCCGCGGAGGAGGAGGAGGAGGAAGAAGAGGAGGAGGGAGGAGAAGCGCTGCGCGGCCCCGCTCCGCTCGCCGTCCCTCCCCTCCCTCCCCCGCCCACCCCGCCGGCGGCTCCTAAAATGGCGGCCGGGCCCGCGCCGGGCACCAGGCGGGGGAGGGAGCGAACCAACGGCGCGGGGCGGGGGGCGCCGGGAGAACCCATTGCGGACCCCCGCGGGCTGCGGCGCGCCCCGCCCCCGGCGCTGAGGGCACTGCGGCACCGCCGCCATGGTGCTCTCTCAGGGGCATAGCCATGGTGCCTCCATCACGGGCACCGCCGCTCCCTCACGGGCATCTTCCGCCCGCCGGGCCCGGAGCGCCGCCGCTGCTTCGGGTGCTCTGGGCTGCGTTTGGCTTCTTTCTTCCCGCGGGCTGAACCGGGCTGCGGGCAGGGAGCAGAGGGGCCTTCCCGGCGCATCACCCGGCTGAGGGAACCTGGTGCCCCTCCAGAGCCTCACACAGCTGAGGGAATCTGGTGCCCCTCCAGACCCTCACACAGCTGATTTAAATTGGTGGCCCTCCAGAGCCTCACACAGCTGAGTTAAATTGATGCCCTTCCAAAGCCTCACACAGCTGATTTAATAAATGCTGATTAAGCCCCCAAGTCGTTAGAAAAAGTTAAACCCCGTATGAAGCTATTTAAGAAATAATTAACCCCATATAAAGCTATTTGAATGCTTTTGCCCTAACATTCACATGTATTTTCAGTAAAAAAGAGGAAACCGCTGGGTTTTACCCAACCATAAGCTGATGCCACACTGGGAATGGGACGCACAAACCCAGTCAGCAGCTGGGGTGGAACAAACTGCCAACACCTGGTGCTACAGCATCGGGTACAAACAATCACAGCATCATTTAGGTTGGAATAGACCTTTAATATCACCAAATGCAACCATTAACCCAGCACCCCCATCTTGCTGTTTTGCCAGCTCTAGAAGTGCAATCCTGCAGGAATGTGCCCAAACACAAACACACCTTGGTACTTCACTGAGTCTGTCCTGCAGAGTAACAAACCCTTTTAGTGCAGGGACTTCTATCAAGGCAAAAGATTACTTCTGTTTAGAAAAATTTCAAGTGGTATCTAAATCAAGAATATTCATTAAGTTGCACAGAACTTGTCCTATAATAGAAAAGTTCTTTGCTCCACTATCCAAAATTTCAATGAGAAAATATTTCAACAAAGGAAAAAATAATCAATACCATGATCTGAATTTTGACAATTAAAATGCAACCAACGTATTTTATAATTAGATCTGACTACTCATGGTTTGTACCTATTAGCCATTTCACTCCCACAGTGAAATAAAAATAAAGTCCAGAATGTTCAGGATCCTAGAGATGTGGTATTTCCTTATTTTCTGGGCAATTTAAATACCAAGATTGATCTGTGGTGGAAAAGCCTCCTCCTCCCTCCTGAGGCAAGCCCAGGGCTCTCTACCTGGTCACCCCACACTCGAGATGGAGGAGGAACCAAAGGTGAGGAACCAAAGGTGAGGAACCGACCTATTCCCTGCCTTGGAGCAGCCCCTCGGGTCTCAGGAGGTGACAGAACCCAGTGTGTCCAAGCCAGTGCATTTGGATATCTAAAGGAAAATGTTCTTCCTCTTCCATGCTCCAAACCAAACACTTTTACTCACAGTTCACTCCTTCTGCAGAGCAGAGCAGGGCCCTGGAGAGCCATACCCTGAGGGAACATCCCCAGTTCCATCCTGTGCTCTGCAGCTCTCCCTTCGCCAAGGGGCTCCACATTTATTCCATGGACTGTGGGGCAGCTGCTGTATCAAGAGCTAAGACATCTTCCTTTTTTAAATAAAGCTAAAGCCTCAGTCTAAACCTCCTTGATTTCTCAGCCTGGCTAACATATGCTGGATGGCAGATCATGTCAGAAGAAGCCTGGAGCCCATCTGTTGCCAGAGAGCTGAGTCTTTACATTCTGCCAACGCAGCTTCAGCTGACAGGGTGCTACAAGATGTGTTTTTCTTTTGTATGGAGAGTAGGACTGTCCAGAACACTGTGACTCTCCAACTAGGCTTACTAATACACCGAGTAAGAACCACCCCATTAGCAAAGATTTGCTAGGCAAGATCTCATCAGCTGAAAGATGATGGCCCATTGATGAATACACGGTGTAACACATACCCAGTACTCACCCAAATACTGGATTTTGATTAGGAATCTAACTATGGGCAGAGCTTTAATGTCAATATAAAGGTACCTGAAGAGGGCTGAATGTCCGGCCAGTCGGCATTCACATACACATTCTCTATTAAAACATTTTTTGCAAAATAAATTGTCATTAGGTGTGGCAAAAACACATTTTAAAAGAGCTCTGCATTTCCCTTGGGCTATATCATACATTTTAACAGGAGAAAGCAGAGCACCATGGAGCACAGTGAAAAGGGGACTTCAGTGTTACCATCAGGACTCGTTTAAATTGTTCTGATTCTGCAGAATTAGGAAGAAGAGACACTTTTAAGAGAAGAAATGCTATGTCTGGGAAAACCTTATTTATTACACAATGACACTACCAGCTCAGATGAATTAATCAGCTGAATCAGTCATGCTGAAACTGGGAAATTTCCAAGGAAGGAGAAGGCATTGATGGCATTTCACTTTCTAAGCAAAACTCCTCCGAGTCAGTTGTGACTAAGGCACTGATTCAGTAAAGCAAACAATTCTTCAGGCTGTATTTTAGGATCAATCCGATGGATTTGTTTCCTTGGGTGACAGAGGTTTGAACAGGCAGTTGAGAGGTTGGTACAGACAGGAAGGGCCCTGCACACGAGGTGTGGCAGCCACATGAAATCCTGATCCCTGTCACCATGGATGTGCCACTGGCACTTACTCTGGAAGTGCAGCAAATACAACATCCTCTCATTTTGTGTCACAAAACTCAATTTGATTTCAATCACCCAGTGTGGCACCTGCTGTGCACCAGTCCTGATTGCTGTTAGGCAGGAGCTGTCCTGTTCCTCCTGTCTGCCAGAGAAAACTGCATTTCCCACGCTGACAGAGATCCTCGCTCTATCCCAAATGCCACATGCCATTATTTCAGAGAAATTCAGGGAACTAGCTGCAGCAACTTCATTTTACCACTTATCTCCCTCCTACTCTCTGACCTGCTTCTCCAGTTCCAAAAAACCATTGATCTTTATTTTATTGGTAAGCAACAAAACTGGAACAAATGGCTCCTGGCAGAACATGTTTTCTGTTTCAGCTGAAAACCTATCGGCCTGATGTCCTTGAAATGCACAGTGTGACTAATGCCTGGCTTGCAAGGACCCAGGAGGACACATTTATTGTGCTTGTCAGAGTGGAGCTGAGCAGCCAGAACAGGAAAGATAGGGTGATAGGGAAAAATGAATGCATTTGCCTGCTCCTGAAAGGCAGGCAATGCACACTGAATACAGGGAGCAGCAGGACATGCTCGGGTGCATCAGCATCAAATCTGGATCTGCCTGTTGGGGCTCAGCATCATAAACTATTCTGAATACACGCAGAATATTAGACTTGACTCTCTTTTAAAGGGAGACGAAAGGGAAAGGGCCCAAACTTCAAATAGTCTAGAACTGCATTGAGAAAATGGTTATCTTTAAATAAAGAGTCTGGAACCAAGTGTGGGCTTGTTTTTCATCTCAGTGCAATTAATGTCTGCATAGTAGTGTGTTTGCAGATGATGATTTCTTTTAAAGGGAAGTTCAAACCCAGCTTTATCTCCTCCACCAGTTTATCACAGCTGCCCTGAAACCACTTCTGAGAAGGGACCAATTGCCACAGAGACCATGCAGTAATTAAGCTCATGAGCTGCACACACACCCAAGCCTAATATTAGATGAGGGAACCAGAGAGCAGCCCATGAGAAGCTGTAACAGCACCACTCTAGCTGCTCCCATCCCCACTGGAAAAGGAAATCGGACAATCCTGAAATATTTGGGGAATTTGAACTTTGGTGTTTTCTGGTTCTGACATGGCTGAAGAACAAACAATTATGAGGCTAAGAAAAAGATAATTTGGGGTGAAGATAAAGAATTAATTCTGCACAACAAGGTCTATGAAACCCCAGAATACTCTCGTAAGGCAACAGGCAGTAGTGGCATCTTTTGGGTCATTCAAAAGAAAACTCCACAACACGATGCCAGAGCAATGCCCCTGCCAGCTGGAAGACAAACACACACAGGTAACCAGTTAGATAATTTCTAGTCTTGCTGTCCCCAATACACACACTCTGAACACAGGCATAAAACTTGAGTGGTTTTAGATTCAGTAGATTAAGACTTTATTATTATTATTTTTTAATGCTTTGGAACCTGACTGTATATTTTAGAGGAGAAAAAAATTACAGGACTGGTTTTCCCCACACTTGAAAATTTCCAGAACTGCTTTGATCATGTATGAGAATTGATTTAGGGGATGCAAATGAAGGCCTTGGCAATGTGAAGAAGAAAATCTTCTCCCCTGACATTTCTGAACGTTCAGAGAATTCTCAACAAGCCATTGAAGTAGGGGTTCATCAGAGACACAAAAAGAAAATTCAATAAGCAAAGAAGTACATGAAACCAACCAGCTCCCTCACAAGAAAACCAGCAGCTTTAGCAATCTTTCTACCTTGTTCAATTCTTCTTTCTGCTCAGACTTACCTTCTGTAGCAAAATATGCATCCAGAAACATGAAAGCAATGAAGGGGAGATGCAAGGCCTTCCTTACAAAGAAAGACTGAATTTTCTGCATCATCATTATAATATTTTACAAGTCATTAGCACCTTCCATCCCAGGATGTCTGAGCACTTGCAAGCATTAATTAATGCACTCTCACAATACCTCTGTGCAGCAAAAGGCAGGTGTCTGGATACTGTGGTGACAGGTGCATTACAATTGAATAAGACAGAATTTCTAGGCTTTCCATTTACATATTTAGGAAAGAAGGGAACAAAGAGGGGAGGGAAAATTAACAAGTGCTGCAATAGCTTGAAATACCTCGAATCAAGATATACTGTAAATACCTTGAAATACCTTGAAGAGACTGGCCTTCAAGTCTTTACCTGAAAAGCAATACTTGTTAAGGACCTCAATAATATTTAGGCTTTATTAACATGAGTATTTGCTGAATGAAGAACTCAGTTTTTTCCCCAGTTCTATCAAAGATGTCCCTCAGTGCCTTGCCCCTACCCCATTTCTCTGTCTGACAACGCAGTCCAGTAACACACCTGGGATAAAAGGGTGTGTGGATAAACCAGCTCATGTATTTGCACCAGGCACTGGTGGCAGTGTTTCAGTTCTCAGCATACAGATGTTTTGTATTCGTGAGGCTCATGGTATTCTGCAAACATCTGGTCACACAATGAGGTTTTCCTCTCTGCCTCCCCCTGCAAGGGAGAAGAGCCATGTGCATGAGTATTCCCCTCCCCAAGAGCCATATGGGAATGTAAAGGCATTCTCTGAATTCATTACCCGGCCCCACAATATGATTCTGCCTTTGTACGGGCAAGAAAATGGATGTTAATTTATTCCTTATTGCTAATTTGAAAAGGAGCACAAACACAACAGTTCCATTGCAGAGACTTCTACCAAGGGTGTAGTTTAAGTCCAATTATATGCTATTAGTACATTTGCTCTTTATTCCTGTGGCATATTAATTACATGTCTGGTATTCTGATAATTAACACAATTACACTCTTTATTTTCTCCTTTTGTAGCCAATATTCTTGCATTTTATTCTGAAAAGTAATTTTCTGTAGGTAAAAAGAGCCAAATCACCACATATTAATAAAATCAAGCCATGGGTTTTCTAATGAGCTTGTACAGAGAAGTTCCAGCAGTGTTCTTCAGCAAAAAGAAAGGCAGATGCTCTCCTGTTGGGCTGCAGCCTATCTCAGAGATTCCAAAATGAACCAAATTACTGTCCCCTAGTTGTGTTTCCAGCATGGCAATCAGCCTGAAGCAGCAGGGCCATAAGGGCTGTACTGGCACTGCCAAACAAAGCTCTTCCAATGCCACCACACCTTCAGAGCCTCCCTGGTACCAAAACCTCTGATCTCCCACTGGTATCCATGAAACTCAATGCCATTTAGCAAATACAAGTGACCAAGATGGTTTACAACTGCACAGGTCACCCACAAATCAACACTTGGCAGATATTGCAAAGGAATATTAAGGAACAAAACAAAACAAGCACTCTTAGTGCTGTAAAACATCAAGGTGGGTAGATTTTACTTAGTTAAGTACATACAGACACCTCAAAGATTTGAGGGTTTACCTTCAAGACAAATGAATGTTCCTTGAAAAACAAGTTACTGTTTCTGTGAGGTTTTCTCTAAAAGCAGATCTTGAACCTCCCATTGGTTTCATATGCTATGGCTACCAAAGCCCCACAATGGAAAGAAAGATTGCAGCAGTTTTCTTCTCTGTTTTTTTGGAAAGGAGGAGAAGAAGGAGCAAAATGTTCCATCATTCTGCAGTGGTAGAGAACTTGGTGGAAGGTTGCTCCTCCAAATCCCGTGCCCAGGTGTGCAGCAGGTCTGGCTGCAGTTCTGCTGTGTGTGTAGAAATTGGGGTGTCACCCACAGAATCCATGTCCCTGCTCCTTCCCACAGACAGCGGCGGGCACTCCTCACTCTCTGCTACCCATTTCACCACATTTCACCACATTTCCCCAATTTCCCCAGTGAGGAAACCCAAGGCTGCAGCCACAACCCCAAGAACAAGTCCCTCTGCACAAACCCCATTATGCTGCTTGGTATCAGTGAATCAGTTTCCAGGATCTGCACTGTGAATAATTTTCCCAGATTCCCCTGAGGCAATGTTTTACCTACATAACTTACCTCTTAGAAAGTTTTCAAAAGTCCCTTTTGAAATTATCTGGTCAGGAGGAAAACCCAGTTTTGGTTTTCTTTTTTTCCCCTCTTTTTCCCCCACCTCTGTCTAAAGTTCCAGTGTTCCCATTTTCATCCTGGCAGTGCCCTGGCTATTTAAGTAACGGCCTCCCCAGACGCGAGTGCAGCTAAATCCTTTGTCATCTCCCATATTTATTTCTGTTCTGACAGATAGCAGTGCTGACCCTTGCTGCATAAGCCCCTGCCCTCCTGGCTCCTCTCTAATTGCAGCTTTGCTAATCACGTTCTGATCAGCAGCAGTGGAGTCGCTGCCGCCGAGCAGGGCCCGCAGAGCCCTCGGACACAGCTCAGGCTCCCGTTTCGGGCAGAACGAACCTCACAAACCTCACAAACCTCACAAACCTCACAAACCCCGGCACTCAGCGGGGCCCTCCCCAAACAATCCAACAGATGCAAATGAATCGGAGGGATTGAGAGTAATTACCCCATCCCAACGTGTGCCGCTTTAATGCATCCATTGCATTGTTAACTCCATGGTTTCCTGTGCTCAGTGAGGGAAGGTAAAACATTTCCAGTGATTAAGCTTTTGGAAAATTATATGCCCACCTCTTTCATGGGATCTACATCTGCTGGACCCCACAGGATCTCAAGGACCATCCCACTACCCACACAAACATTCAACAGCCATGAATTTCCACTTCACCTGGACCTTTTAACATTCCAGGCTTTTTATTATTTGCAATCTGGCCAAAGAGCCTCTGAACTGAGACTTTTTACTTTTTCTCCTTCTGCTCTATCCACTGCTGTCAGTCAGAAGTGGATCAGCTGAAGAAGTGGAACGACACACTGTCTTCTGCAAAAGGAAGTGGGGAGGGCTTTAAATCCCATGTTGTGTTAAATGAGTGAAGTGCAGAGCTCTGGAGTGCATGCTAACAGCACACACTGCCCCCTGTTTACTGCTGCTTCAATGAGGCATTGTCCATTGAGTGGAAGTAAAAAGCTTATGAGATGAGACAGGCATATCATCCTGTCTGAAGCCCAGCTTACACAGGCAGCTTGGTGTGGGAGTGAGGAAGAGCCTCTGGCAATGACAGGCGCCTGTGGAACACTGAAATACAGCCCAGCACAGGTCGGGTATTTATTGAGCTGATCTGAAACTCAGCCGGATGCCCAGGTTTCACTGAATTGAACGAGGGGTACATGATGACAGCTGGAACTCCAGAGGCTCTGCAGTGACTGAGGAGCCCTCAAACTGGGCAAGATGCAGAGGAGTGAGTCTGCCTGCACCAGAGTAAACAGGATCAACCTTTTCCATTTGTTAAAGCCATGATTTATGTACAAGATTATCATACGCCATTCTAGGTCCTAATCCTAGACCTTGAAGCAGCAGCAGAGATTAGAGCCTCTGACCATTTTCTAAAGCAATGTCACTGGTAACCAGTGACACATCTCAGGCAGAAAAAATTCTAAAGCAACGAAAGGGAAAAACACCCTAATTGTCTGTAGAATATCCTTTTTATTCCTCCACTGAAAGGCACACAAAGCCACATATCACACAGTAGATATGCACAAGAGAATTCAGCACTAGAACATCTTAGCATCCTTTTCCCTCAAGCATCTCTGCTCCCTTTGCTGCCCAGCTCTCATTCTGCCTAACAGCTCCTTAATCACAGTATCTGTCACACACATAAAATATTATTTAACCTCCAGCACAGAGGAAAATGCATTTATAACCTACTGGGGTTTCCCCTTTAATCTCTCTCTTTCTTCCCTTACTGCTTCCCCTCTCTTTTTAGTAGCTCTGAGCAAGAATGGTGCTAACAACCTTCACAAAGACTTTTTCAGGCCCCGACAGAAACCAACTCTGCACACTTGTCAAGACAGGAGACTAAAAAAACAACACACACGACCTCTTCTTTCTACCCAGGTGACAGAACACACTCAAACACATCACAAAAGCAGTGTGGCCTCTCCTGCAAAGATGCCAGTAAGAATTACAGAACCAATTTAATTGTGACTGAGGCTCAACTCAGCCACAACCCAATCCAGCAGATAAAATGTTATGATCCCTCAGTGATATTTAATAGCACTTGTGTTTCAAAAGTATTTTTGAGTCTTTGCTCTGCAGCAGCCTGACACAGCTGAATTTAATGTTCCTTCTGTTTGGGCAGAATTTGAGGTGTTGACTTTGAGCTTTAAACATGACCAGGTCTAGGATCTGACTATGCCAAAGATCTCATTCTCTGGGATCCATCTCACCAGTACTTAAATCAAGGTGCTGTTCCTGACAAATTCTCTATTTAAACCCCAAGGACCTTCTCTGCAGAAGGATGTGAGCCAGCAATCTTTGCACAGGCAGTGGTAGCAGGCCAGTCTATTACTTACTAGAGCAGGTACACTCTGAGCTCTGCTGCTTTTGGTCTCTGCAAAACCCTCATTGTTACTGGGATGTAGTTATCTAAACACTTCTCAGTTATCCAAGTCTCCCCTCCTCCTTTTGACAATGACACTGGAAGTGAAAAGATTTAATTTAATTCCTTGCACTGCTCCAATCCTCTGACATCTAGAATTTGCTACATTTAGAGAGCAGAAAAAAATCAGGTAAAAATGATGATGTAGCTACAACAGCCAGGGTAAGTCCACATGTCCCATATAGTTTCAGAAGCCTGTGAGCTCAAGGTCAAGGTCAGACTAAAACAAAGGCACTGCTGGACACCCATATGGTGTGAGAGCAGCTAAGCATGCACAGAACCAGCACAAGGCACAGCTCCTTTTAGAGGGAGACTCTGAAGTGCTGCTGGCAAGGCAAGGCAAAAGCTTAAGATTCTGTCTAGCTTAATTATCATCTTTCTGCAGGCTCAAAGAAGCTTATGAGAACACAACAGCGAGGCAGAATTCTCCTCCTGTGCTTCCACCTACAGAAACTCATCCCTTCCTGACCTGCCCCTGCATCCCTCCCTGCACACCCCAGAGATTCTGCAGAATTGAGCCATTAAAAAATAAATCCACCACAGAGGAGAGACCGTGCTGCAAGCTGTTCTCCTGGCAGGAGGCAGGGCCGTGCCTCTCTGTGCTCAGGGAGCAGCACTCACCCGCTGCAGGCAGGGCAGCGCTGCAGGAATGGCAGCAGGGCTGCAGGAATGGCAGCAGGGCTGCAGCAATGGCACTAGCACTGGAGGAATGGCAGCAGCACTGCGGGAATGGCAGCAGCACTGCGGGAATGGCAGCAGCACTGCGGGAATGGCAGCAGCACTGCGGGAATGGCAGCAGCACTGCAGGAACGGCAGCAGCACTGCAGGAACAGCAGCAGCACTCACTGGCTGCAGCAATGGCAGCAGCACTGCAGGAACGGCAGCAGCACTCAATGACTGCAGCAATGGCAGCAGCACTGCAGCAATGGCAGCAGCACTCACTCACTGCAGCAATGGCAGCAGCACTGCAGGAATGGCAGCAGCACTGCAGGAACGCCAGCAGCACTCACTGACTGCAGGAATTGCAGCCAGGCCCTGGCTGCACACAGTGCAGGCACACCCGGCGCTGCCTGGCTGCTCCAGGTACAGCACAAAGGCTGAAGGCAAATGCTCACTGTCCATTCCAATCAGGTCAGGACAATTGACACTGTGCCCTCCCTGATTAGGAGGTCACAGGCAAAGCTGAACACGGATTACAGAGCTCCCGTGCCCTCCTCGATGCACAAACTCCCTGCACTCCATTCCCTGGCACAGACAGGATCCTCTCCTGCCCTGTGGGGATTGCTGCACTTGGAACTGCAGCAGCAGAGAGCAGCAGGAACTGGAGAGGGTGAAAAAGTGAAGTACAGTGGCACCAAGTCCACATCTGTGTTGGAGTCACTATTACAGTTGTAAAACAAGGGCTGAAAGTGTATTTCCTGAGTTTCACATGCCTCTGGAGCACCATTTAGTACCAAGCAGAGTCAACCTGCAAAATGTCAAGGCAGCATAAAGCTCTGTGCATAGAACCATTTCATGCTGATACACGAGGCAGCTTGTGAGCAGGCCAGGTTATAAAGCTTCAATTTTTTTTTCTCTTTTCCAAAATAAACAATCTCCAAATTGAAGTTCTTCAGGCTACAAAGGAAACCAGCCAGGTTGTTTACAACATCCAGCAGGAATCCTGCTTAGGGCAAATCAGCTGCAGAGCAAATGAAAGCAGAGCTCGGGAGGCAGGAGATGATTTTTGTCTTTGCATGGGAACCTACCTCAGTGTGGCAGGGAACAGATCCAACCTCCTGCCTTGGTAAGCAGCAACAATGCTCCTCCTGCTAACAGCACTCTGATATCTGTAAAACTCTAGCTCAGAACTGCTCTGCAGCTTTAATGGAGCTTCCTAAACACCCTTTTTTAGCCTCCAAGCTTTGGAACACTTTGTTTGGAAGGTAACAGTGAGGAAAAGATGCTACTCATGCTACTCACTAGGGACTTCCTTTTGTGCAGACTGAATAGACCTCGAGATTCCTTAAACTTCCAGAAACTGTTCTTCCTGCACTATTGGCTTCTGCTGGTCCCAGTGCCCTGCAGCCCTTCCTGCTGTCAGCTCTGCCACAGTTCTTGAGGAGGCAAGAGACCAAAAAGAAAGCAGAAGGACTGATCTTAAATGACTCTAAATCATATATTCCTCTCTGCCAGGGCACTCAATGTATTTCATAAATAATTTCTAACATATTTTATGCATTTAATTCAAAGCTTTTAACTTCTAGCCTTTATTTTTCCCTTTTGCAGTGCAGAACATTGGTAACCTCAGGCATGGCACTGTTTTATTCTTGTAAGGGATTCTGAATAGCCACAGGAATTTATCCCACGTATGATCCCCATGTCTCATTTAGACAATCTCTGCTATAGGTGATGGGTCTCTCTACTTCATGGGCCATTAAATCTTCAGCCTTTAACAGAACTAATGAGGCTGCTGGTGAATTAGAAAATAGACTTTGTGGAACTGAAACAGATGTAATGGTCAAGCATTAGAAACTCTCACACCAGCCATGGAGGATACAACTGCTAGTAACTGCTTACCTTACGTAGGAACAAAACATCTCAAGAGATTTTTAAATTTAATTAGTGATCCAAGCTTCTTTCAGGAGTATCTCCTTCCCAAGTGTTGCTGTGCCTCCAGCTCCCAGGTTCTGCTACTCCAGGGTTTATTTTAGGACCTGGGAGAATCAGACTCAAGGCCTGAGTGAATGGTGGAGCCCCATTTCCACTTACAACAGGCCATGCCAGACACAATGGGCTTCCAACAACTGCAGCACCTGCTGCCCACCTGGGCAGGGAGGAGGGTGGCACTCAGCTCTCAATCTTCTCCTCAAGCTCTGCAAAACACAGCGTGTTGTGAGAGGCACACGAGCAGCCTGGCAGGGCAAGTACAACAGCACATTTGGAAGCTCTAAAGGAACATTTCTCCCCAAAAGACCACCCAAAAAGCGTGTGCGTTTCTTGGAAGATGCCTCCAAAGCTTTTCCACTCCCTTTCTGAATGCCTTAAGCACTATATGGTTGATAATTGGACTACAAAGCCTTTTCTAGTTACAAACATTTCAAATTAGATCTGTGCTCAACTCTGGCCTCTAAAACATTTGATTTCCTGGTTTTATTGGTAATGGTTTACCTGAGACAGCAACAGCAAAATTAGAGAAATTTGTACAAACAATAAACAAGCCCCCCATGCTGATGTCCTGTGTCTTTCTCAAAGGTGTTTTTCATTTGGCAGCTGAGCAGTGTAATAAATCAATATGAAACAAGAGTAGATATTAAAAACTGTATTTTCCCCCCTGCCCAAGAGTTACATTTTCAGTGAAAAGATCAAACCACACAAAAGATCAAACCACTTTGCTTATTGAAAAGCCTTAGCTGCTGAGGAGTGCCCTGGATGGCCAGGGAGGGTCAGTGCCAGCCCTGGGATGCCACCCCAGAGTCACAAGAGCCCCTCAGTTAACACTGTGAGAGCTCCCCCTCTGCACCAAATTCACATCAAATGCTTCTCAGGCAACCAAGTCAAAATCTAGAGAATCCTATGGGCTCATTCCTGGTTTATTTTAATAAAGAAATTTCTTATCTGGCCCCAACAAAAAGGGGTAAAAGATTTACTTTCACATAGAACTTTACAAAGCTGCAACTGAATCAAAAGGAGCATTTTCATAAATAGATGTACAGTTGCTCTCATTACACAGCATTTATTTGCTCAAGATAATTTCTTCCTTGTGCTCACAAGTCTGTTCTTCCTTTTACAGACAGTCCATGGTTTCTCTCCAGCTTCTCCCCCATTTTGAACACAACAGCATCCTGTCAGCAGAATTTCTGGCCATGAAAATGGTCATGTTGTCACAGTTAGATTCTAGAATTGTCACTGTAAATAATTAACAACCATAGGAAAAGAACCAGAAACAGGTAAATTGAGTTCAGGTTTAATAGATTCTGAAACATCTCAAAGTCAGTGCAACCCACAGCAAAATCCAGAAGTTTTGTAAAAACCACCTGCACACATGAGAGAGAATGAAGTGCTTGGTTTTAGGCAGCAGTGCTGGAGACTCTGTGCAGATTCCTGACCAGTCAGTGCACCTCAGGAACTGCACTGCAGCTTCTGCAGCCTGTCCAGGTGTGTGTGTGCTTTAAGGCCCTGCTGAGATGTCCCTGTACCCTCAGTGCTGGCAGCAGCACTGCTGCCTCCTGAGCAGCCCCAGGAGCCTGCTGCTATCCTGGCACCCAGAGAATTTCCCTCTCACCAAACACTGCAAGGAGGGAAACCATGTACAACTTTTCAAGTGACTAGAAACTTCAGTCTATCAAAGCCCAGTGCAAGCTGGATTTAAGTTAATGATCATTAATTGTTCCTAACGTGAGAGCTACTCTTGTGCAGCAGTCAA
The DNA here is from genome assembly GCF_047830755.1 of Zonotrichia albicollis. Taxonomy (NCBI): domain Eukaryota; kingdom Metazoa; phylum Chordata; class Aves; order Passeriformes; family Passerellidae; genus Zonotrichia; species Zonotrichia albicollis. Next base: position 1,044,467 of record NC_133843.1, read on the forward strand.
AGGGTTAAAGTGGAACTCTGCAGTATTTTAAACACGTTCACATATTCTCTATGTGTACAAATTTGGCAAATTCATGTCACAGCCTCAGATCTCACTCCTGCAGCTCCTGCAGAACTCCTCCAGGGAAGCAGAGAGGAGCCCTGGGCAGGCAGGAGTGCCAGGGCTGGGGCACAGCCCCCGTGCCCACCAGGGCTGGGCACCCTCGGCCTCCAGCCTGGCCAGGTGGACTCCCTGAGCCAAATCTGCTTTGACACATGCTCCCAAAAGAGCTCCAGGCCATGGAGCAGCTGAGTATGGAAAAACTGATTGCATCAGAAACACTGCAGCCAAAAGGAAATCAAACCATGACTTCAAAGCCAATCAAAAAACCAAAACAACCCCCCAAAAGCAAGCGTTTATATGTGTGTAGAGGTAATAAATATTGCAAAGCACATTTGTCTTTTCCCCCCAAGTCAATAAGTATAAAGAAATAACCAATGCACCAAAACATCAGCTTCCTGCAATGAAAACGTTGGAGTCAGCAAAATACCTGCAAGCCAACTGAAGGGAAAGCTTTTGCATTGTCACCCAATCACAAGTTGCTTCCAGTTCTATGCAGCCAAATCAAACCCTCTTCAAATTCACAAGTTTGACCTAAATAAGCACCACAGCATGAAAAGCGTCTTTAGAAGTAGGATGTCAAGAGACTTTGTTTAAAATACAAAATAAAACGTGAGATAAAAGGTTTCCATTGGTCAAGTTTGAAAAATTGCCTTCCTTTATCCAACCACAGCCTGTCCCTTTGAGCCAACCAAAAGCACACCTTTGGGTTTGTCCTTAATGAACACAGCCCGGCTGAGTTGCAAAATCTGACAGGAACAGATGGCTGTGAGATGCATTCTGAGGGTTGGGCAAAGGGAAACAACATTACAAAGGAGAAGGAATACCAAGGAACAATTAGGGTGGGCAGAGGAACTTATTAATGCTCAGCCATCCTCCTCTATCTTCAGGAATCTCACTGTCCTCTCCAGTTCTGTGTTGTTCAGGTGTCCTGTGGTTACTGTCTTCTGTCTTCTGTCTCTGACCTGGAAAATGCCATCACAACATCCTCAGCACCTGCAACAACAATGGATACAGGAAATCTGTGCCATAATTACTTCCTTCAAAGAGCAGGGGAGAGATGCAGTACCCCAAGTGTCATTCTAAACATCCACACAGCCAACAGCAAAGGAAATGACAAACCAGGGAGTGCCAAACCACCACCAGTGCCTGTCCCAGGCAGGTAACTGCTCAGCTCCACAGAATCCTCTTCCAGGGCTTTGCAAAGCTCAAATTCAACTCAGATGGAGCACCAGCATGCAAAATTCCTCCAGTCTTTTACCTGAAGCATATCAACAAGCAAACCTCAGTTTTGTGCCCCAAGCAACTTCTGCCCATACACCTGCACACAAGGTAAAGAGAACTAATAAAAATGCCTCATTATATAAATTCCATTTCTCAGTTATCTAATCTGCTCTTCAGTTGCAATATAGCAGGAAAAGTGGCCAAAATAGTAAATTTAAATTCCTCTTGCTACTGTTCTTAAAAGCTACATCAATGCTCCTGAAATGCAACTGCACTTACTTTTATACACTTCACAATTTATTTGTTATATGTACTCAAAGGAGGAAATATTAAGGACCAAGCAGTAGTAGTTTGTTTTTCATATGTAGGGCCCCTATCTTATATAAAACTACATCAAAAACTGCTCTGATGCACCCTCTTGCCAGCATTCAGAAGCCCTGCAGTCATCTCCCTTTTCATCTCCTGCACAAACTGTTTCTTCCTTGATCAAAACATAAATGATATATAGCACCAGGACCCAGCTCGGAATTAACAAGCTGCCTTGTTGGTTTTAAAACATGCAAGAACTACCAGCCCCTGAAGAAAAACAGGGATTTCACTTGCAAGGACGGTGACAAAGCCTTGGATGATGGAGGGGCTGCAGCAGGAGGAGGCCAGGGCAGCTGCAGCAGCACCTCCAGCAGCAATTGAAGGGGCAGGAGCAGCTGGAAACATCTGGCAAGCACAGAGCCTCACCCAGCACAGCATCAGCTGCACTCCTTCACAGACCTGATCTTCTCCTGGGCTCTCCCCTTCCCAGGGTCTCAATGGAACAAAATTCCTGCAGGTTTCCTTGCCATCCCAGGCAGGAAAGGAGGCTGCATCCCAGATAACCCCAGAGCTCCTGCCTGCCCCAGCAGGAACCTCCCAGAGGCCACTGAAGGCATCTGGCCACATCTGGAGGTGTCCCCAGCAAGAGAACCTGGGTGACATTTGTCCAGAAAAAGCTCATCCACGTTTCTCAGCATAAAAGCAGGCTTTGTTCCAGCCCTGCCCTACAACCCAAACCAGCCAGAGCCAAAGGAAACCAAGGTGCTCATGGAGCAGCTCTCCAGTGCCGTGCACAGACACAAACACTGCCAGAGAACAGGGCTGGCCCTTCTGGGTGCCCAGGGAAAGCAGGGAGCCACCACCCTGAGCTGCTCCTGCAGCCCCCTTGGCTCCCACAGCGGATGTTTTCCTGCTAATCAAGTACAGTAATGTCAAAAGCAGAGCCCAGGTTATGAAGTTAAGCTGCACATGGCCAAGAGGCTGTGACTGAGACAATGGGATGGGAACCACGTCTGCTTGGAGCACATCCTTCACTGAGCTCTGCACTTCCAGCAATTAATGCACAGAACAATGACAAAGGCACACTTTTACCTGACCTGCATCTGTACACACAGCTGTCCCTTTTCTGGGCACACATTTCCACCCTGAAATAGAGACTCACAACATCCCCAGTGAAACACTCCCCATCTTTTATAATTGCCACAAGCCTTTCGACATGCAGATACTTCTCTCACTGAATCTGCCTCACGCTTTCTCCCCCTTGTTCTTCCTACAAATTAACAATAATTAACAGGTGGGCTTATGTCCTATCTTAGAACGTAATAGTGACAATCTTACCCCACTAACTTCCAAAAAAATCTCACTGAGATTATGTTCCAGTTGCAGCTGGTTAAATTGCTGAATTTAGAGTTCTTTTACACCTCTTGTTCCTCAGCCTTAGCAAGGCAGGATGAGCTGAAGGTCAAATGCCTTTACTGCAGGGCACTGCAGCCTGAGCTCAGCGTGCCCCTGCTCCCTGCCCACCTCCATGGCACAAAGCTTCCCCAGGGGGCTGATGCCAGAGCCAGGACCTGGCACAGAGCATGAACCCAGCAGGGTAAGGCTGCATTGAAACCTCACCACCTCAACACCACAGGAGATGCTGACACCTCCAACAGCTGCTCTTCTCAAGTGCTCTGTGAAGGAGAAATAGATACATACACCTGATTTGCTTGTAGTCACCTGCAGAATTAATTAAACCCCAAAAGCATTTAGAGATCAGAAGGTTTCGCCTGTTGGGAATTTCTAAAGGCTGCCAAAATTAAAAAAAGAAATTCTTCACTTCACACAAGATCTTTGCATACATACATTTCTTCAACCACCTTCCAGCAACAATCTTCTAAACATTAACTCTTCCCTGGAATTCCCAGCATTAGCATCCCAGGCTGGCATTCTAAAAATACCCCAGGCACTGCTGAGAGCAGCAGCACACTGAAACAAGCCTTGTGCTCACCAGAATGAAAGGGCACTGAGCAGAGCTCGGTCTCCATTCTGCAGCAGCCCCTGCCAGGCCCTGGGCAGGCTCCCCTGAGCCCCACCAGCAGCCTGGGGGGTCCTGGTGCCCCACACCAGGGAAGAGCCTCACCCAGGCAGGCAGGGCCTGCATCTCAGCCCTGCCCTCCCCTCGGGAGCAGCTTCCAGAACAGCACCGCGCTCCTGTTGCTATAGGAACACCAGAGCTGCAGTCACCAAGGCCTCAGCACAATTCCCATCCCGTGCTGCCTCCCTGCACTGCTGCCACTGCCAGAGCTGCCAGAGCAGAGCCTGCCCAGCCCTGGAAATGCAGCGAGCTGGGGAACAGGGAACATGGGGCTGATGCAGGAGATGCTTCTGTGCACAGAACTGCCTGAGAGGCATTTTGCTTGCACTCAAAAATATGTGAGAAAGCCTGAATTTCACCAAGTGTGAGCTGTGTTAGCTCTTGCTGCAATGCAGGCAAGACCAGTGTGTGAACATCCCAAAACAGCTCAGGATTACATCCCCTCTCCAGCACACACTCTGGTTGAACTGAGATGCCTCAGGGTTCCTCAGTTATTCTTGAAGCCGTAAAAACAAACAACAAACACTCCACAGATGTCAGCTAAAGAGCTCCCAGAGTAAAGAAAAACACCCTGGACTTTGAACTTTAGTATAGGTGAATGATTGAAAAATAAAATTACATTAATCTTAGACTCAATTACCATATTTCCTCTTCCAATAAAAATAAGGATAAACCGAAGGGGAGTCTTAGCCTTCAAGCTTGGTTAAAAATTACAGAGATATTCCAAGATGCTTCTTGATCCTTAGACAACAGAGTCTCAAGGAGGAGCTTTAAATGTCAGAGATTTTGGCATTAGCAGTGGCTCAAGGAGGGTTTATGGCACAATCCAGCAGGGAGAGCAAAAACTCCTTCCTTAGTGCTCTGCCACATCCTGACAATGGACACAGAGGGTCCCTGTGGGCAACAAAGGGGCTCAGAGAGAGCCACAGAGCCTGCCCAGGAACCACAGCAGGGACAAGCTCAGAACTCCACCCCATCCATCCTCTGCACTCTCACCAAGGAGACCCCACAAACCCAAACAAGCTCCTGAAGTGGAGCCAGGCTGCAGCCCTTGAAGGGACACACAGAAAGCTGCAGGTCCATGACAAAGCTCTCAGAGTGCTCAGGCCAATGATGATGTCATTCTGGTTTTGGGGACAAAATGGGGGTGTGAAGTTACCTTTGTGTCTTTTGTGCCTGCTGGAGGAAAATGGCTCTAAAGATACATCAGGGACAGTCAGGCTCAGATCAACCTGTCCTGCTGTGGAACAATAAACTCTGAAATCCACCGAAGTGCTAACTTGGTGTAAGTTACTCCCTAAATAACACCTCCTTTTGTTGTTGTGTAAGACAAGCTGCACAAAGGAAAAAAGAAATCCTCCAGAGGAGATTCAATGAAAACAGAAAAGCAGGGAAGAAAATTCCTTTAAGCAATCTTGGAGCAACAGAACAGGGAGTGTGTGGACTTGCAGGGCTGTTCCAGCACCAGGCAATGCCATCTAGTGGAGATGGGATCTCCTCCCTTAGGGTGGCACATCCCACACCCATGCCATGGTATCCCAGCTCCCAGGAATTCCATACCCAGCCCTTCCTGTTTCTCTGACCCAGGACACGGCAGAGGGCACAGGCAGCAGCAAGCAAGGAGCATTATCATTACTGACTGTGAGAAACTGGAGAGATTTCTAAGCAAATCAAAGTCCTGAGCAATAAATTACAGTTGCTTCTGTCTGTGGAGCACACTACAGCTTCAGCACCATGTAGGAAGTATCTGTGTCCCCTGGCTGGACTTCTGATTTTCTCACCTTTTCTTTGCCAAAGTGCAGGTAATTCAGCATTAATTCAGCATTGATTTCACTGGGAAAAATGTAACTTTGAAGGATAATGCTGAAAAATGCCAACTGCAGCTAAGTCTCTCTTAACTGAATTTGTCTACCTCAGTTTCTGACAAGAAACAAGAAAATTCTCACTTTAGACTGGCAGAAAAGTTGTGTATTTTGGCTCAGAATTCCTCAAGCATATCCACCTCCACCAGCCCCCAGCTATGCAAGGAATGAGCACAGCAGCAAGTTTGTGCAGGTTGTGTTTGTAATGGATTTCTGGATGTCTCAGATCTACACTCAATTTCTGCTCAGATCTTTCTGGCTCGAGTCTTACAATGCTCCTTCCATTGCAAGCTGCACCTTATGAACGTGACCTGGCACGGGGGCTGTGCAGGGGAGGGACAGGAATCCAGTAACAAACATTCAGGTCCAGAAGAGATTGGTGAACCCAGGGCAGCTCCACACAACCGTTTACCAACACTTCTGCACGGAATTAACCCAGCCAGCACATCCCAGCCTGCAGGGTGGCTTCAGCAGGTGGCAAACGATGCTGCAAGTCCGGGAGGCTGCAGGGGGCGTTTGCTGAGGCTGCTGCCCAGGGAAAGCAGCTCCGGGGCAGAGGGAGGGCACAAGGGGCACAGGGGGCACAGGGGGGGCACTGGGCAGCACTGGGGGGGCACAGGGCAGCACTGGGGGGGCACTGGGGGGGCACTGGGCAGCACTGGGGGCACAGGTCAGCACTGGGGGAACTCACCCTGGTCGATAGAGTGCTGGGGCAGCTGGGGGGCACTGGGTGGGCACAGGGCAGCAGTGGGGGGGCACTGGGCAGCACTGGGGGCACTGGGGGGGCACAGGGCAGCACTGGGTGGGCACAGGGCAGCACTGGGGGAACTCACCCTGGTCGATGGAGTGCTGGGGCAGCTGGCTCAGCTGGCTGTTCACCACCCCCGCGTACGTGCGCAGGAACTCCTCCTCGCTGGCCGTCAGCTGCGGGCACAGAGGGGACACAGGTGACACCTGAGCCCCCAGCACGGCACAACCCCCCCAGCAGGGACAGGGACCACAGCACCTCTGCTCTGCCCCTCACCACCTGCACCACCCTCACCTGTGCCCAGCAGCCAAATGGGACATCATGAACCCATGGGCAGGCTCAGTGCCACCTTAAAGCAGCTGCTTCACTTGGCTCCTTCTCCAATAGTGAAGAACTTGAAATCATTTATCTACATGTGGTAGTTCCAGGCATCACAAGCCTTATAGTATTTAAGCAAAAATCAATTGTGTTTAAGTGATAACGGTTAAATCCAGGATAGCTCAAACAATTCAGCATTAAAGCAGACCATCACCTGCCCATCTCAACAAGCACTACCCCAGTTAGTCCAAAGTGGTCTGAAAACCCCCAAAGGATGGGTTGTGAGGAGAATCTTACGTTTGATCCCATCTTCCTGAGCATGAGCAGCACTCTCACTTTCTGCTGGATGTACATCTCCTCCGGACTCTTCCCGGGGACGCCCTCTCGGTTCATTCCCCTCCTGCCAGCTCCTGGATTTCCTGCAGATACAGAATCAGAAAACTAGAATAGGCAACGGGGTCTAATAGGAAATAGAGGAAAAGTTTCATTTCCAAAATACCTGTTTTCCTCCAGTGGAATATCCTGGGAGAGCAAGGGATCACATCCTTCCCCAGAGAAACCTTTAAAAATGTCAGCAACTAAACTGGGACTCATACATGCAACTGAAACATTCACAGAGGCTCATGCTCACATCCCCACAGCTCATTATCTGTGGTTATGTTACTGCTTGAGTAGAAAAGGAATTGTAAGAACTAGATGAAAGAACCACCCTGACAGAGCAGTCCGTGGTTTGGGGTTTTTTCCATAAATAAGCACAAGCAGAATGAAAACAGGATGCAGAATGCACAGCCATCAAGCCCACAATGGCTAAACAAAAGCTGTGTGAAATCTAAACTCTTAAGTCTTCCTCCTCTTTTTCTTTTTTCCTTTATATATCATAGAAAAAGGCCACTGCATTACTGTAAAAATTACTAACATTTATTTGGAAATGGTTTTGGAGAGAAAGCAGAACTAAGAGGAGTAGGGAAAGAGTATAATTTAAAAGCTGAGTTTTTGCTTCTTATTTTAATAAAAACAATTATGTTCTGGAATAAACAGACTGTGCTATCCAAATTCTATAGCACAAAGCATGATTATTATATGAGTATCTGGTAATTATTTAAGTTCCACAACAGGGTGTTTACTATGACAAAAAACCCCCCAACTTTTCAGTCCCAGAACTGGGCCTGGTCCTACTCCAGCCTGTAAATGTGATTTCCTGACCCCCATAATGAAGGGAACACACGACACAAGGCTTGCATAGGGAAGGCTGATCCCAGCAGGTTCAAACAGTTTTCCCAGTAATGTTCTCCTGCAGTCATTACCAACCTCTCCTCTCACTTCATTTCCATTATTACTTTTAAGGGAAAGTAATCTGGGCGTGGAAACCGTTTAAAATTACACAGAGGCCCTCCTGAGTGAGTCAGAAGTAATGCAAACTTGAGCAGCAGCTGCTGGGACAGGCTTTGCCACCCACACCACTGAGCAGGGAGATAACAGCAGGAACAAGTGAGAAAGATCCATCATCCCTCCCTGAACACGTTTCAGTGGGAAGAGCTGCATGAGCTGATCTGCTGTAGATGGCTCTGCCTGGAACCTGCAGCCTGTACTTGTGCAAGGTGGTGGCTGTTGGGGCTTTTTATGCAGCCAGCAAACTGCTCTCTGAAGGGGGAATGAAACAAACCCATCATTTTGCCTACTGTCAACTCAAGTAAGCAAATTGGATTATGCTACTGGGTTTGTACTCCACAGTGCAATTTACTGAGTGCTAACAAGTGATGCCAACAGTAAGGCAATGAACAAAATAAGATAGTGGGCAAGAGACATTAAGTTATGCACATCCAGAGACTGATAAAACAATAAATATTGATCAAGATATCCAGCCAGTCTGAAAGTCTGGGACTGGTTCCTAATATTGTAAATACTTTTCAAAAAACATTGTACTTGAAAAGAGAAGCTGCTGTACTAGTAACCAATCAACCTAGGAAAGAAAAATCACAAGAAAAGCTGAACTGCAGGAAGACATCTATTGTTTAAAAATGAAACAGAATGGATGGGATATCAGTAGGTGGCACCATCCACAAGCACCAAGAAAGTGCCACAGCTGCCCCCATGCAAACGAGGAGGACCCCACTTCAGCACTGCTCTGCACAACAGGAATTACCAGACCTGGTTTGGTCACTATTCATTGTTTTCCACCATAAATATCTTCCAGTTGTTTATTAATTTTCCAGCTTTAAAAAGCAGTGATGGGAATTCCTATCCAAGCCTGGCTCTTCTGAAACAATCTTCAGCCAAGATGGGTTTGTCACAAAGCCACCTATTTAACAGGAAGGATAAAATCCTAAAGGCTGCCCATTCAGTGAATGCTTCACACAATTAGGAAGCAGCATGGGGAAAAAAAGCACCCGATATGGCTCAAAGAATATGCACAGAGAGGCAAACGAAGCTTTCAGAGCACCAGCACTTTGCTCTCCCCACACCACACAACCACCCTGCCAGCACAGCTCTCCCTACTCAATGACATTGAAGTGGAAAGACAAAGGTCTTAAAACAGACATGAGAAATGGGAACATATCTCTGTTTTCTTGTTACATAAAGCTTTCAGAAGACACAGTTTAGGATGACAACATTACCCAGCATATGCTACATGAGAAAATTTCCAAACCCACATACAAAGCTGGTCCATGCCCAGATGACAGCATGATCCACATTTGCAAATGAAGGACTGAAAAATCTTTTCAAAACACTTATCAGCTTAGTTCTCTCCAGAAAGCTGCATTAATATGCTGCACATTATGAAATGCTCCTTAAGCAGCATTTCCCTGCCCCCACAAATCTCTCTGGCTCATGGATGAGTGGCCACTGCCCCATCCCCAACCAACAAAACACATACCTGCTTCTAAAAACCACAGGAGATCAGATAGTCCACGTGGGCTGTCCTGACCAGTGACTGGAGCTGGGAAAAATGTACAAGGGAACTGCCCTGTGAAAACAAATGAGCAAAGAGTTACAGAACACACTCAGCTGAAGCCCAGAAAGATCCTTCATTCAATACACCTTCACTCCCAGCCTGCTTTAGATTCAAAATTCAAAAAACTGCACAATTGTCTGGAGCTGTAAACATAACCTTTTTATGTGTAAAGTTCTTTACAATCAAGCTATTCTTCAGCTGCAAGATTTCCACCCCGGCCATGCCAATGGCATTCCCAATCACTTGAGAATGAATTGCATTCAAGCTTTGCATTCTTTAGGCAGCTTTCAGCACAAAACCCAGCTGATAGATGCTGGCCTCAGCAGAGAGGCAATGGGATCTCAGCTGAATCTCTGGGAATCGTGTGCCTGGCACTGCAGGAAGAGAGGCCAAAGGCTGGTGAAGCCACTGAGAATGCACTTTCTGTATCAGATCTGGAGCTGGTCTCTCCAGGTGAGGGTGAGGCAGGTGTGCAGAGCCAACAGGGAACTCTGGGCTGCCCCTGCTCACCTCTGGCAGCAGAATGTGGATCCCCTCCCCAGTGCCACTCTTCCATTCCTTTCTCACAAAGAAGACTGACCCCTGCATTTCAAAAGCTGTGGTGTCAGTCAGGAATGACTGAATTCTTCACTAAACTCTGTTAAAAGAATAAATGCTTCAAGCCTGTCCTGCTGCATCCAACACACTGCAAATGGACATAATTGGGTCACCTAATTCTCCCTTGTTTGCCAGGCACAGGCAACGAAATTTGGTTCTCATTACTTTTAAGATGATTCACGTGACAGAATAATAAACAACAAAGATCTATATATTAGAGCCAACCCTGCCGGCCCAGCTTTGCCAAGGAATACCGTGAGTGTGAGAACACCCCTGCCCTTGCCCAGTGTCCGGTTTTCGGCTGTTTGAAGGGCCTGGAAAGGCCCGGGGTGGCCTTGGGGCAGCCCGCGTATCAAAGGACGAGAAGAGGCTTCAGTTCTTCCTTCGGTCTCTGTGTTTATTAATTGTTTATCTAAAAGATTTTCTCTCGGCCCGACAGAGCTCTGCTCAGCAGCCAGCCATGAGCACACTCCCCTGCCCTCCGGGCAGTCACCTATCTTTATACCCATGGTTACGTGTACAATATTTATCATTTTTCCCCAATACCTTTCACTCTTATTGCCCAGTGAACTTTTAGTAATGACCAATCCCAAAGTGCCACCATCACCACAGAAGATGGAGGAGAAGAAGAAGAAGAAGGACAGGACACGCCCCAATTCCTCCGTCTTACTTCTCTAAACCCCCCTGTACAGAAATCCTAAACCCTGTGTTTCACTCTCTAATTAACTCATCCCTTCACCATTCACCCCGGTGAAACCCTCCTATCCTCATACAGGTGTCGTCTCCTGTGTAGGATCAAAGTGCAGCCACCAGACACTTCTGGAACATTCCAGGACTCCCGAGCCCCCCAAGGGTGGTCTCGGTGACACCTCAGTCCTGAGGTGCTGAGATCCCACAGCCCAGCAGGACAGAAATGTGTCCTGCAGGCCTGCACCTCCCTCCCCTCTGCCTGCAGAGGGCTGGCTGAGGATCCCAGGCATCCCCCCAGCTCAGCCAGGCCCTCCATGGGGATGGGCAGAGCCAGGAACGCCTGCCATGCCCATCTGTGTCCCTCCTGGGCTGGGCACAGCTGGGCACCCCTGGCACACCAAGCACGGGCAGCGCCTGAAGCTGCAGCTCTGGCAGGGCAGGAAGCCAGAGAGCAGAGAAAGCAGACAGGGGTTTGGAATGGGCAGGTGGAGGAGGAACTTTACACCTAAAAACACCCGGGCTGCTTTGCAAGGATGTTACCCAAGTAATGTAATAGCTAAGTACTGCCAATTTTCCCACTTCTAATTTCCTCACCTCTCCTCATTGCTCCTTGTTCTGAAAACTCTCTAATGAAAATAAAATGGTTTCTTCCCAAAATGAATTAAAAGACCACAGTGGCTTTCTCTTCAATCACTGACCCCAGACACAACAGTACATAATGAAAAATACTGTACTGTAAAAATATGTAACAGTACATAATGTAAAAATACTGTAAGTTAGTCTTCCCTTTTATTCTTCTTTCCTAGCTAGGTTTAGAACATCAGCTATTGGGGTTTCACTTCAAAAAAAAAAATGCAGACAGGAGAAATCTGTACTCAGTCTCAGTTTAACTTTCTGTTTTACCAACAGATGGAAACAGCTCCTCAGGAAACTCAAGCCCCACCAGCAAGAGCTGTTTTGACTGAACGCCCTCAGAAGAAGATTCCAACACACAGCAACTGAAAATTACAGATTTGTAACTGCATTTCCTTCACTTCCACCTACACTGGTAAGAATTCCAAACCTGGAAGGGACTTTCTGCTGGACAATGTCACAGGTAAGTTCATAATTAAGAACTCCCAAATTCTTCTGACTCCCCTCCTGTCACCTTTTTAAATAAACAAACAAAAATTTCACATCTCAACAGAAAAAGAGACATGCTAAAAAAAATGCATCTTTATAAATTTTGCATAAAGGAAGTTACTTAAGCATCCCATTCAGTTTTAAATCCATGCTTATTTAATGCAATGAGAAAGCAGCATGAGCTGTAGTCCTCTGTAATGCTGAAATTCCTAATGACCGCATTTTACTGGCATGGGAAAACACAAAGTGCAACTGAGGAATCTGCACAGCCTAAATTAAGGGGGACAAAAATAAAGAGGCAGTAAGCTGTTGGAAAATGTAGTATTTTACATATTCAGTCTTAATAATTTAGGGTACTTAGAGCAGCCATCTGGCAAGTTCTTTAAAGCCCAAGTCACAGCTGAGTACCTCTTTAATATCTTGCAGCATTTCCAGTTATAGCCAAAAGAAACCCAACAGGAGTTAGTTCAGCTACAATTTATTTTTTTGTTGAACCTGACTGGTTCTGTTGAAGGCAGTGAAAACCCTCAATTAATGGGAAAGGATTATAAAGCTCAGCTAAGGAGTTATGGTGAATAAACCCGAGCCCTGCAGGTTCCCTTTGCTGCACACAAGTGGAGTTGAGAGCAGCAGGAAGGGTCCCTTTGACTCTCTGATATCATTATCAGGGTTAAGCCATCCCCTGCACAGTGCCACCACCAAGCACTTCAGTGCTTCAGCATGGTCGTACTGGGAAGCTTGGAAGTGCAAGGGCATCCTGCCCCTCATTTAAGCCTTGTTAATTTTCAAATGACATTTTTCAGAGAACAGTGAAGAGCCCAAAAAACCTTCCAAGCTGGAGCCTGAAACCTGAAGTCAGGAACCAGAGTCTGCAAAAACCCTGCTACAAATTTTCCTCTAATTCACTCTGACTCGTGACCTTCAGTCACAGGCAGCTGGAGACTGGATTAATTCCCATCTCCAGAGGGATACAATGAAGAATTCATAACAGCTACCTATTTATAGGTGAACAGTATGAACTGAAATATTTAATACGGGGTTTTTTTGTCTTCCTTTCTATGTTCAGTGCTACCTTTTAGCTGACTTCAGAATCTGAACCCAGTGTCAGATTTAGGTCAATTTACTGCTGGAACTCCCAGACGTGGTAGGTTCACATCTCTTAAATGTTAGATTTAAATTTTTAACGAGACACTACAGTCCTCCTTCTTGAAGGAGGACAGGAAACAGCCCCAAACACGGCCATTTATTCATGAAACATTTATGAACACAAGCAGGGGGTTTTCTCCCCAGTGCTGGAACACCTCTCAGAGCTTCAAAATGGGCTTCAAAAGTTCCAGTGAAGTGCATTCCATAGAGCTTCCCAATATACCAAAACAGCTCTTACATCAATGCTCAAGCCGACTTAAAAAATAAATTTTAAAAATCCTACTATCATAATCACCGCTTTAATGAAATTAAATTTGCCTCCTGACCTTCAGGCACACACAAAGCAGACAATTTCCCCCCTTGTCTCAAGAACAAGACACTCTCACATCTCACACAGTTAAAAGAGGCAGCACAGGGTTTTAGGTAGTTCACGTCAGTCAACTTGAAGCCTCTGAAATTAAACGTAGTAACAGCAACAAAACCTGAAAAAAAGCCTTTCATTTCACAAAGGTATTCACACTTCAAAGATGAATGTGTCAAAAATTCTTACAAAAGTGACAGCACTTTATAAAGAGCAGTTTATACACAAATTGTACCCCAGTCCAAGAGACAATTCCAATACTTTACTCACGATGGTCCCCAACAGCTGCAAGGACAGTGCTGCTCCTGTCCCAACCATGGGCTCTTCTCCTATTTAAAACAAAGCTGCAAATCTTCTAGGCAGGAAATTAGGCGCTAATGATAGATAGCCAGTGATTTAATTACCAGGTATCCCACTGAAGAATTACTGATAAAAAGTGTTCAGCATCCATCATTAAAATAGAACATTAGAGCCAAGATTTGTATGGATTTATCTGTAAATATTTTATTTCAGAAACAGAAAATTTCTGGAGAAGATTTCAGTGCCATTTCTCCCATCTTCTCCCAACTTCTCCCATCCCACACACAGTGCTGGGTGCATTTAACCTGAAATGGCAGAGAGCACACCTGGTGGCACAGAAAGGCTCTCTCCGTGTGTACATATATTTATATATTTTTATATTTGTATTTATAGGCATTTCTCTGGTACTCATCTACACAGGATCTACAGACAGCCAGGTATTAGTGAGAGCTCCCAGTGTGCTGCCCTGTAATTTTTACTGACATCTGAACATCATTATTGCCAGGTCACAGCCATTGCACACTGCAAATGCCTATAAATCTGTTATTGTAGAAAGATTATGGCCAACAAGATTTTTTAAAAGCAATTAAAATGTGAGCTGCTATTAGGTTGGTGACTAGTTAGCATTTTAGTATTTTGCAATAGTGTATCAGAGTACATTGTTAGGACCAGAGACTCTCAGATTAATAGTTCTTTACTACCAAAATTGTGTAACCATTGGACAGCAAAATTAAACAGTGTTCTGGCCTCCTACATCAATAAAATCTGCTGTAAAATGTGGCAAGCACAGCCCCTTATGTCTCCTACTTATCTTGCCTCTTTAGGAAAAAAACCCCCAAACTTCTGTGCTGCTTTCCCCATGGATGCTCTGAATAACGAAAAAGAGCAAAGAAGAGGTTTCAGTTCTGAATCAAGGTTTAATTTTCAAAACCACTTAAAGGGATCTATTATTAATAGCTCTTGCTGTGAGCTGAACTAAGAATTAATGGCTCTTTGTCTAATAAGGCCACGTGCCTCCACCATGTCTGTGGTACCAAGCAGAACACAAACTCTGCCTCCTCAGCGCCCCCTGAGCAGCAGCAGAGCTCCTGGAGAATTTGGGGTTTTGCTCCCAAGACCTTCATCAAACAATAATGCACAAGGCTTTTCCTGGAGAGTGTTCCATAGGCTGGTCTCAGTAGAGGATGCCAAGTATGCCAGCCTCTCTCTTCTCTGAAGGACTTACTAGAAACAAAAAGCACAAGAGGAGGATTTTTGTTCCTTCCTTAGGTCACCAAACAAGACTGTGCTGCAAAGATATCTGATGGACAGAGGAGGGGGGAAGGAAAAAAGTCCTTGTCAGTTTTAAGAGAGGACTTTTAACGTTCACTAGTTGAAAACAAATTCCTGATTGCACACCAGTTTTACCACGGACATCTTCCTTCCCCTATGTTTTGGCCAAGTGGGATTGCAAGGAAGGAAATCTTGCCTTCAGGAGACTTCGTATTTCTCAGGAAAATGGATGCAATTTCCTTCCTGCCCAGGCACCATTCTGAATGTCACCTGAACTCCCCGAGCTGGGGCACAAAGCTGCAGCAGGGGAGTGGTGTGAGAGCTGCAGAGTCCCCTCAGACTGAGCAAACCCAGCGACTGCAGGGCCTGGGGCTCCAGGGACTGAGCAATTCCTGAGCGCAGGAAGGACACAACACACGTGCCAAAGGCAACCACACGTGAAAACACTCATTTAGATGAATCAAACTGCAATACATAATGATAGCAACAGCAGGAGTTAGCCCAGAGACCGTTCACAACAAAGCTCGAGAGTGGCTGATCCTCACACAAGGTAAAAGCCCTGCAAATCCCAGGAGCAGGAATGCACCCAGCCACCACCAATGTAAGGCAGAACGGGCCAAGAGAATGACTGGAAGAGCAGGCAGATTTCTGCAAAAGCACAAGCACAGTTAGGCACACCTCTGCTATGGTTAACTGCTCAACAAAAGGCAGGAGCTGATGGCAATTACATCTGAAACTGCAGCTACCGAGAGCAATGAAATGAACCCATGGAAAACAAAGGGCCAAACTGCAGTGCCTCACACGTGCTGTTCCACACACAGAACTTTATTTAAAGATTAAAATGTATTTTGTAAAAGTTACTGAACTAAGAATCTGGACAGTGAAACAGTAACAGAATGGTTGCAGCTCGATGTGAACTGTGAAAGGCTTATTTTACCAAGTTCATTGTAGCTGCTGACCAAGATTTCAGCAATAAAAGTTCTGTTTAGCAAAACCTGATGTTTCTGACCTCTGAAGTTAAGCAAAACCTTTCACGAATTCCACATAAACCTACGAGTATTATTTGGCATCTACAGACATTCCTGAAAAAAGGCAGCTAAGAAGACATGAATGCTCCTATTTTTCTCAATTTGGCATCAACTCTTGAAGTTAATTATATTGTAAGTGTTATTGCTGATTGGTTTTGCATAAACATTCAGTTAACTGTGTTTATCTTGAAGTCTGATATTGCCTCCCCCGACCAACTGAGCAAGCTGCCAAGGCACAAAGAAATTTCCAGTTTCCCACATAAGATCCAACATACTCAAAGTTAGGAAACTCCATTAAAATTACATTAAAATGGCAACAGGCACCAGAGATCCCTGCAGCTGCACTACCCCCTCCTCAGTTCCACAAAAAGCCTTCCCTCAGTAGTTTACCTGAAGTTGTTTCAGGATTTATATTCCTCCTTTACAGCAATTCTGCTGTAAAAATTTAGGTCACATTTCCTTTAAGGGTGCACGTCCATGTGTACTTATTTAAAGCTCAAGGAAATTAATTAAAAGCTCCTCACTGACTTCACTGTGCATTGAATCAGGACCTGGATGAGTTCAGAGGCAAAACAATTACACTTTAATTAAACATCTCCACCTTCATGTGAAGTAGTCAACTAATTTTATGGAAGGATAAACTGAGTCAGAAGGTTTCTGAGCTTGGTCATGGTCATAAACAGAGTTGATTACCTAAGTTGTTTCCATATTTTTTAGCTGCCCTTATAACACAGAGAAAATGGACTTGGTGAAAAATCAAATAAATTCCTGCTCTGTGTATTTGCATAGAATAAAACAGAATGTCCTGAGACAAGTGGAATGGTTGTACAAATTTACTGACTCCACCTCTGTTCCCCAATCAGTAGCTCATTTAGTCAGTCACAGGAATTCCAATAATGCAAGAAGTTGAAATTATTAGAGGGGTTTTTTGAGATTTTTAGGCTGTCTTGTTTGTTTTTAAATATCATGACTAATTATATCTATATTTCTGAAAACAGAAATAGGCTTGGCAGATTTGATACTTGTAAAACCTTGGATGTATTTACTGAAAAGCAAGAAGTATGACTCCACTTTCTGAATTCAGACTGACATTTAAACCCTACAGAAGCTCTGCAGGGTTCTGTCAGATCACCAGCAGTGAGCAGAAACAAGAATGAGCTTTCCTCACTTTTTCGAGCATTTGTTATATAATGCTTCCTCAACACTAAGGCTGAAAATAAATCTGAGAGTCAGGAGAGTGTTCTCCTCATGCCAGTACTAACTAATGGGTTTTGGTTAATTTGCTGATCTTTGATGTCTTCTCACCTCTAGTTCTGCTCCCTCTGCACTCTCGTGCCAATGGAAGCTCATGGACAGGGCGCAGCTCTTCAAAGGGAAAAAGAACTGTAAGAGTTTCCCCTTCTCAGAGACACAACACTGAACAAAGTGCTTTGGGGGTTTTTCCTAAATGAAGTTACTTGGTAAAAAGTTTTCAACACATTTCAAACCCATTTACATATAATTTCTCCCTTATACATAGAAGTAAGACCATTGAATTACCAACACTGGATGTGGAACAGGTGACAATGTTTTCATTCCAATAATTTATATCTTTGGTGCACATCACCATCAAAACTGGGACTGGTCACACAATAGCTTTAGCCCAGAACACAAACATTTGGCACATTTGGCAGGACTGCAATTTTCCCAATCACTTCTGCACTACCCAGCCCATGGTGTGGTGCAGCAGCAGCAGCTGCCTCTGTCCTTGCTGCATTTCAGCAGGAAACCCAATCTGATGACAGCCTGCACAGTTTTGCCTGTGCATGTATAGGAATATTTCTGATACCAAATCCTTTTATTTTGGAAAAAATTCTCCTGGAAGTTTTTCCCAGCACCTCCAACAGCAGCCTCCCAAAGCCTATTGCCTTTCTGTGCACAGCACTTGGGTGGATGTTTGATGCTGCAAACTAGGTCAGATGCTCAGGAGGGTGCTTTGTAGTCAACAACCAACTTAGGAACTGAAATACTTGGTAAAAAACATAAATGTTTGTGTTGGTTACAGATGACAAATATTTTGGAGAGGAAAATCTTCTATTAAACACATATAAATAGATGTAATTCTGACAAGCTGTTTCCTAGGCAAAGCATCAACCTTGAACAGCTTAACCACATCAGGCACTTTTAGGTGTTAGCTCTGTTTGCCCACATGCAACTGCAGGATGATTTTTAATTTTTGGCAGCAGATATGTATCACAGTCATTGTTAGTATTACAAAATCTAGGTTTTGTTTCCGTTCGCTTCTGGTTTTGTTTAGAAAATAACACAAATTGTTTTGGAAACCTCTCCCTCCTCTTGCAAAGTGAAGCACTCTCAAACCCTGGATGGGGGAAAGGATGGAGGGGAGCAGAAAAGGACACAGCTACAGATTTCCCATAAACCTGGGATTCAGAACTGGCTTTCCCAAACGCTGCACAGGATGTTCTGTCAGTGACACGAGCAATAAGTGATTTGTTCAGACAGGGCCAGGGGCTCCTGTTCACTGTGAGCACAGCCCTGCCAGGGCAGCCCCAGCCCTGCTGATGGCACAGGGACTGGCACAGGGACTGGCACAGGGACCCCTGCCAGCCCAGGGATGCTTTCCCTGCTCAAGATTTCATTGCACTGCACCTCAAGAGGAATCCTGAAAGCACTCTTCTGCCCTGTGGAACTTTTCCATAACTTGTTGCAAGGCTTACAATGAACTAAAAGAGAAAATTGCTTTAAAGCAGATTTGGGTCCAACCCATCACCAATTAAGTTTTTCAAAATGGCCTTTGCTCCTGCATTTGTTCAGTCCCTCTTCAGAGATTTACTGTTTCTGTGTACATCAACTAACACAGCACACAGATCCCCAACAACTCTAAATTACACTGAGGGAGCTGCCAGTTTCTCCCACGATGCCAAAGATACAATAACTGATGATGCTTTTTCAGCTGAGGGCAAAGTGAAGCAACAGAAATGTATCTGAAGTACACCTGTCACCATTTTCCAAATTAATCTGTTTGTCAAGGCAAAAGTGGCTTGTAGCTTGGTAAGAAAACCAGCCTGTATTTTCTGTATGCTCTCTCACCTTGAATACCTGTACTTTCAGAATAAACCCCACTGAAGTGCATGTTTAGCCTCATTTTTTCACCATTTACATAGAGGTTCTCCTTCAGCAGGCTATTTCACATCACACACGAGCTCCAAAAATAAGCAAGGCCAAAAGAAATTGAAAGTCTGTGCATTCAGCAGCCAAAAAAAATATAGTAGGATTTTGTAAATGTCTTTAAAAATACGTTCTTAAATACTCTCTAATCATGCCTCTCAGCATACTGGAGCCAGCTTAGACCAGGACTGTGAACCAGCACACCTAACTTGCCTCCAATGGTGTTTTGATTCTTTTTTTAAATCCTCACATCTGCAGAATGTCTCATGCTCATCTCACAGAGCATCAAAGCTCGTCCCGTTCAACATGCCAAGATGAGGAATGGACAAATAAAAGATGATATACAACAGAGCAAAATATTCTCTTCTTCAAGAGAAAGCAAACCCGAGCCTGTGAGGCAAACATGCCCTGATGAAGCACATCTGGATGTTGAACAGAAAGGAGGATCACGTCTCATCTGTCTCTGATACATTCTGATCCGGAGGGTGATGCTGTCCCTCTCTCACGCATCTTCCCAACAGGTAAAAAACTAACGTGTGCCAACAAATACCGCCCATATGCACTGAAAGTTACCGAGTGCTGCCTCAGAGGCTCTGGAAACCCAGTTTTTAGCCGAGGCAGGATTACCCCGGGGGAAACCCTTCAGTAACCACTGTCCGAGAGGCGTTTGTGCAGCGAGGGCCGGGATGCGCAGGGGCTGCCCGGGGCTGGGTGGCACCTGCCGTCCGTGCCCCCGGTACACCCCGGGCACCGCTCCGGCTGCCTCCGCAGCGCAGCCGTGCCCGGGTGGGACCCCGGAACGGGCGCCTGGTGACGCAGGGGGTGATGGCAGAAATGAGAACGGCACCTCCCGTACCTGTGCCGCGGGGCCGGGGCCTGCCAGGGGCCGCCAGCGGAGCGGGGAGCGGGGAGGCCCGGCCGGCGGAGCGGAGCCGGCCCGCAGCGGAGGGAGCCGGCCCGGGCCAGCGCCTTTGTTCGCGGCCGCGCACAAAGGGCACCGCGCTCACCTGGTGCGGGGCCCGCGGCCCCGGCGCTCCGGCGGCTCGGGCGGCGGCGGGGCGCGCTCGGCACGGGCGGGCGAGAGCAGCGGAGCGGAGCCGAGCGGAGCCGCCTCCTCCTCCTCCTCCGTCGTGACTCACCGCGGCGGCCCGAGGGAGGTGCCTGGGCGGCTCCGGGGGAGGGACCCGCCGCGTCCCGGCGCCCAGGGCAGCGGCGGCGCCGCAGGCAGCACCCGAGAGCCGGCCGGGAGGAAGGGGCGGGGACGCGGGGCAGGGCCGGGGAAGGGCCGGGCAAGGGGCGGGCAGGCCGGGCAAGGGGCAGTGCTGGGGAAGGGCCGGGCAAGGGGCGGGCAGGCCGGGCAAGGGGCAGTGCTGGGGAAGGGCCGGGCAAGGGGCGGGCAGGCCGGGCAAGGGGCAGTGCTGGGGAAGGGCCGGGCAAGGGGCGGGCAGGCCGGGCCCCGCCGCGGGACTGCTCAGCCGGGACAGCCCGGCACGCACTCACCTGAGCAGCATCCCCTGGAGGGACGCGGTGCCGAGGTCCCGGCGCTCCCGCTGCCCCTCCCGGTCCGCCCAGATCCATCCCAGCGGGGCGCGGGGCTCGGTAACGCTGCGCTAAGAAAGTTAAAGATACTGCAACATCCAGTACAGCTTGAGCTAATTCAGCCAATACAGAAAATGCCAACCTCCAGCTAGAATAAGTGGTCATTGAAGCACTCAAAAATAAAGTAATGCTTCACCTACATTGACTGAAGCAGAGTAAAACCCCAGTGAACACAGAGAGGAATTAATTAAAACTAAAACCAAAGAAGACAGAAGCCACCAAAGGCTCTTCACCCTGCTCCATCACTCATCTGCATTATGGCTTCCCACTAGGTTAACAGCAAACCTGCCTCCTTACAGGGTGCATTGGTGAGGCCAGCAAGGTAAGTACAAAATTCCTGGAGATGAAAATGCTTTGTGAACCAAGTGTTATTTAGTAAAATGCATCTGTTCTCCACTCGGTATTTAACTTAATTGCATAAAGATAGTCACAGTAATGAAATAGGTGGCACTTCCTTTAACAGCTTGATACTTAATGACATCAAAGCCCGATGCCACTGAAATCCAAACCCCACTGCCAGCTAATGAAGGGCTTAACATGAAAGCCTCTGCAAAGAGCAAACCCAAGCCTCTGACAGGAACAGGAATGGTGCAAATGTGCTGGGATCTGAGATCACTGGCACATACCCACAGCACAGCAGGCAGTAATGATTATTAATTATTTAAGAAAAGAACATAAGAGCTCCAGCATAAGCTGAAAAATATATGCAGAAGCATTGCACTGGGATCCTCCAGTTGGATTACTGTTAATTAGCACAGTACATGAGTCTGAGGGAAAGATCTAAAAGCATCTTATGCTAGTGGGAGCATATAATTAAGCCATCATTTGCATCCTTGCAATAGTATGAATTTCCTTACTGATAACATCATGGGCACAACACCATTTTATGACTAAGTACTGTCTAGCTCTCCTAATTCAGCTGGCTGACTGTACAGCAGTGCAATGCAATCTTACACATCATCAATTTAACATCCTGCATTTCTTCAGGAAGAGTTTTAGCAGGGAGAGATACCACAAGGCTTCCTCTAGCCTAGGAGAATTTTAGATTTATTTTCCTAAATCTGAGCTCCTGCCCCACCTTAGTTTATTCCCTTTGAGCTTACCGAGATGTTTAGCTATCAAGCAAGGTGACATCTTGCCATCAGCCACTTGTATCATCATAAGACATGATGGATGCTCAAGAGGCCCCTCAACTATGCTAGGTCTGCAAGAGACAGAGTAAAATATTGTTCATGTCTCATGGGAATGCACAGAGCATCCCAAAGCAAACAGAATGTAGAACTGCATGTGACCAAATCCGTTACCTCCCAATCATCCCGCTGCCTGACCTAACCCTCAGCAAGGGAATGTCAGAAGTTTAATTATCTAAAGGTTAAGTCTAACAGTTTTACAAGTATTGTATAAAGACTTGATATTATTTTACCAAAATCTATCAGATTAAATGGATTTTTCTTTTCAACAGCTTCTAAGCTCTTGTTTAATGAGGCTGCTGTTTATTCTAGTAAGCCAAAACTTCATGAAACCTTTTCCTCCGAATCCCTGCTTGACTTAGAAAAATTCTCTCAATTCACCCTGTCCTTCCTGATCTGCATTTGCTTCTTAATCAGCTGGGAAATTCATTTAGGATTCCTTCACAGCACAGCTGCTTCCACCCTCCATGTCCCTCTGTACTTGCTGGCATCCCCCTCTCATTAAGGGCTTCCAGCAGCATCTGCACACACAATCCCTGCTTTCATTATCCATGATTCAACCACACACAACAATAATGAAAACCCTTTCTCTCCAAGATGTGTGCGGTACCCAATGAAGGACTTGGTTTTAGTTTGGAATTCTTTTGTTAATATTTCATATGTCAGACTTAGTCTGATAATTCAATTCCATCAAAATCATGCATTGATCCCATTTCAGCCAGCAGTGATAGAGCCTGGACTGCCTGGCCATAGGGTGTCATTTACACAGAGCTCTCTATCAAAAGGAATTTGACTTTTACAGGCAAAGTAGCATGGGAAAGTAAGGGATCTCTTAAGAAATCTTGTATTTTTTCTTCAGCACAAAGGTAACTTGCTACTTTTCCATTCAAGATCAAAGAAGGGAAATAACTCAAGGAGACAAAGATAGAAGAAAGAGAGGCAGAATATTTGAAGCTTCAATTTTCTAACACTTTTTCCTTCAGATCAGTACAATCACTGAATTCACTCTATAGAGAAAGAAGATTAAAAAAAGGAGGTTATATACGGCCAAAAAAGGACTCTGGGAACTTTGCTGATGTGTTTAAAGCTACTGTACTTTACAGTTCTTATTTCAGAAGTAAAATGATAAACAAAAAACAAAGCACTTTTAATCTTCAAAGCAATGTATGATCAATAACAACTTCACAGCACTCGATATTTAAGGATCATAATCTGTATTTTACTCCAGGAAAGAAAGATGTGTACAGAATGAGTGATCTGCCCAGCTCCAACACGGAACTGGGGATGGGACTCACACATCACAAGCTTGTTTGTTAAACACAAACCCATGCTTTCATTTAGCAGTTGTTCTTTTGTTATCAGTTTTTATTTGTGGAAATCATTATTATAATAAATAGATTACGTACTTTTTTTTTACAGCCCCTGCAGAAACATTTGAGGTGTTGGTGGAGGTACATCCCAGGATTATTTAGCAAAGTATTTAGCACAACACACCAATTAACTTACTATGCCTTAAATCAATCTAACTATTTCAAGAGGTTACTTAACTCTCTGTAAGGGTCAACACATGAATAGCTTCACATCAGCAGCAGCTTCCTTGTTAAATCACATTTCTGGTCAGGGCATTCTGCAGGACACAGCCAGTCTCTGGGTAGAGCTCTGATTTCTGACCCTTCACAGCTTCTGAGAAGTCTGACCCAACACACTGAGTCTTGCAATACTGGTACTGATCTCAGTCTCATCTCTGTCCATCTAAACCACCAGAGATCCTTCCAAGAGCAGAAGCAGCAGATGTTGGAAAGATGTTCAGTCAAGGATCAATTTAATTGGAATGTTACAACAACTGCCCGCAGTACAGGTATTTGCAAAAACCATGAAATATTTACAAACCAATTTAAAAAAGTTTCTCCTGGAAACGTACACCTGTCAAACTACAAGGAAAAAGATTTCCATGTCATTGTACTGTAAACTTTTTGTGAGTGCTGAGAGATTTAATTTACATAATAATGCTGCACGAAGGCTGGGGGTGTATGGGGAGAGAGTTCCTTAGCACCAGTAATGAGCAGAAAGGAAAAGAAGGCAGCTCCAGTCCTCACAGACTGTTTTGCTTCCCATAATTTCAGAGTCCAATAACGCCTTTTAATAAGCTGCAATCAGCCTTTGTCAGAGAACACAATGCTGTCCCAGACAGAAAATAGACAAAAGACCCCTCCTCAATAAAGGCTTTCTAATAACAGGGAGAAAGAAGTTCTATCAGTGAAAAACAAATTATGCTATCTCTATCCTGTATCCTTTCATTTCTTAAATGCTAGATGTCAAAAGTATATCTGTTAAAGCAAAATACAGTCTAGAAACACATTTTCTAATCTACTCCAGTCCCAGTTTACAATTAGACAAACTTGCTAATTTATAGGGTATTTATGCCCTGTAAGTGCACTCTAAATGACAACGGACCATGTTAATTTTCTGTTTCTAGTCAATGCTACCCACTTACTCTCTGAGCTAAAAATTCAACTACGAGATTTCAAATCCTCCTAAGCTTAGTTTATTTGGGATCCAGTGGAGACACAGACCCTCCCCTCTCCATAGCACCACCACTGACACTGAACAACACTTGCACTGATCACATAACGGGAGCTTTTTTTGTTTCCACTTGCAAGCTATTTCATGCCCCCTCTGAAATAACGGCTACACACCAGAGCTGAAGGAAGAGCATCTCCCTGCCATGTCCTATCAATTCCTGTCCCTTCAATACCCAAGGTTAAATGACTCCAGAAGCCTCCCCACAGGGCTGCCATTGTCCTCAGCCAGGGCTGGGACACAAAGTGCTCATTCATGAGCACGGCAAACAAGCAGCCAAGGGCCAGTGATCAGCATCCAGGCTCATTTTGGGTCTTCTGCAAACAGTTTGTAGAAAGATGGCATTTCAATAAACTACATCCATTTTCCAAAGCTTCAATGCCCTCCTAGCACAAACTACTTAGTGGGGAGTCCAGACAAAAATTAAGACAATGTGAAGAATCACCCAAAAAAAACCCATCAGGACCACTTAGTAAAAAGATCTGCTTGCTACAACCACATGCAAAAAGATTAAGTTTTAATAGTTAGAGAAATACACATTCAGAAAAGTTCAAAACAACTGACTCTTTCCAAAGACAGTCACACCATGCTTTTGTTTTAGAGTTCCTCTTAGTGTTCAGCCTCAGAGCTTGTATTACTGAAAGGGTACAGACACCAAGGTCCCAAAGTGCACTTAAGGCTGTTTACTTCATATCTTCTGGTTAAGGACCCAAGAGATTTAGGGCTTGGGTTTTTTGTTTTGCTTTGCTTTTTTTTCAACATGTAAGAAATAGAAAAACTAAACGCAGTATGACCAAAATCCAATGCTGCTGATAACTGGAGACACAAGCCTCACGAACCTCTTCATTGTTTTGCCTTTTCTACTTCAACACTTGCAAGAGCAAAGACCTTGTCTCCTGATCCTGAGGGGGGAAAAAGCATTTTCAGTAAGTATTAGCGGAAATTGTGAATTACCTTATACACAATTTAAATCAAGCAAAACATTTGAGATCCAAAGAAATCAAACCTACACTGTGAAAACTTGAACACTTGAGCGAATTAAAAAAAAGCCCACAAAAGCTTGCCAGGTCTAGAGCAGCCACGTCCTACTGTGCTGGCTGGGATGGAGCTCCCTTTCCCCAGCTTCTCCTGTAGAGCTGAGCTTTGTGTTTGTAGCTGGAACGGTGTTGGTAACACCCCCACACACAGAGCCATGTTGTAATCTTCGCTGCCGTGTTGTTCTCGCCTCTCTGCTGGGGCTCTTCTCCATTCTCTGCCACACACTCCTTCCTTTCTTCTCAGGGGCTCCTCCTGGGCTCTTGACCCACCCCTATTTATTTCAGTTACCTTCACGAGCTACAGCTGCTGCCCAACTAAGGACCCTGCAGCTGCAGCTCGTTTGGAGCAACTCAGACCCACACAGGTCTTACAATACAACATATATTCAGGCCCCCACATTTCCCCCTTTTCTTTTAACAATTATACAATTACAATACACATACAGTCCCAGCTCTCAGGCTGCCACAGCTCTCGGCTGTCTTAGATACAACCATAGAATATATACATATCCCTATACAGTCCCAGCTCTCAGGCTGCCACAGCTCTCGGCTGTCCTTAGATGTTCCAAGGCTCTTTTCCTTAAAGGCCATATTCTTCCAGCTTTCTGCTGCTACAGCTCCTTAATTCAAAGGCCATATTATAATCCAAAGTCCCAGCTCTCAGGCTGCCACAGCTCTCGGCTGTCCAGGGGATTCCATACCTTCTTTTGATGTTTGGTTGTGTTTTC
The DNA here is from genome assembly GCF_047830755.1 of Zonotrichia albicollis. Lineage (NCBI taxonomy): Eukaryota > Metazoa > Chordata > Aves > Passeriformes > Passerellidae > Zonotrichia > Zonotrichia albicollis. Next base: position 1,070,878 of record NC_133843.1, read on the forward strand.
TTCATCACATCGGGGTCACCAGTTGTTGTAATCTTCGCTGCAGTGTTGTTATGGCCTCTCTGCTGGGGCTCTTCTCCATTCTCTGCCACACACTCCTTCCTTTCTTCTCAGGGGCTCCTCCTGGGCTCTTGACCCACCCCTATTTATCTCAGTTACCTTCACGAGCTACAGCTGCTGCCCAACTAAGGACCCTGCAGCTGCAGCTCGTTTGGAGTAACTCGGACCCACACAGATCCCACAATACAACATATATTCAGGCCCCCACAGAGCCACTACCAAATCCTCTCTTGAAGAGAGGGTTCTCACCTTGCTTACACTTCCAGGGAGGGCAGAGCTGAAAGGTAGGGCACCCAGACAGTTCATCTGTACCCTGAGCTAGTCTGGCACGTTCCTGCCATTCACAGCTCTTTCATCCCAGTTTTAACTACTACTACAATGAACTGTGTGCTTATTTAATGCCTTTTGTAACTCAACTCTTGATCCTGTCAACACAATCAGAGGTATGACAATCATGGCAGGAAGAGTGCTTTAAAGCTGTATTTTGACAATGTGCCAATAACTGCCAAATTCTCTGCATCAAGCAGAGGACACACAGCTCTCCTGAAGAGAGTCTTTAATGCAAAAAAGATCTGTGTTTAAGTCTAAGAGCAGCATCTCTGCCTGAGACAGACTACTCAAGCCTTCAGCATGATGGGCACCCTTGGCATTTCATGGATGTTTGGCATTGGATTTATTTGTTGTGTTACTTTTTCCTCATAATAGTGTATCAGAGTTTCATTGTTAATAAAACATATATTAACATTTAATGGCATGAATCTCTTGTTCATATATTCTCTTTCATAGGGGAACCAGACATACTTCTAATAATCAGTGTTCAATGAAGCAAAGGAATCAGTAGTGATGAGAATGAAAACTTACCAAGGTCAGTGGAAACTCTCTCAAATTGGCTCAGGGCTGTACCAGCATTTGTTGACAAGAACATCTCATCATCACCAGTGAGCTAAATCAAAAAAAGCCACAACTGTGAAGCTGATACCTTAACTGTGCATGTCCCACCATCTACTTGTTCATCTACATGAGCTAGACAGGTTACAGCAATTGTCCATTTGCAGCTTTTGAGTGGCAGTGTTATCTGCCCTACTGAAACCTAAAACAAAACCAGAAGCTACTTCCCCTAGCACTGAATCTTCCCTCCCTGGCTCTGCCAGCCCAGGCAGTGCAGTTCCAGCAGGTGCAGTGTCAGACATGCCTGCACATGCAGGTTTTAAGTTGATTTGTAGTGATCATTTCTTATTAAAAGGTCACACTGTACCTGTGTACCTGAACTATGCCAAGGTGTCAATAACTTTTTTGTCACAAGGTCAGTATGGTAATGACCTAAGATCTAAGCTTACTTCCTATCATCTACTGAGGAAAGGAAAAAAAAATCAGTCACTGCCAGCTTTGACCATGTGAAGAGCCAATGACCTAGAAATGGTTCTCTTCCTTTAAAGTGACATTTCCCCATGTATACTTTACTTTTATGTACGTGCTCTGATGCCTTGTGACAGATGCCCATAAAATATTTACAATAATGAAGCAGTAACCTACATTTGGAAGGTTCAGATATGCTAAGTTAAAAGTCATTTAATTAGCCTCAGATACACATCTTTATTACAGCAAAGCATGTGTGTCAAACTCTTCACAGTGTTTGCATCAGTTTATTTATTAGAAATATAAAAATCAGGCACAGATATTCAGGATGATGTTGGAATGAAGGAAAACATTACTTACCTGCCTTTGCTGGCTTTGTTTGCAAGCATACAGCTACTTAACATTTTGCAATGTTGTGCAGACAAACATGCAGCATTTGCTGTCATTGTTCACATCCAGAACAGATGTGAGACTCCTGTCCTAGCAAGCCCTCTGTGCAGCAGGCCACTGATCATTCCAAAAGGTTAAGAGGATAGGTCAGAGTGTGGTGAAGTGGCTTGATGTTGTGGTCCAAGGAACTCATTCCAAGAGGATTAGACAGCTTGCTGCATTCAGTTCACAACCTTAACTAGCTTTTACATATTTGCAAAACATTTTTTTTCTCTGACACTCAAGCAATAAAATATTGGGAAAGCCTTTGCTTTGGAAACTACTTGGATTGCAGCTCCTTTAAGTACTGCACTTGATCTTTTCCATGACATTCCTTTGTTTCCTAAAAAAGCTGAACTACAGTCATACACAGCAACCCATTTTCTTCATATACCATCCACAAAGAGAAGTAACTTCTCTTCCTCCCTCTGGTGGCAAACCCAGGGCTTTTTCTGTCACTGATGGATCACTGGGGCAACAGTGAATTTATCACCCATCTCTCCAATTTCCTTTCCCCATACCCATGAGTGGGCACAAGTGACATTATAAAAGTGAAGCTGGACACATGACAGAGGTCTTGAATAGCTTCTGATGAATTGGTGGTAGATGGCCAGTAAAAGATTTGTTTTGTAGCTTTTATAAAAACCATCCCCTTGTAGCAGCTGGTGTGTGATTCATGCATAGAGCCCACCAAAGGAAGTATTTAAAAGTAGAAACAGCCATACAGAAAGGTACCAAACTATCTGATACATGTTCAGCTTCAGAAAGTTTGGCATTAAAATGGAAGGACATTCACGTGATGTCGCAGCAAGTTGCATTTTATCGTTTGCTTATAAAATTGTAATTTCTTATTTTAGTTATTTCTAATTCCTCCTAAATAGGCAGAAAACTCTACCCACCTATGATATCAACCCCTTACCTTCTCACCCAGCTTTCTGAGGGCAGTCAGGATTTCCAGTTTCTGTTGGGTGTACAGGTCTCGTGGCAACTTCCCAACCATTAAGTCTCTGTCCATCTGCACACCAGGGGAGAAAAAGTCAAAATATGTCCATTATTTCACCCAACACAACAGCATGAGAAATGCAACAGCCTAAAAATATCATCAGTAGCAATGGACCCACATCATCTGGATCTTCAATTTAGATCTCTGAAATATCGAGTGCACTCTCCAGCCCTCAGTACAAGCACAGACTTTCTATTTGCAGCTTCCTCAGTTCACTCTGTTAATCCTATTTTTGCTTTGAAGCAGGAAGATAGAAGATAACTCAAGAAATACACATGGTTGCCCCCATTACCTCAATAAACATTTAAGACTGAACAAATACTGAAAGAGAACTTCTCCATTTCTTTTGGACTTTCTGACCAAGTTTTCCAGCACACTCAGTGTTTTCCTTGCAATCATCACACACTTGAATCAGACTGCCTCAAATGAACAGCTTTTGCAGTAAAACAGAAGCCTTCACCTCTGCCAGTCTTGTCCTCAATTGCCTCGGCTGCTTCTTTGCAAACATCCTAATCACTTCTGGAGTTTTAAATGCTTGGCTGATGGCTGCTTGTATTGCCTGCAAGGAGAAGAGCAAGAATGTGATTCCTGTTAGCTCTGGTCAAACTACAGCAGCAGGACAAGATTAATGAGGGCTGGAAAGCATCATTAGCATCCTCTGCATCATGTGGTATACAGAACTCATCTTTTTTTCCATAAGCATGGAAGTGAATTTTTTTTTAAAAACTACCTTTATGGAGGGCTTAAAGAATCCTCTAATTAATGTAACTAGACTGAGAAAGAGTTGTGAAGCTTTCATTACTTAAAGTCCAGGTCTTAATCTCCTACAATGTTAAGGCTGTAATTCATCAATGGTTTTTTTTTCCCTTTTCAAATGAAGACACCTATCCAAGTTTTTTACATATACAAGTGTACTAAATTAGGAAATACATTAGTTACATAGATCTATATTTCACATAAAAATTCTAGTGAATCACTTGTATCTATTTGCTATTTCATCAACTCCAAGCAGAACACGAAGTTTTTTAGCAACACATCATCCTTACCAGTTGCATGCCACTGAGCTCATCCACCAAAGTCATATCTCCAGACATAATCTTCTTCAGGGAGTCATTGAACTCACTCAGCTGCTCAAGAGTTTCTTTTTTGGTCTCCTCATACTCATCTGCATCCAGCTCCTCTCTAGGGAGGACCCAAGAAGACACACTGAATCACAGGATCCAGCCTGGGACACCCATGGGGCACGGGGCACTGGGCCATGGCACGGAGCTTGGTTTTCCAGCTGCACTGAGGAGTTCCCACCCCTGCAGCCTGCTCTGCTCTGCTCCCATCCCATAGAAAAACTGTGATTTTTGTGAACAGCTGTTTAAAGTTTAAAAGTCACACTGAAATATAACATTTCAAAGAAAATACAGAGTATTTCTGCTAGCATTTTTCCTAGATATATAAAGCAATCGTGATAAAGGTTTCTAAAAATAACTTTTACTGACACCAATATCCTACTTAATTTAAAAACAGAAAGCCACAGCAAAACACAAAAAAAAATAAGCTTCCTCCTAAGATTTTTGAAAGGTACCACTTTCTTCTGCCAACCACTTAAGAAAAATACGACCATATAAGAGGAAAGCAACTATTTATATTACCTGCACTCTTCCAGATCTTGAAGTTGTTGCATTAATCTGTCCAACTGCTCCTCCAAGTTTTGTTTTAGTTTACTGGTCTCAGTTGTTCCTCTTGAAGCCATTTTCTGTTTTCACAGGAAAATGTTGTTTTTACATGACACTCCTAAGAGAAAGTACATTTTATTGTTTGTATCAACAACTTAAAACCTATTTAAAACACTCTAAATATTAAAATTATGCAATATCTTTCTGACGGAATGTTTAATCACAACACCCGGAGATCCTTGCAGTGGAAATACAGAAATGCCAGGCAGCGTGCACAGAATTATCTCCACAGCAAGAGGCGGTTCAGAGGGCACTCCAACAGCCACAGCACACACAATCAAGCAGCAGTTACTGAAATACAGAGGCCCCGCTATATGACACAATAGATTCGACTCCTCAACAGCCCCTCGGCCCGCTGTTCAGGAGACAGCCCGGGTGCGGGTGTGCGGGGCAGCAGGAGAAGCGGCGCTCCCGGGGATGGTGCCGGGCGGACACGGCGGCCAGCGGCCATCCCGGCCCCACAGCCCCCTGAGGGAGCGCGGCCCTCGCTCCGGGCCGGCTGCGCGGCCTGCGGGAGGAACGGGCGGAACTCGGGCGCTGCCCGGGGCCCGCTGCCCGTTCCCCGGCCACGCTCCGGCCCCGCTCTTCCCCCTCCGCCCGCGCGGTCCCGGGCTCCCTCACCCCTCAGCCGGGCAGGCCGCGTCAGGGCGGGCGCATCCCGCTCCTGCGGCGCCGCTTCCGCCGCGCCCGGGCCAATGAGCGCGAGCGGCCCCGCGGGCCCGGCCGAGGGCACGGCGCGGGGTGAGCGGGCACGGGGAACGGGGACAGCGGGGACAGGGAGCGGGGACAGGGAGCGGGCACGGGGAACGGGGACTGCGGGGACAGGGAGCGGGGGTGAGCGGGGACGGGGAGCGAGGGCCAGCGGGCACACGCGGGACTGACCGGGGTTCACCGGGGACAGGCGGCGGCAGCGGGGGTTGCTCGCTGGGCGAGGACCGGACCCCCGTGCAGGCCCGCGGGGGCGGAGAGCTGCGGAGGGTGTTAGTGAAGCGCCCAGCGACGCCCACATCATGCTTATATTCTATGTATATACCCATATAGAAACATATTTGGCAGATATTTGCCTCTGAAACATAAATGAGATTGAGCAAAGCATCCTTACCTGCTTATCCCCAGAAAGTGGCTGGCAGGGTGGGCTCCAGAGCCATCCCAAGACCTGCTGTAGGCATATTTTGGTGTATTTTAGTGCAAGGTGAGTTTATGAGGCAATGATTGCCTGTTTCTGTAAACTGTAAAATTAGTATCATGAAAAGGGACATTTGACTAACTCCCGAAAAGGCACTCTATATTTCCATCTTAAAATTTTCTACTTTTTTTGCACTTTTTTTTTTTAAGGAAAAAATCAATCTTTTCCAGTTTTGCAGCATGTGTCACTCTGTTGAAAGCAGGATTTGTGCATTACAAAGGCAGTCTAATTCCTCTCCTCCCTGTTCCCATAGTAACTCTCCTAGCCGTGCCCCTGTGAAGGCTGCATTTCAAGTACCACCAGCCGCTCCACTGCTGAGCTACTCTGCAGTAATGAAGAATATTTTAAAAGTTAGTGAAACTATTGAAAGCACAGAAAAGTACTAGCACTTACAAAATGTGAAGCTTTGCAAGCGTTCCTTTTATCCGCGGGCTGTTTGATGTTAGGACACAGTCGCTGTTACCAGGTTTGGCTGTGATGGTGCCTCAGCGCTGTGGCTGCTGTGAACATCACTCAGCCCCTCTGTCAGGGAGACACAATGTGAGGGTGACCTCGTGGGATTTTTCCAGGTGGTGATGTTGCTGTAGAAACAATGGCAGACAATTCTGTGCTCCTCAGGATGTCTCAGGCATCTCGCAAACAGCAACAGCCCATTGCAGTTCTCTTTTGTTAGGCCAGATGTGGGAAAACATCTTGGCAAGCCAGAATATTCTCAGGAAAAAATACAGAAGCAAAAATGTGTGTGAGGTGTGAGGAGAAATTGAATGATAATTAGTGAAATTTCCTTATTTTCAGCAATTCTTAAGCAGCTTTCTGAAACTGAAGCTCAGATGCGGAACAGAACTGTGGTATTTTAGAAAAGGGGAAAACCCCCAGTATTTAATTACAGCTTTTACTAAATTTCTGTAATTTACTATTCTTCTCTCACCTTTTCCATTGGCACACCTAACACTTGCTGCAACACAAAGCAGACTGACTTTTCTCGTGTTTAGTCTATAGCACTCTCTTCCCACATATCACACTGAATTATATAAATTACCCCCTTTAGATTTTGTATTTCAGAAAATGTAAATAAATCCCAAAGAAATGTTGACACTGTTCTCCTCCAGAATTTAATACAATATAATATGTGACACAGTCTTGGTTTTATAGATCTTGCTGGAAAGGGTCAGTGCAGTTTAGAGTAGCAAGACTAGGAATGGCCACAGGATGTTCTATTTCTGCCTGTGAGCACTAAAAGGAAGTTACTTAACAAGGAAGTTCCCTGCCCACATGTCCCTTGGCAGTTGATTGGCACTGCCATCTTAAAATGGTGCAAAGTTCTGATGAAGTTTGTCCAGATAATCTCTCCACATGAAGTTTAAAAGCATGAGCTGCTTTTCCACAGAGTGGGCAGTACGCCATCCTCTCTGGGCAAACAGCCTCTTTGCAGTTATTTCATATTTTAATCACTCAGAAATTGGACAAAGAAGTGTCACATGAACAGTCACAGGCCAGGTTGGTGGAAGAATAATACAGCATTCAATTTGATCTTGAAATTTTATCTTCTGCTTGTTGGCAGCACAAGTAAGTAACAATAACTCTTTCTTGTCCCATTTCTTGTTCAGCTGGCACCAGCATTGTCGGCTGGGCCCCGTGGCTGTGAGCAGTGGCCATGGAAGATCCTGACAGGAAGATTGAAGTGGTGCTGCTGGCCTGTGGGTCCTTCAATCCCATCACCAACATGCACCTGAGGCTGTTTGAGCTGGCTAAAGACTACTTCCATGAAACAGGTAGCATGGTTATTTATTATTCAGAATAGCTTTGATAACCAGACACTTCAATGTTAAGGTGAATATTTTGTGGCTGTGAATGCTTGACAGTGACAAATATTTAGCAAATGCTAATTTGTGTTATGTGTTTATGTCTTATACAAAGGCCATTATGAGAGAACTCATTTATGTGTTGCTTTAATGAGCTAAAGCACAGGGTTTAGAGTTTACAGAAATATATATCTTTCTAATACATCTTCCCAACTCCTTCATTGTGCTGCCCTGACAGTGCAGGAGTGCCCTGTATTTTTCCACAGGGCTGGCTGTCAGCTGCCATTGCACTGCATAATGGTTATGTCACAGGTTAAATACAATGCAGGGGAAGTAACATCTGCTCAACCACTTCTCACGTTCTTGTGCGATGTGTTTTTTTCCACAGGAAAATACAAAGTAATCAAAGGCATCATTTCACCAGTGGGTGATGCGTATAAGAAGAAAGGTCTGATCAGTGCAAATCACCGAGTGACTATGGCAAAACTGGCTACAAAAAACTCAGACTGGGTGGAAGTTGATGATTGGGAAAGCTGCCAGAGCGAGTGGTTGGAAACACTCAAGGTTTTAAGGTATTCTTCAGCCAACCTCGAAAGTCTCATGAACCTATAGAAGGATTAAGAATGGTGTTAACTCCAACAAGTTGGGATAATTGCAGAGAGAGGTTCTTTGGTAGGCCATACTATCCCAATTTTTTCCTACATCTTTAAAATACCTAAAATACATCTGTTTTGCAGGTACCATCATCAAAAGCTTTTATCTGCTGATGTCACTAATAGTCTGCAGGATGATGTACCCATAACAAAGCTGGGACGGAAGAGAAAACAGGAACCAAACAGGCATGAGCCCATTAGAAAGAAAAATCAGAGTCCAGTTGTAAAAAGTTAAGTCTGTTTGCAAATTAGATGGTTAATGATCCTTGTTATTTCAAGAGAATTGCACCAATGAGTAACTTTTATGGTGGCTCCTGGTTCTGATGTCACTCAGTAACTTTATTCCCTTAGATTCCACAGCATAAAGCATTAGAACCCTTTAATGAAGGGACTCCCATAACCTTTAGTCAGAAAAATCCTGTGTTATGGCTACCAATTATAAATTATATACTCTGAATCTTTTTTTTTAAATTTCATTCCATTGTCTCATCTTAACCAAAGATACAGAGAGAAAGGGAACCAAGAAATCAAATGTCCCTGTGAATTTTGCTAAAATCTGCCAAGCCCCAAACCAAGCCCTGTTTCTCATTTAATTTTCTCTTTAAGGTGTCCCACAGGTTAAACTGCTTTGTGGAAGTGACATGCTGGAATCTTTTGGTGTCCCCAATCTGTGGAAGTTGGAGGACATCACTGAAATTGTGGAAAAACACGGCCTCGTGTGTATCAGTAGGGCCGGAAGCAACGTTCAGAAATTCATCTACGAATCGGATATTTTGTGGAGACATAAGAATAACATTCACCTTGTGGAAGAATGGATCACAAATGATATTTCCTCCACCAAGATCCGGAGAGCCCTGCGGAGGGGCCAGAGCATCCGTTACCTGGTGCCGGACGCGGTGCGGGCGTACATCGAGAGGAACGGGCTGTACAGCGCCGAGAGCGAGCACAGGAACGCGGGGCTGCTCCTGGCCCCGCTGCAGAAACACGCCAGCGACCCCAGGAGCTCACAGGCACTGAGCAACTGACTGCTCTCAAAACTGCATTTCATAAGGAAAGTGTGTTTTCCAGGGGCTGGCTGGGGCTTTTCCTTAGGTAAATAGGGGGCTGATTCCGTACATCTGTAGTTAGCAGTGAGGTTTGGCGCACTCTGTGATTGGACCGACACAACCTTTGTCAAGTCCAGTAATGAGATTTTCACATTTTAATGTTTTATCCCAGTGCACTGAAGGGAGTATGAGAATTCACAGCGGTACATGAAAATTGCAAATGTATAAGCAAAACAAATGAAAATGTTCTGATTAGGTTTAACTCAAACTGCTCTGCTATTTATAAAAACAGTAATACAAATTTTTTTAATAACTTACAGTGTCTTTAAAAAGTTATCTGGTTTCAAGATGTATCATTTACTTACAGTAAATCTATGTAAATTTTTTTTTTTAATTGTCAACACGTGGTTCACCTCAAAAAAATATTTAACTCTATCCTGGAAGGGAAGAATTTCCTCCTGGCTGAAGTGGTGCTAGGTATAGCATGCTTTGAGCTGCTTGCCTTTGAGAGATGCAGCTGCTTGTTTGCTGTCATGCAATTTGTTTCCAGAAATGTCTTCTACTTTACTTTTCTATTCATGTTTCCAGGGCTGTAATGTTAAGCTCAGTTTTGTTTCTGATGGAAGGACAAACCTACCTCAGGAACTGGTTTAAAGCCATTGATTTAATAGACAGGAATTAATAATAGTGTCACTGCACTATTCTGAGACACTTGTCCCTTTATTACAAATAATACATTGATTTCAAATAATAAAGTTTCTTTTACTTTTGAGCCATAAGTAGAATATAATTATATTTAGCCAGAATTGTTTTCTGTTAGTAGAGAGAAAATGGTACTATATCAATACTGATCATAAGTGAAATGTTTTTCTCTTCTAGAAATTTGGTTTTGAATCTAACAGTGTATTGTCTGTATTATGTGAACATAAGCTAGAGAGGCACTGTGACTGTTGTGCTGATAGAATTCTACCTCCTTTTATTTGCTGCTATCTCATTTCTGTTTGTATTATGTGCCTTATTAAGAATGCCAAAGTTTGCAATCCACTTCTCATGAATCAACAACTCTTTAGAGGTCTTTGTGTGAGGTTTAAGTACTGATTTACAGAAAGAAGGACCACACCCCAGACTATCTGCATAATTTAAATTAAAATGTTATATCTGGACTTTGGCACAGGATTTACCAAGTACTGACTTCTCTTTGCTGGCAAGAGTCAGTAGTATTGCAACAGTGCTTTACTACCATAACCTCAGAACACCAAATTGTGGGTGAAATGTTACTATTTGAGTCAAGAGGAAACAGTAATTTTCATTTCTCAGTGCCATTCCTGTTTTAGTGTAGGTTAGAGAACAATATCCAGCTGCAAACAGGAAAGAAGCGTTGACGTCCTGAGTTCCTTCTCGCGTGATTCTGTGAGTCATATCGATCACACTGCCAGCTCCAAAAATGGAGCTGAACTTTGGGGAAACTGCTCTGCAAAATATCATCCTTCTTATTCAGCCCAACACAAGTCAGTAAATAAATAAATGTAGTAGGTATAGGTGTGTTTCCTCACCTCTAAATCCCTTATTTCCTCACTTCAAATTCTCTAAGTCCTTTCTCTTCAAAGTCAAGCATTTTTTATTCACTTTTCAAAACACATTGCTGGGTCATCAGGGATTTCTGTCACTTCTTTGCTGAAGGTGAAGTCCAGCACTGCAGCTTATCTGCTGTGTCATGCACTCTGCTGCCTGTGTTCTGCCACAACATGCAGCATCTAATAAAGCATCAGTGGGAACAGCTCCTGGATCAGCTCTCCTTTATGTGTCAAAAACAGAAAGCAAAGGCACGAGCTACATCTCCTATATACAGAAGATTGCTTTTTGAATTCTGTTTTCTACTCACTCCAGACATAAACCAACACGATATAATTCTTATCTCTGTGCCATAGGTGTCGCTTTAAAATTTGTTGATATAACACAATCCACAGTTTAACGGTCAGTCCTTGTCTGTTCAAGTACAGCCTGTCTTTACAGGGGCACATCGCCTTTTCAACAGATATCTGGATTTCAGATCATAAAGCCCAGATTTAATAAACTTACAGGAAATCTTAGTAATGACAAAATCAGTCCCTTTAAAGTATACAAGATGGACAAAATGGTTTAAGCCAGTTTTTGGCTTGCATTGTGGCTCTTGGGCTATTAACATTTGCTAACACAAAGATTTCAGACACAATGAACTTTTCCCTGCAGCACAGCTGAAGCCATTCTACACATACCCTCTCACCCACTGGCTCAGCACCCTTCCTCTCCAGCAGAAAGGTCCTGGGATGAAATCCCACCCACAGGCTGCCCTATAAAAGGCCTAGCTAGAAAACTACATTTGTATTTCTGACTGCTTCTTCCTCCTCTGTGGCAATGCCTGTGGATTTCAGCGGAACCTGGAACCTTGTCAGCAATGACAACTTTGAAGGTTACATGGTGGCCTTAGGTAGGTGAAAAAACCTGATTCTATCCTTCCTCCCTTCTCCCTTAAGGGTCTTCTTGAATTTTAAAGACTGCCTTTCATTTCACCCTGTTTAAGGTATTGAATGCCTTAAAGAGAGTATTGTAATTTTTTCATTGCCTTTCCTCCGACAAAGGATGAGAACAGGCATTCACCTCTTATGGGTGAGTGGGGGTAAAGTCTGAAACCAAGTTTGGGTGTCTCTGTGGGGAAGCCAACTGTCTCCAGGAGTTTTCTGTCTGAAACTCCCGGGAATGCTGCATAGGAATTGTACAACATCTGAATAAACTGGTTTTCAAAGAGTAAAAAGTACAAGAGGACAACTTTGTGTAACACACAGCTTTAAACAAAAGGTTCCAATAAAACAACAAAATGCTGCATAGCAGTAAGGTCAAACTACTGTAAGAAATGCTTCTGGTAGTAATAAAGGTTAATTCCTGGCTGCCAGAATGGCTGGTGATAAATACAACTCTGATGTTTTTGCCTTCTGTCCAAGGTATTGACTTTGCAACGCGCAAAATAGCAAAAATGCTGAAGCCTCAGAAAGTGATCAAACAAGACGGTGATTCATTCTATATCCATACCACTAGCTCATTCAGAGATTATTTGCTTGAATTCAAAGTTGGAGAAGAGTTTGAGGAAGATAATAAAGGCTTGGATAACAGAAAATGCAAGGTAAGAGGGAATATATGAGGCTGTGGCAAAATCAAGATGCCATGATCAGTCCAGATATTTGACCTGAAATTGTTTCAAGAATAATATTTGTAGTGCAAGACAGCAGTGGGAGCCTGAGTTACAGACAAGGAGTGTCACTTTCACTCAGGGGTAATATCTAGGTCTTCTTTTATCCAGGAAAATGCACATTTTCTGCAAGTATCTTGCAGAACTGAGACAGACATGCAGAAGCACCTTTTTGTTCCCTGTTCCATAGAGCCTCGTTACCTGGGAAAATGACAAACTTGTCTGTGTCCAGACTGGTGAGAAGAAGAACAGGGGCTGGACTCACTGGCTCGAAGGGGATGACCTCCACCTGGTACTGACTTCAGATTTCTACTAATTATATCTCTGTATGGCAAAAATTAGATTTATAATGTGATCACAGTGTGCATATGTCTTCTAGCTGTGTAGGATGTGTCATGGATGGTACATTGTGAGCATTCTGCTTTGAAACAGCTTCATTGTTTCACTGTCACGTGTAGTAAAATTTGAATGTTAAGTGTAAGTTATTAGCGTGGCCAGGGTGGTGGTAAAGGATCTATGTTCAAGTTGGGAACTGTTCCTTTGATTACTATAGACATCTATACTCTTGGGTTTTCTGATTGTTTGTTTTTGGTTTTTTTGGTAGGAGCTTCGTTGTGAGAATCAAGTCTGCAGACAGGTCTTCAAGAGAGCTTGAGTGTGTGTGGTGTGCTGGGTCCTGCCTGCAGGGCCAGCTCTGCTCAGGAGCTGTGTCCAGGGAGGGCTCTATGGACAAGAACTGGCTCCTGTACCTATTAACCTGAATGGTCTGAAGTTTCTGGCTCAGGAAATAAGTCTGCTGTTGCCAGTGTTAAAGATCTGATTTTTGCTAATAAATGCCTCAAACTAATCTTAAGTATCTTGGTTTTGAATATGTTTTTGGAGGAAAAAAAACCCAAAACAACCCAAAACATAAATGATGAGGCCTGGGTCTCTAGGTTATCAAAAGTCAATTAAAAGGAGAAAACCTGCCAATTCTGAGAGGAATTCAAAGAGGCAAACAAAAGAGGGGGAATGGGATGCTGATAGAGAAGGGAAGATAAGAAATAATGAAGACAACAACAAAAGGTATGGATTTATTTTGCAAGATGCTTCTCTTTAAGGTGTGGACTACTACTTTACCTGCTTGTGTCTTTCACACTGTTGTGTGAGGCACCATATTGTGCCAGAGCTGCTTTGTTCTCAAAAATAATTAAGTTGAGTTTACCAGAAGAAACAAGGCTGTGGTCAAATCCCAGAACCATGAAGATGGGTCTGAGTGATCCACAAAGATTCCAGTCTGCAAAATAATTGAACTCTGTAAGCACATATACAGAGGGAAAACAATGCTGCTTTAGTTCAGCTTTGTTTGCATACAACTGTTAATTAGATTAAATACTTTTCTTTATCACCATGTGCAGTATTGCATAGAAAAGTTTTTCTTGCGTGAACATGTAAGTTGTCAGATAAACTAGGTAGCTACAAATTAAATTAGTTGGTGCATATTCTTAGTTGCATATTCTTGAACAACTGCAGCTTAAGCTTAGTAACTTAATTACTTTATATGAAATAAATAGTCCCTGATATTTTGAAACAGGTAGCACCGCCTTTCTGATACTTCTTATCCATTCAAAATTCTTACAGACGCCATCAGAGTCAGACAAAAATCTTTTGAAGCATGGAGGGCTTTTGGTTAGATTGACGCTCTCCCCTAATTACCAGACTTGTATAAATTTAAGTTGGTTTCCAAAATAAAAAAAGGACTAATACAGTTAGGGAAATATGGGGCCCAGCAGTAAAATGTCTGGTGTTTATGCTGTGGCTTCTGACAGCGTCTTCCTTCTGGGACTGAGTGGTTTCATTTGCTTGAAAACAGAATTGCTGTTAGTGTTCTGTTAGTAGGAATCACAATCCGGGGCAGCCGCTAACAAATTGCAGCAGCAGCAGCAGCGGGCAGAGCTTTGTGCACCGCCGGATGGCGCCTGTGCAGCGCGCTGCTCCTCACGGAGCGGGCAGGGCTCGGGGCCAGGGCCAGGGTTAAACACGCACACATCCTCCAGCTGCTTCCAAAGTGCGCTCTCCAGCAAAACCGCTGGGAGACGCAATACAGAAAGGCAGTAATGACCTTGAAGGGCGAGATCAGAAGTCCCCAGAAGAGCACTTGAAGGGTTTTATTCAAAGGTGTTTCAGACCACTTCAATTATCTTTAAAAAATATCCTAAGGAGATAAACACAAAATGAAGTGTAATGTAAAAATCAAAGGTAACAATGTACATCTATTCTATAAAAAGGTTGGCAGTATATATTGTGATCCAAGTATTGGTTTCCTTTCTGAGCACCCTGATTAAGTCATCAAAATATTTTGTTCAAAATAATTTAGATCAATAAAGTACATTAAAGATGTATATGAAACATAAGGCCAGATAGCCTACTTGCCTCATCTCTGCGTTTAAAAAATGGATCAATTCTACTGCTATATAATTATTTGCAGCGTGTATGAAAATATCTCCTAATAGCTCGTATGGATCAGTTTAGCTCCATCTTAAGAACATCCAGCTTTTATGGGATCCTTTCCCTTGCTGACTCAAATCACACTGCCCTGTGCATGGTTCGCTGTTCAGGTCATATTATTAGTGACTGTTCATCCTGGGCTAAAAACTGCAGATGCAACCTTCAATTCGTTTATCCTTTGCTAAAAGAATGACTTTAAAATATCATTTTCTCTTTCATCTACGTGTATTATAACTGAAACAAGGTGAGCTAAACATGAACCTCCCATGTACTTACATGCAACCTGGCTGTTTTATCTGTGGCTGAGTTACATTTCGAGTGTGAGGGAAAAGATTAATATCTTCCGGAAATATAGTATTTTGTGGTATAATGAGGGAATTAGGTGCAGAAATTTGCAATAAGGAAAAAAAAAACCAATGTTCAAACTACACTTATAAAAGGCCGGGGCCAAGCACTCAATGGGGTCTTGGCATCTTGTTTTTCCCTTGGTGTGTTACTCAGCTCGCAACAATTAGATTACATCCTGCGAATTCTCAATCACCCGTCACTGAGAAAAGGTTAATATTTATGGGCCCATTGGAGAGGGAAGGCTTCAGCAGCTTGACCCTCCCTAGGACCGGGGCGTTCCTGAGAGGCAGCTGCCTCTTTCCGGGCCCTGTTCCGGGCCTCGTTCCAGGCCGTGTGCCCGTTCTCGTTCCGGGCCGTGTTCTCGTTCCAGGCCGTGCTCCCGTTCCCTCCTCCCGGGCCCCTCACGAACCGCGGCCCCTCACGAGCCCCGGACCCGCCTTTCCCAGGCCCCGCCCTGGCCCCGCCCCTCCAGCCCCTCCAGCCGCTGCCATTGGTCGGCGCGGCGCGCGCGCGGCCGCGGCGTGCCCCGCCCCCGCGGGGTCACGTGATCCCCAAGATGGCCGCCGCCGCCCTGTTGTTTTGATGAATAATCTCTGCGCGGGGCAGCGGCCGCGGGCGGGCGGGGGCCAGCGCTGGGAGCTCTGAGGGGCGCGGGGGCACCGGGAGGGCAGCTTCCCCTCGGCCGCGGCGGCAGCTGAGGCGCGGGTGGGCGGCGGGGAGCGGGCCGGGGGCGGCGGTGCTGCCGGCGGGCGAGGCGCGGCGCGGTCGCCCCGGAGATGCCCTTGTGAGGCGGCCCGGGGGGCAGCGGCGGCAGGAGAGCGCTGCCTCGGAGCGGCCCCGCGGCGGGGCGGAGGAACGCGCCCCTCCTCCGGGCACCATTAAGAGGAAGGCGATGGAGGAGCTGAGCGCGGACGAGGTGGGTGCGCGGGGCCGGGGCCTGAGGGGCGGGCGGGCCCGCGGGGAGGGGGCGCGGGGCTGTGCTGGGCCCGAGGGTGGGCACGGAGCCGTCCCCCAGAGCTCTGCCCTCGCCCCCTGGCTGTGCTCCGTGGATTCTTCTCCCCTCCTGTCCCCGGCTGGCCCTGACCCGCGACCCCCGGCTCGGCCGCGGGCTTGGGTTGCTGCTCTCCTGGTTAATTGTTTATTCTCTGCTCCCATCTGCTAGGTAGCCTTTGTCTGCAGCGGGTGCCCTCTCTGTGTCAGTCCTAGGCGTTTATGTGTTCTTTGTGTGTGATTCGAAACACCCAACCTTTTAACATAGTAAAACACTTGAAATTTTGCTTCCTTAAAGTCTTCGCTGAGAAGCAAGATGGGTGTGTTCGTGGGCTTATATTTAGTATCATTTCTTCTTGAAGCAGCTTGAATCAGGTTTGTCAGTTTTCCACTGTTTCCTTTGACTTTCTTTATTTATTCAAGCTCTTCAGCTTTCACTGAAGAATTCTAGTGTTATGCTGTAGTTGGCAAACATCTGTAATGTATATATTCACATTGAATAAGGTGAACTATTCCTTGTTTCTTTTAAAGGATGCTGCTTCCCTTGTTTTTTAATATATAATTAAGGTCTTAAGGTTTGCCTATATATTAGAGGGTTTTCAAATTAATTATTTGGGTTGTTATAGCAGGATCCAGGGAGTTTCCCAGTGATCCTGTGTAATCCTGAAATCAAAATATATTGTACTGGACCTGCTGCAGTACAGGCTCAGTGCTGTACTTCTAATCCAGGGAGGATCAAAAGAAGTTATTTTTATTCTGTCCATATCTTACAGTGGCATTGTAGGGCAGGGTGGCTGCTGTTGCCACTCAGATTTGTATTCCAAGAAGTTGGGATGTTTTTGATGATGTTGTCTGTCAGATTTAGCAATCCTGCTGGGTTGCATCATGATCTAGGAGAAAACACTTTGTTTGTTTACTTGGTGGAGGTCCTCATGCTCTGTGGAAGCCCTGAGAGAAGAAGAGCAGTTCCCATGTTGGGAGGAGTGGGATGGGACACTGGCAGTGCCAGTCTGCTGGGAAAAAGGATCTCCAGTTTTACAGGTGTATTTCATGAGTGCTGTGTTTACCTGCAGCTCTTCTCCTTGTTAAACTGCCCTGATCCTGAGGTGTTTTATGATTAATTTGAGAATTATTTAACCTATGTAGGCTTATTTGTGTCACTGCCTCAGCACGTTACTGACATCATCAGAGCCACTGCATCATGGATCTGAGGCTGCAGGAAAGGAGTTCTCCACTGAGGACTCATCCACCTTTTTTGGCCAAATGTTTGTCTCCAGTGACTTTCCACGTCCTTCTTGTCCAGTTCAGCAGGGACCAAACCAAATGGTCTTTTAGGTGATTGCTTGTGACAATCTTGTATCATTTTAACAGAGTCACTTCTTGTTATTAATGGATCTCTCACTGAAAAGTCAGAGCCAAGTCGATTTTAATTTTCCTCCACATCTCCACTTTGCTGTTACTTGGCACAGTGGGCCTGGATGAGATTATATTGAAAAATAACCTTCTGAAATTTACTTTATGTGACTTCTTCACATTCAGCCTTTTTTCAGGCAATGACTGAAGGTGAAAAAATACCTAACGGAGGTTTAATTGCAAGGCTCTGACAGATAACCTTATCTTCTGTTATCAGACCATAATTAAATGTAACACTAACGGGTTGCAGCTTTAAAAAAGGAGATACACAATTGATCATACCTATATTTTAGTTTCAAGAGGATATTTTTCCCTCCTATTAACAGTGTCTCTCACTGACATTTTCTCAATGTTCACTTTAATGCACTAAAAGTTGTAATTCATTACAGACCATAGTAAAATTTTTAGGAGAGGAGAGAAAGAAATTTCCTTCTTAGTTATGTGAGTTTTATCACAGTAGATAGCGCAAGATGAGAACAGGGACTTCCCAGAAAAAAAGCAAAATCCAGCTAAATGTGGCATAAAGTGGGAAAGAATGATGTGAGTTTGTCACCTCCCATCATGTATGTGATTTTTGAGGAGCATTTTCTGAGAACACGACCACTATGACCAGAAAAATGAAGCATTTCTTAAACCAGTTAAACATGCTCTAATGAATACAAGAAAAATAAAGCTATCAATTCAAATTACCCTTTATTGTACAGATTTGGAACTCTTCTACTTTATGTTTGAATAGGAGATTTATTTACAGTCTCACTAAGCAGTTGCCACTCTAGCAGATATGGATGCATAATTTTTTTAAACTGGGAATGTGTGAGCCTGAGGGACTAGGCTTCCTGGTTGTATCTTTATAACCTGGTGCCAAATTAAATTATCAGTTAACCATCTTTAGCAGGGTGCTCTTTTTACATTTTTTGTTGTGGTGCATGCAGCTAACAGCTTTCAAGAAGTCCATTTATATCAAAAATGTATTTCTGAAAATTGCTATTTATAGATCTAGTCCAGATGTGTCCAGCAAAAACTGTACTATACTGTGATAGTTTAAAAGCAATGTGCTTGTCCCATTCAGCCAATTAGGTTTTTTTTTAATTAGGCTTTTAAACTGTGTGTTCTGGAGCTGTGCTCTGCAGGGAAGATGGGCTGTGGAGCAAGCAATGCCCATGTAATAGGAGTTACATATATATATACAATATATATACATATACATATGTATTGTATATATACATATATACAATAAAAAGGAAAACCTTGTCACTGTTAGGTAACAGATGACACATAACAGCTTTGTCATATGTCACTGGCTCAGGTCTGAAATGAAGGGTTGGGGATCATCCAAATGCCCTAAACTTCCCTAAAACATTCTTTGAGACCCCAGCTTTGTGCTGCTGGGTGGTAACTGGGGGAATCCTTCAGTCTGAAATGGGAACAGGTTATTGGAGGAGCTCCCACACCTCTGAGGAGGGATTTGTGTGCAGGTTGGGCTCTGGATTGTCCCTTGTGTTGTGCTAACAGACTGTGTCTCCTGAGTCCCCAGCTGTACAGGGAATTAACTGGATAGAATGTGTCCCCCAGTTTTATGCCATCTTTTCAAACTTGGCCTGTACTTGGCCTTTTTGGCATAGTATTTCTCCTCTTTTATCTCTTACTTAAAATTTCCTAGTCTTCAGATCAAACTTCAGGTTCCTGTAATAATTTTATATAAAGCTGGAGGAATATGACAGCTTGAGGTATCCAAGAACCAGATCTGGTCCTTCAGCATGTGCTCCATTTACCCTCAGTTGTGAAAGCTGTAGCTGTCAGTGGTAAAAATATTCACAGTTTGTTTATATTTTAACATTACTTTGTTCAGCAGTAAGGAAGGTGATTGTAATTTGCCCATCCTCCTTAAAGGAGTAGGGAAAATATTGTATTAGTTTTATTAGACTATATTTGTGAATTAATTAATAAATGTATTGGTTATCATCTCTGCCTTCTTCTCCTCACATGTCTCCTTCTGTACATCTGATTTCAAACTAGCTAGCAAGCATTAATGGGAACAGTTGTGGAAGAGCTCCATATCCCATTAATGATATAAAAAGCAAGAAAAAGAAATCATCTTTCTCCTTCAGACACTGGTGTATATATGGAGTGCTTGTGTGTGTATTTGTTGTGTTTGTGAGGTGTGAACACTTAATTTGGATTCAGATATGGGGACATGTAGATGGCATTTTCTCAGTTATACCTTTGAGGGCTGAGGTAGTTCTGGAGTTTTTTCAGATAAGCACTTGGATGAAAGAGTGAAAAATTGAAATATGAGGTACAAAGGAAGAAGGAGAAGACCCTAATATGTATTACTTTTGCCTAAAGGCAAAGCTGAACAATTTATTTCAGCATTAAGCTCCCCTATTTTGCTTGACAAGGAGGAAGGATTAGAGATTCTATTCATAGATTTTTTTTGAGACTTAAAAAAAAAATATAGCTGTCTTCCATGTTCATGTGGTGACACCTGTCGTGGAGGGAGATGTAGTTCCAGACACTGTTTTCCCACAGTTTTTGAAGTCTGATTTAATTTGATCTGTTCTTCTTCCTGTTGGAGTAGGTTTCACAGGCCATTAAATGATACAGCAATGTAGTGTAGACATTGACTTGACACAAATCTTTTGTTCACTCTTTCAGTTGCCTGGCAGTTCTTTAGGACTATGAGCAGAAATGAAAACTTTTAAGTTGTGTGCAATGCCTGAGTGTCATAATACAAAGAGAATAACAGGAATTGCTGATTTTTGCAGGGAGCTGACATCCTCAAGTATAATTTTACTTTGGGCCTATTTCAAGCCAAAGATGTAAGCTTTGGGCACAGATCCTGTAAGGCAGCCTGTGATAATAAATAATTTATTTTCTGCTTTTTGTTTGTGTGAAGCTTAAAGCATTATAAATCTAGTTTCATAAGCTTTATTTTGTCTATTTCTCATGTATAATATTAGTGTTACGTGATCACATACTAGTTTTAATAAGTAGATTTGTAACAATTTTCTGTAGTTGGATTTTGAAGGGAGATGCTTCTCTTAAAAGGCAGATGCTTCTATCTTAAAAGGAACATGCAAAAACTGTTTTTAAAATTCTTTGTGATGGAATGCCTCTAGGTGATAAGAGGATGTTTTTTACTCTGTCTTTACTTGTCAAGATGCTTCTGTCCATCACACAGGATGCAGTTTTGGTGTTGCAGTTCTGTTTTGGATTATTTGGACAGTGATGGTCTTGACTAACTTTCAGCTGGATGTTGTTGAGCACGGGTGTGTTGGTATCATGTGGTGTGAAGTTAAAGCAAAGGTCACGTTCACGTTGTCCCTTTTATCACATCAACGCTCGTCAAATGCCAAAGCAAATGGGGAGGAGTATTGCAGGTTTTGAAACTGCTGAGCAGTGAACGTTAAACTGGTCTTGCACAACCCCTCAAGGGACAAACACAGCATTCCCAGTGCACATGGCTCTCCAGGGCAGCAAACACATACTTTAAATTTGAACACGGAGGGTACTGTGTGCTGTGACACAGAGCAGAGGAAGGGCAGCCAGCCCAGCTGCTCTGAGCAGGCTTCAGGTAAGGCTGCAGTGTTGTGTTTGCCTTGGCAGGAGACAGAGGGGTTCACTGGGCTCCTCTCACTGACAGAGGGGTTCACTGGGATCCTTTCACTGACAGAGGGGTTCACTGGGCTCCTTTCACTGACAGGGGGGTTCACTGGGCTCCTCTCACTGACAGGGGGTTCACTGGGCTCCTCTCACTGACAGGGGGTTCACTGGGCTCCTCTCACTGACAGAGGGGTTCACTGGGCTCCTCTCACTGACAGAGGGGTTCACTGGGCTCCTCTCACTGACAGAGGGGTTCACTGGGATCCTTTCACTGACAGAGGGGTTCACTGGGCTCCTTTCACTGACAGGGGGGTTCACTGGGCTCCTCTCACTGACAGGGGGTTCACTGGGCTCCTCTCACTGACAGGGGGTTCACTGGGCTCCTCTCACTGACAGAGGGGTTCACTGGGCTCCTCTCACTGACAGAGGGGTTCACTGGGCTCCTCTCACTGACAGAGGGGTTCACTGGGCTCCTCTCCTGGCAGGAGGGTTCACTGGGCTCCTTTCACTGACAGGGGGGTTCACTGGGCTCCTCTCACTGACAGAAGGGTTCGCTGGGCTCCTCTCACTGACAGGAGGGTTCGCTGGGCTCCTCTCACTGACAGGAGGGTTCACTGGGCTCCTCTCACTGACAGAGGGGTTCATTGGGCTCCTCTCCCTGGCAGGGGGTTCACTCACTCCTCTCCTGATAGGGGGATTCACTGAGCTCCTTTCACTGGGCTCCTTTCCCTGCCAGAGGGGCTCACTGTCTCCTCTCCTGACAGAGTTCATTCTCTCCTCTCCTGCCAGAGGGGCTCACTGGGCTCCTTTCACTGGAACCCTCTCCTGCCAGAGGGGCTCACTCTCTCCTCTCCTGCCAGAGGGGCTCACTCTCTCCTCTCCTCTCCTCTCCTGTGCCCGCAGATCCGGCGGCGGCGCCTGGCGCGGCTGGCGGGAGGCTCCTCGTCCCAGCCCACCACCCCGCTGACGTCCCCGCAGAGAGAGACCCCGCCTGGGCCGCCGGGAGCAGCCCCAGCGCCGGGGCCCTCGCACAGCCTGGGCCTCAATGTGCACAGCATGACCCCAGCTACCTCTCCCATCGGGGCGGCAGGTAGGCTGCAGCTCCCGGGGCTGTGGTGTGGCTGCGCGCGTTCCTTACTCAGCTCCTCGCTGTGCAGCCTGCGCTGCTGCTGCTCCTGCTCCTACTGAGAGTCATTCTCAGAAACAAATGGTGCAAAATGGTGAAAGAAGGTACCTTGTGTTTGAATTTTCCAAGTAAGAAATGGTTTTCCATTTATTCCATTTACACTTGTTTTCCAGGTGTGCGTAAACTCATGACATGTGCAATATGGGTTACCAAAGCTTAAAAACAGTTAATTATTGCACAATATTATGGAAAAGATGTGTCAAGGAGACAGGAAAATCCCTTTCAAGTTTTGCAACACAGTCTCTATTGATTGGTTTCTAGGTACATTCTAGCAATTGGTCTCAAGTTAATTTTTGATCTTTAGTTGCAAGCAATCAGCAGAATTAAAAATAGCAAGCCGTGACTGGACATTGTCAGTGTAAGAATAAAGTATGTGCTTTCTGCTCTGTATTACTTTGCCAGTTTCACTATTTACTGGAGGGAATTCAAGCAGGGTATTTACAAATTGTATTTAGTTCAGAAGATGCAACAAATAACTGATCTGTTAAAATCATACAAATGCAGCAAGCAGGGGAAGTTGGGAGGGTTGCTCTATAGAGAGGGGAAGACAAAATTCATGTATTTATACCATTTATTTGACCTGACAGAAATTAATTTTGATTTCAAATTATCTGACTTGGGAATCAGGACAAATTGACGTGTTTTCCACTATTGTGATCTTTATCTGAAAACTGAAATTGTTTTGCATGTTGTGTTACTAAGCTTAGAGGTTCTCAAAACCATCCCAGAGCAAATTCAAGATGGTTCTAACAAGGTTTCTAATATGATTTCTAACAGTTTAATAAAAATAGCATTTTTCTAATGGTCTTTGATGAGCTTGCAGAATTCATTAACATTTACCTATTTGCTTCTAGAATTTTCTGGTTTTCCCTTTGGCAATTAGAGTATTTTACAAGCTTCAGTCTTGTAGTTTAATTACAGTGCTGTTCAGAAATACCTAGAAGTGACTCCTTCCTGCTTGTTTTGTTTCCTTCCATCCAAAGCAGGACAGAGAAAAGCTATCAAAAGCATTTCCTGAGATAAACTCATTGCAGATGGAATTTAACACTCTGTATTGTTCTCATGACTAAAGGCAGCAACCCAGAGGTGGAGGTGACTTCTTTTTCTCAACAACGGTGCCGAGTTCACTCTCTGTGTCCCCTCAGCCTGTGGGTACACGACTGTTTCAATCCAGCTGAGGTCTGACTCTTGCTGAAAGGAGCATTTGTTCCTCTGCTGTCTGTGGCAGCTGTGTGATGAGGGGGACTCTGGGCTTGATACAAGTGAAAACTAACCCAGGAAAAGTAAATGTTTAATTTCCAAACAGAAGGCACAACTGGATAAACAATACTGGCAGCAGAGCAGGAGGTGTGGAAGTGTGTACCTGGAGGTAGAAATGCTCAGGTATTGGCAGCATTATTGAGGTTTATTGAGGTTTGAAGTGCTCAGACAGTGAGGACCATGGAGATTTCTGTTTTGAGAATTCCCCAGGACAGTGCCTGACTGTACTGACTGGATTGGCTGATGACCCAAAGCAGGAGTTTCTAGTGTTTGCTTCCTGCAGTGCCATTCGTGCAGCTGTTTAATAATATGTTACTTTTTCACATCAGGGTAAGAGCTTTGGTTAAATTGGGGAATGGATCAGGAAAAAAATATTCATAACAGTTTATCTTGTGTGTTTATGTGGCATAAATGAGGACTCAGCTAATGCTGTGGGGTTTGCAGCAGTTCCTTTCAGCAGCAGACTGAAGTGACTGCCGAGGATTTTAATTCATTTGGACACACAGAGAGCAGCTCCAGCAGAGTAGTGTCCTTGTAAGCATCCATTGTTCTAAGGAGTTGCCTGTCATGGTGAGATCAGACATAGGAATCAATTCATGGAAAATATGATTATTTTGTAGGTATTTTGAAAGTACCTTAGAAAACCTAAACCCAGTGTTATCAATGACAACTGGAACTTTAGGTGTCAGGTATTTTATTGGATACCTGATCTAGCAAAGTAGAGATGCAAGTAAATTCTGGAAGATTTGTATGAAGAGATGGCAGGTTGAGGAGGGCTGTTAATGAGTGCTGCAGCATCACTGTTAAAGTACATTTTCCTGGCTATAAGAGTAAGACCCCAAGGGAATGCAGAACAATGCACTCCTTTGCCCTGGTGGGCCCTGTTTGCTCTGATGTCTTTTGTCCACTGACTTAGCCAGATTTTCTTTGGGAGGAGGAATGAGGAGAGATGAAGAACTCAAGGAATATTTGTTGCCCCTTTATAATTGATGATGTAACTCCATTGTAATGGCCCAGTGTTATGTCCTGTTCTGATAGGACAGTCTTTAGAGGGGCTCTGATAATGTCTGAAGGCAGTAGACACAGCAACCTTGTAATAGATCAGTTTTTATGGGGTGGATCTCTGAGCACCTCGTGGATGCAAGTTTACCTTTGTTTAATGCAGGTAAGCATTCCTACATTGCTGCTTCAAGGGAAGGTAGAAAATGTGATTGTCTGCAGTCAAATGTGGTTATTAACTTTTATTTGGTCATGCAGTGCTAAGAATGGTTAAGAGCTGGATTGAAAAACACTATTTCCTCTCCTTTTCCATCCAAATAATGCAGTGCCTTCTCACTGCTGTAGCAGTAATCTTGGTGGTGCCTTTTCTTTAGGAGTAGCCCACCGAAGCCAGAGCAGCGAAGGAGTGAGTTCCCTCAGCAGTTCTCCATCCAACAGCCTTGAAACCCAATCTCAGTCCCTCTCTCGGTCTCAGAGCATGGACATTGATAGTGTCTCCTGTGAGAAAAGGTAAAAAATGCAGCTTGTAAAGGTGGCAAATATGGCACAGTGCTGGTGTTCAAAGCTCTTACAGGACAAGGCTCTGCCCTGCCCCCCTCCCAGCTGTGTTAATGCAGTAGGGTTAATGCTTAAAAATCCAACACTGGTTAGTCCACTGTAATGCTTTTTCTAGCCTGGTTTTAATGGGGATTCCTGACCTAAAGTGGTAAAAGACAAAACATTATCTTAGACATTAACAGATAAGCATGTCTGGTGGGGATAATTCAGCTACTCTATTTAAAAGAAGAAGGTTGTGGGATGTGATAGCTGTGTAGTTTGTATTGCCTGCTGAAGAAATTTAGAGCTCTAATGTAATATGAGAAACATTTATCAACCAATGATTTTAATTGCTGTTTGTGCAATGCTTTCTCTGCTGCATCTGCTTAAGGGGACATTTTTTCAGTCAGCATCTTACAGAGGACTGTCTGCAGCTTTCTACAGTTAATGGGCTTTTTCTCTTATTTCCCTGTGCAGTATGTCCCAGGTAGATGTGGATTCAGGAATTGAGAACATGGAGGTTGATGAGAACGATCGCAGGGAGAAGCGGAGTCTGACGGACAAGGTGAGCCTTGGCATTTTCTGCCCTGTCAGTAATAAAGGTCAGTTGGTGAAGCCTGGCCTGCATGGGGACACTCCTCCACTCAGGGCTGGGGGCAGCAGGGAAAGGAAATCAAACCCTATGAGTTAAGCTGAAGCCTCTTAACTGAAGATCTGTACCTAACTGTACATTGATTAATACAAGTGCAAATCAGGTGTTGATTGTTTTGTTCCCCCCAGGAACCTCTGTCAGGGTCAGAAGTGTCGGAGGAACAAGCTCTACAGCTGGTCTGTAAGATCTTCAGAGTCTCTTGGAAGGACAGAGACAGAGATGTTATTTTCCTGAATTCACTCTCTGCCCAGTTCAAGCAGAACCCAAAGGAAGGTGGGTTCCTGAGCAGGAGGCACTGGCTGCTTCCGTTTATTTTTTCAGAAATGTTTTAGGGAATTAAAGGATTGTCTTGCATCATAGTAGACATCTAACAGTTAATTTGATAAGCCAAAATTTCTTGTTTATTTTATGTAATAGACTATATATTCTGTGTTAGCTCTGAGATAAACCAAAACAATTGTTATTTTGTGTGGGGGGGTATGTGTGTGTTTTGTTTTCCTTTCTTTGACACAACTTGCCCAGCTCAACAGC
Source organism: Zonotrichia albicollis (assembly GCF_047830755.1). Taxonomy (NCBI): domain Eukaryota; kingdom Metazoa; phylum Chordata; class Aves; order Passeriformes; family Passerellidae; genus Zonotrichia; species Zonotrichia albicollis. The sequence goes on from NC_133843.1 coordinate 1,097,366, forward strand.
AGGGGGGGAAAATGAGTGGAACACACAAGACAAATTTAATAAATGACTATAGGAGCATTAGGTCATCTATGATCCTCTGTGTTTTCTATGAAGGCTGTACTTTTTGTGTAGCTGTAATTCCAGAACTTCGGTTAATATAGACAGTGATAATTACAGATGTGTCAGTGCGTTGTTTTTGCCAAAAGCAGTGCTCAATTCACAGAAGTCTGTTTCTGTACACCTGACTCTTGTGTAGATGAAGACTGAGGTGAGGATATTGATTCTTGTCTTCTTAACAGTGTTTTCAGATTTTAAGGACCTGATTGGGCAGATTTTGATGGAAGTGCTGATGATGTCCACCCAGGCAAGGGATGAGAACCCCTTTGCCAGCCTGACAGCCACCTCCCAGCCCATTGCTGCAGCTGCCCGCTCTCCTGACAGAAGCCTGATGTTAAATATGGGCTCCAACCCTGGAAGCAGCCCCATGTTCTGTAATGTGGGCTCCTTTGGTTCCAGCTCGTTGTCCAGGTGACTTCTGATTGTAACTGAATGCTGATTTCACTTGAATACTGATTGGTAGACTAGAAGAGAGAAAAAGGCATAGAAATGTCCCGAGAACAATAAATAGAATGGATTTTTAAAGCTTTTCAGTCTTTTTCATGTGAGTGTCCCTGCATTTCACCCTTTTTTGATTACCCTGCCATGGCTAGGAATGTATTTGATAGACTCAAGCCATGTAACTGTTTTCTGCTGAGAAGTGTCCCTAACTTGCATCACAAAGGCCACGATTTTTAAAAGTGTGTAGATTGTGACATAGTTTTATTGAACAACAGTAGAAAAGAATAATGTGTGTGAGCTGCAAAAATATTGCTGAAGAGTCATCAGAAGGGCAAGAACTTCTCTTGCTCATTTTATCTTTTTCACCCTTTTCCTGCATATCCTAAATTGTTGCTTTTTTTTTTTTTCTTTTTCCCCCCTGTAACTGGTTTAGTCTCTATGGGACTAGTCCAGCTCCTCCTACCAATTTCACAAGCTATGTACCAATGACTGGTTCATCTCTTACCCCACCAGCCAGTTCAGTTGCCACCCCAGCAGTGGCTCCCATTTCTGCCAGCTCCCAGGTGGCAGCAGCCGGCCCCTCGTGGACGCAGCCGTGCTCGCCGCGGTACCGCCCCTACACCGTGGCGCATCCCGGAGCCTCTGCCCCGCGCTCCCCGAGCCTTCCCATCCCATCTAGCTCTGCGAGTCCTCCAGCCACGGCTGCTGGCCCTGCAGCCATGCCAGTCATCACTTCCAGACACAGGCCCTCAGCCATGGGCCCACCTTTGTTTACTGCGTCGCCCGGTGCCTTGCGCAGGCGTCCTTCCTTACAGAGCAGGATTCCTCCTAGGTATTGCTCAAGAGCAGAGTGTGTTTGCTGTGTGCCCTGCAGGGTGTGGCATCAGCCTGCAGGATGGAAGAACTCATGTTTGTGCTGAGCTCACCCTACTCACCCCGAGTTGATTTTGCATTGAGTTTGTGCTAATACCTTGACTTGCTAACCAGGTGTCTTTGACCTGCTTGTGTGCATTTGAGGTGTGATGTCATTACCTTAAAGGTAGCAGGATGGTTTTAATTTCTTTCTCTTGATAGATCCATTTCAGTTAAACTATAAGCTTTCTTATAGTTCAGTTGCTCTGTTGGTTGGTAAACCACATAAAACTCCTGCTCCAAAATCAGGTTTCTCAGTAGGGCCTTAGTTAATTTGTTGAATGCTGCTACTTGCTGGGCTGGGTTGGATTTGATTCCCTGGTGCATAGACTTAAATTACAGATCAGCATGTTTCAGAATGCCAGGCTAAGTACCACTGCTTTTCCTCTCGGCTGTTCCTGGAATCCCTTGTTCCTGCAGGAGGGAGAAACAAAGACACACGGTTTTGAGGCCACAGCTTTAAAGTAATTAGCTTAGAAATGTAATATTTATTATTCAGTCATTTCTAAACATTCCGCTTTAGACATCATTTTTATTTGGTCTCAAAAGTTCTTTTTTAGTTTTCAGGTTGTAAATGTGTGGTGTTTAAGATACCAGAATAACTTGTAGTAGTGTAACAAAGCATGTTAGTATGGTCCTGGTTTTACTAATGTGGAGTTACCTGTTGTCTGCACGTTTAGAGAAGGTGATTTTTGACAGACCTAAAAAGAAAAGCTACCATTTACTTTTTCTTCTGGCTTAAAAAATCTGATGGCCTTTTCCATTTTTGTTGTGGTAGTTTATACGACAACCCTTTCTCCCTCCTCCTTCTTGCTGTTTCTGATGTGTCTGAGGACAGTAGTGATGAAGAAAATGAAGACGATGATTTTTCTTGTGTCCAGTTTGGGTCCAGGTATTGAAGAAAGAGAATGTAACCTGCATGTTTGGTTGTTTAGGAACTAACAGCCTGTGTAGTGTCAAGTGATCTTCAAAGCAATTTGGGGAACAACTGAAGCCGAGGATGTGACTTGGCTGGCTCGTTAGGTTGGTGTGTAAACACGGGTAATGAGTGCACTCAGCTCTCCTTTGGAGCCATGACTAAGGGAAATGCTCATCACAGTCTTGTGGGCCTAATGAACGTGGTTCTGAGGTGTTTGAGTGGAGCTTCTCTTGGGCTGCATGAGTAGAAGGAGCAGTATTTGCCCATGGCTGTAATTTTAAAGCCCTGTGTGTGTTCTCCTATGAAAGAACTGGAAAATGAGGGCAAGGGTTAACATGCACCATCTCCTCTTTTCTACTTCAGTCTGATTTCAAGAGAATGAACTTGATAACACAGCTGTAGGAGGGCTGTGTGTATGTGGAATTTAGGATTATTTTCCCCACTGTTTTGTTTAGTTTTTATCCTGTTGTTGACTCAATCCAAATGTTGGATTGAGTTGCCAAGCTTTGGGCAGGATTTCTGCTGTGCTTCTGAGGTTTAGTGTGTTTATTGTGTCCTGGCATTTTGCAGACAGCAGTGAGTTGTTAAACATAAACACAGTGGCTGTACAGCTATGCACAACTGGCACCCTGAAAACACCAAGGCACTCAGTGTGTGTGCAGCATGGATGAGCTTTGTGTTGGAACAGTTGGATTTATTGCTGCACAAAATCTTTAGCAGAATGGCTGTAGAACTAGCAGGTTTTCATAGAAATTTCTGTTCTTAAAAGAGTATTTTTTAAGCTGGATGTGAGAATTCAAGAGGTTTAAAAAAGAGACCATTAAAAAAACCCCATGTGCATGGTTTTGTGGTTACTGAGCACTATTTCAATAGAGCTGTGTTCTACATGGGTTAGTTTTAATTGAATAACTGAAAACATCTCTCTGCAAACAGACATTGCTGCTGTTAGAATGTTGTGTTTCTTAGCATCTGGTAGCTCAGCATGTGAACAGTAATAACCTGGATTTCCTGGATTTATTGGTTGGACTGTAAAGTTTGCACAATAGATTTGTATGGCTCAATTATAGTAATGTAAATTATTTTACAGTTTAAAGGAAATTCCAGTTCTGACAGTTTGTAGTTTAAAATATATTTTCAAAAGCTGCATTTAAGGAAACCAGTACTCTTATTTTCCAGTTTAAGATCTGGGGCTTATAAATTGGTCTTCATTCAAATCTATCCTGACTGTACACAGACTTTTCTTTGAGAATTGCAGCAGACCATCCAAGTAATTGCTCGTTTTTAGATTTCATTTGCATAAAGTGAATATATCATGTCTCTAGTCTCTTCTGTAAAATGAGGATGTTATTTTTAATTAGCTTTGTCAAGCTGTTATGTAGAGAAGAATTTTGTAGAGATAACAAGTCTGAGATTGAGAATTGTGAGTCTGTTCTCACTTTTGTATTCAATTTGTCTCATTTCAAGGATGGTTTTGGTTTTGTGGGTTTAGTTTTTGTGCTTACAATATCAGTGTTTTCTTTTCCCCACTGAGGCTGTGCTACTTGATGAAATGTTGTATTTTACTGAACTGCAATGAACTGAGTTGAAATGAAATGATCTTGAATTATCACAGAAATGACCCAAACCTCTGAGCCCTGTGTGTGATGGGATGGAGTGTTCAGAGCACAGCAGAGGAGTGTTCATGAATTGTTTGACTGTGCACAAGTGAAGAACTCTACTGAATGCTTTGTTTCTGCTTTTTGTGTGTTTTAAAGTGTGGGAGGCTCTGGCAGCTCGAGTGTTTCCGATTCCTGCAGTGACCACTTCACCATTGAAAGCTGTAAGGAGACAGAGATGCTGAACTACCTCATTGAGTGTTTTGACAGGGTTGGAATAGAGGAGAGAAAAGCACCAAAGGTATGTTTCACATGAGTGAGGCTGTGTCAGTGCTGTCACAAACACTCCTCTGACTCATTGGTGGAGAAAGTTGGTGGCAATAATATTCTTGATGGCTTTGTTGTAGAAATAAATTTATTGAATTTATTGGGGGCCTTTGACTCTTGTTAATTCATCGAATTTGAGTGATGCATATATTTTATATCTCTTAAATAAGCACTCTTAGGAATCATCCTTCCCCTTTTGATCTGCTACATTTTATCCGAGGTTATTTCATGTAAAATGTTTTTGTGACACCAGCTCCCTGTCAGTGTTCTGTATTTTACTCCAAGCTTTTGCTTCTGGGGAAAAAAAAACAACCAACCAATACTTTTTATATATAATCTGGAAGGTTTTAACTGGAGTAGTTTTAATCTTAGTGTGCATATTACATTTATACTGCACAAATAAATTTATGCTCTTTCCTGTGTGTTCTGTATTTAATTTCTGATTTGTACTAAAATAAAGTTATTTTTATCAGATGTGTAGCCAGCCAACAGTTAGCCAGTTACTGAGCAACATCAGATCCCAGTGCATTTCACACGCTGCTTTGGTGCTACAGGGATCCTTAACTCAACCAAGGTAAGTCCAGCTGATGTTAATCATGAGTTGCTGTCCCAGGGTCCTTTTCTTCTTCTGAGGATTAGACAAGAAAATGAAGATCAGTTGTTGCAGCAGGAGAATTCTGTACCAGAGGAATAGTTTGTGGCTTTACAAGTGATGAGTTGGTGGGGAGCAGTTTGAGTGCTTTCTAACTGCATTTGGGTGAGATCAGCCAGGGTGATGTGAACAGTTTAAATGGGGGATCAGGGACTGAGAAGAAAAGAGACCCTTCTTTCAGAATGCTAGGAAGCAGTTAAAGGTGGTGTTAAAAGTAATGACTGCATTAATTCAGAAATACTGATGTTAGGTTTTTTTAATCTGGAAAAAAATGTTGTTCCTTCACCAATTGAGCTTAACAAAGAGTTTTTTTATTAGAAGGGGTAGAAGGAGCAACCAATTAGTACAGAGAAGCTGTTGTTTCCTTCCAGCCTCGTTAACGGAGGTGTGATGTTGGCAGCAGCATCTGGTAGAGAATAACCTGTCCCCAAGTAACTTGAGCAGACAAGATTAGTTACTTCTGAAAGGAATAGGTGCAGCCAGACATTGCTGATGTGCTTGCAGACACATCCTTGCATGTGACTGCTCTGACGTTTTTGTGAATACTACTGCAGATAATCAGTAGATTTTATTTTTTTTTAATACAAATTAAGGTCATTGCAGCAGCAGTCTCTGCTGGTACCATATATGCTGTGTAGGAATCTCCCATTTGGCTTCATTCAAGAATTGGTGAGAACAACTTACCAGGATGAAGAGGTGTTCAAACAGGTAAGGCATAGGTCAGAAATAGCTCTAGCACATGGCTTTATAATTTGCAGTATCCAAGAGAGTGGATTTCCAGACATCTCGTCAGTGTCTTGTAGTCCTCCACCCATTACCTCTAGGACTAGCAGCCTGTTAAAGCAATTGGAGTTTGGCTTTGGTTTTTTTTAACTCATTTAGCATTTTGACTTTCAGTATTTGCTGGTTCTAAGTATTAAAAGTGTATTTGCTCATAAGCAGCAACACTAATGTAGGAGTGAACTACTTGGAATGTGCAGGCATATATTGCAAGATTGATCTTGGTTTTCATTCTTTTGTATGAAATTCGTAGAAATGTAGGTGTTAAGACAGCAATCTTCAGTAATCTTACTCAGACTTATGGTGTTTGCCATCTTGCAATCTTTACCCTTCTTTGCATCTTTAGTAATTTGTGTGTAAGGTGCTAAGAGCACTTTACAAATCCTCATCCAGTAATTCTTCATATTTTCAGAGAAAATGAGTGAGAAACGTGAGATGGTCTGTTCTGTGTGTCAGAGTAGCTCACTGAGGTGAAAAATAATTAAGATACAAAACTAGCAAACTTCTAGCCTGTGTGGGGTAAAGCAGATCTGTAAGGGTGTAGTTGTCTCTAATTAGCACTCCCATAGTAAGGTTTGATTTGGCTCTAAAGGGGCCTCTGAAATGGCATTTGACCCTTCCAGTTTTGCAAAGAATGACATTAGATAATTTTTATGTGTAGTGCAAGTTACTATTGATAATTGATGTTTCTGTCTGGACTCCTGTTAGCAGAGGTTCATGTAGAGAACAAAAAGCAGATGTAAAAGTGTTGGAGGTCCTGTCCTGGAGAAGAGAAGCATTCCTGGGGTTGGAGCACGTGGCCATCAGTACAGTGCTTTCCTGGAATGCTTTAATAACATTTTTGTCTCTTCACAGGAGCAACACAATATACTTTAAATTCAGTGGGACTCCTGTTGTTGTTGTTGTTGCAAAATTACTATGGGTTTACTTTGTGAGGGTGTAGTTGTCAGAACAGTGTGATTGGGACTCACTAAATGGGTATAATTACTTCTGATTAATAAGTTCCTGTCAAGTCACTTCCTCTTTCCTAACAACCCTTGACTGCTGCTTATTATCTTTACCCACTTATACATCATGCAGAATTAGAGCTGTATTACTGCCCCAAGTGTACAGACAAATAAATTATTCCCCATTTGGGCAGCAGGCTGTGGGACACCTGTACAGATCCCGTGCTCTCATTTGTGTCTACAGCACACAGGGAACTTGCTTGCAGAGATGATGCAGGGAACTCAATAGAGCAACACCCCATTGCTTAGACTACAGCAAACAAGTTGGGTTTTAGCTTTGAATACTCTCTGGAGCCTTTGGGCTTGACTGATACAAATTAAAAAAAACCAAACAGTTTTTGTTTTGTGTAAGTTGCACTATTTGAAGAATGAGCAGGCATTTCATGCTTTGTATGGCAGTAGAGTAATTTGATTGTTTCCTCTTTTTCAGTAAAGTAATTTACTTGTGTTTTTACAGATCTTTATTCCCATCTTACAAGGCCTGGCTGTGGCTTCCAAAGAGTGCTCCCTCGATAGTGACAATTTTAAATATCCCCTTATGGTAAGGACTGTCCATTTCTAGAAGCAGTTTCTTTATGTTCACTGATAACATGCAGACTCTAAGCAAGATAACACTTCAACATTTTGGGGATTCTTTTTGGTTAGTGGATTGCTGTTAAACTCTGTCAGAAGATTACTGATAATTGTTTCTTACTCTGTCAGAAAACACTCATAGTCCGTGTTTTCCTTATCTCTAGTTGGCACAGTGTGCAGCAAAGGGATGGAACAGTAGTCGCTCACTGTAGTGCAGTTGAGGACTGAGAACATGTAACCCAGGACAAGTGGGACCCAGCAGGATCTTTGTGTTTCCAGAAATCTCTGTTGTGGCTGCTCCCTTCTTTCTGTGCTGCAGTTGAAAGTGAGCTGGAGATCTTGGATAGGATTCTTTGTTCCTGGGTTCTGTGTTCATTTGACGTTTTTCCACTCTGATTCAGAAGACAAAGGCCTTGGTGTATGGATTAAACAATTGCTCCATTTATTATTGTTACTGGTTTTAATGGGGCAGGTCAGGAGTCCAGCACAGGCATTGTCATGTTCTGAGCAAACAACAATTTGCCCAGCTAATCTTTGAAATAAGTGCAATAATTTGTTATCCTGTGAGACATGCTGGCTCTTTTGAGACAACTTGGAGCAGATGTAAAAGCTGAAATGGGAGCAGGATGTGCTTAGGTCTCTTTGGGCATCTTCACTGTGATTGTGAAGCTTTTCCACTGATCAAGTGAGAAAGCTTCTGCTCTTTCAGCAGTCTGTCATAGTAAGCTTGTTTGTTGCACACAGGTTACTTAAGAGTTACTCAAAAAAGTAATTTTTACTGGGATTTCTTTATAGGCACTATGTGAACTTTGTGAAATCAAGTTTGGGAAAACACACCCCATGTGCAGTTTGGTGAGTGTCTCCAGTTTGAGATTTTTCTAGTTAAAAGAACCATTTCACTTATTTTGGTGGTGTTGTGCAGTCCCTGTTGATAATGCTCTCCAGAACTCTAAGCAAGAGCTACTGGAGCCTCTCATGACAAACAATAGTTTAAATTAAGCTGGTAGAGGGAATCCTTTACCCTGAGAATTTATTAAGACTGGGACAAACATGAGTTGCTTGGATTGCTGGAATACTGAGGAGATGGTTCCATTTTGCCCTCAGCATGACTGAGTGTTGGAGGTTGGAGGCTGTGTGGCAGGCACTGGAAGGGGACAAAGCAGGATGGCTGACACAGCAGCTTTGAAGAACTTGCTGTTTCTCCTATTTTTAGGTTGTCTCTTTGCCCTTGTGGTTGCCTAAATCTTTAAGCCCAGGTGCAGGAAGAGAACTGCAAAGACTTTCCTACCTTGGAGCCTTCTTCAGTCTGTCTGTCTTTGCTGAAGATGATGTAAGTGTCACAGAAGGATGCTGATGTGGTGGGGTTCTTTTGTTGTGAGGGGTGTTTTACTTACATTTCAATATGTTTCCCAATATTAATCTTACTTTCAGAACAAAGTAGTTGAAAAGTACTTCTCAGGGCCTGCCATTACTCTTGAGAACACCCGGGTTGTTAGCCAGTCTTTGCAACATTACCTGGAATTAGCAAGGGTAAGTATTCTTATTCTTTAAAAAAAAAAGACATAATATATGGATTTTTTTGGTCTTGACATAGATGAAGCATATAATCTAAAAAACTTAGCTTCTGTCTTAAACCACAAACCTTTCAGGACATGGCTGAAATGAATTGGGGAAAAAATTAGAGTGCTAGGAATATTTCTCTAAGGCTGTATGCCAGTTCAGAAAATATCAGCTCAGTTAGTCATGAGTTACAGATCATGTTAAAGGTTGAGCAAGTACGTACTGTGTTAGTAGTGTGTTGCACTACTCTTGTATTTACTTCTTTGGTTTAACTAATGTCATGACTAACATATGCATGTAAAGGTGGTGATAAGACTGTAGCAGAAGTTTCACTGAATTTTGTATAACATAAAAATCCAGACAAGCAGCAGGCAGGACTGTGGTGCTGAGAGGGGTTTGTTTGCATCTGCAGCAAGAGCTGTTCAAGATCCTGCACAGTGTCCTGCTGAACGGGGACACCCGGGAGGCCGCTCTCAGCTACATGGCAGCTGTGGTCAATGCCAACATGAAAAAGGCCCAAATGCAGGTAAATAAAGGGAAATGCTCTTCTTGTGATTCATCCAGCCACAAATAGCACCAGATGGCTCATGCAGTGGTGGTCTGGAATGGAGGACAAAAGAATTTTGAGTGCCTGTTACCACAGGCAAGAAGCCCTGTCTTCTTTGTTTCAATATATTTTCTATTTCTGAAATTCATCTGTTTTACCTATTCTAACAGTTGATTTCCTCTCTTAGAACTGAGGTGTCACTTCATTAACAGGGCTTCTGCAGTACATGTTCAAAGCTTTGTACTTGCCCTGCCCCATTTCTGAGGGCATCGTTCCAATTGACTGTTTAGCACTCTGCTTTCCCAGCTGCTGAAGTGCTGGGCCTTGTGTGGTGCCTGTAAAAGGAGCAGCACAGATACAGCTCCAGTGAGAGCACAGGGGTGGGATTTTGGCACTGTACATCCCCCTGTGCTTCTCAGCTCACGTCCTCAGCCCTTTGCTTTCTCACCCCGCAGACAGACGATCGTTTGGTGTCCACAGATGGCTTCATGCTCAACTTCCTCTGGGTGCTGCAGCAGCTGAGCACGAAGATCAAGCTGGAAACGGTTGATCCCATGTACATATTCCATCCCAGGTGTCGGATCGAGCTTCCCACAGATGAGACAAGAGTGAAAGCAACAATGGAGGAGGTTGCAGCCTGGATTGCTGAACTTTGTTAGTACTCATACTGACATATGTTAAGCATTACTGTGCCTTCTGATTTGGGGGTTCCTGGAAGTACTTGATTCCAGCAAAGAATTCCCTTTTCCTAAATCCCTTTTCTTGATGCTGTCTGATTTTCCTCGTTTTAAAGAAAGTTGAATTCAAGGTCTCACCCTGGACAAGGCAGTTAATTTTTGAATTTGTTCTCTTGTACTGCTGTTGTTTTTCAGACAGGGACCCGTCTCTGTTTTCTGAGCCGAAATTCCCCACGGAATGTTTCTTCCTCACCCTGCACGCCCACCACCTGTCCATCCTGCCCAGCTGCCGCCGCTACATCCGCCGGCTGCGCGCCATCAGGGAGCTCAACAGGTGGGACTGGGCAGGGCAGGAATCTGATAAACTGCGGGAAATTACAGTGACAGTCCAGGTGAAACTGCTGCTCAGTGCACACCCCCTCGGCTTTCTGGTTCTCTGCTGCTTTTGGCCCTTGGGCATTTTGGGCTATTGAGGGACTGTGGCTTGAATCAGAAATTCAGATAACAGTGAGATGGAGGGTGTTGGTTACACGAGGCAGCTCAAGTTGGTGAGAGACCATGCTATTTAAAAGATAACTCTCTTCAGAACATTTCAGGATTCATGACACTCTTACCACTGTTGATTATAACTAATCTGTGGTGTGGTTGGCAGGGTGTGGGCATCAGTGCCTCGGGCTCTCTGGCAGAGCTGGAGGAGTGTGTGTCAGCTTCTGGGGCTGATAACCAGGTCACTGTGCAGGTGCCTTGTGATTTCAGAAACCAGACACTGTGAGTTGTGCCTGAGCTGTTTTGAACATCCCAGAAGATATTTGGCTTTTTCCCCTCAACTTGTGAGACAGGAGAATTTGTCATACTCTCAGGACAGGGGGAAAGAAGCCTTCAGCAGTGAACTCTTAATATTGTTCTCTACATGTAATTCAGCATATGGTTTACTGTTTTAAAAATGATAAATACATTATGGTGTTAACATGAAGGTACTCCTGTTTTCCATTTCTCTTGGCACAAACTCAAATACACTTTTACAGTTGCTAAACCTTGAAGAATACTCTGTTAAAATTAGAACAGATTTTGTATCATCAGTATTTTCCATTGTTTATAATTGCACTCACTGCAATTTGGTAAATGTTCCTTGGCAGTAATGCCATGAGTTCATTACAGGATTTTTGGACTGCATTTGAAATGATTTCATTTTTAAAGCATATGCAGGCCAAGAACCTGGGAAGCAGCAGAGAGCAGAGCAGGAAGAGTCAGTATATGTTAAAGGAAAAAGTATTTTCCTATAAACAGCCTGTGGATTACTTGTAAAAAGCCATATGTTGGCTGGAAAAAGGAATTGCTGCTTTTTCCTTATTTAGAATTGTTTCACAGGAGTTGCTGATGCAGCAGTCCCCATCCAACGGTGCAGAGGGAAGAGCTCTTGGCTTTCCTGACAGCAATGGGAGCTCAGGCTTCAGCCTTTCCCATGAATTGCATAGCTGCTTGCAACACTGGAAACATCTTTAGCTCTTGTTAGTAAAGAAATTACACATACCAATGGGATATTTGTCTGCTGTAGGCAGAGATTGATGTGGAAGAGAATTTGTGTTTAGAGGAGGGATGAAAAGGGACTGTATTCCTGCAGTTCAGTGTATGAGTTTTGTTCTAATCAGCTGTACTTCCTGAAAAGGATTAAGATATGTGAATACATAGAATTTTTTTTAAATGCAAATGGTGTATGTAATGTACATTTAAGTTCTCTTTTCTGTGGAGCAGCATAAAAAATGGGTAAAGAAGGGGAGGAATCTCAACCCCCTTGGCCTTCTGGTCCTTACGCAGACAGGGAGAATGTGGACTGCTCACATGCTGAACTCTCCTTCAAGCCTGGGTTTTCTTGGGAGTGGAGCATGAGAAGTGTGGAACAATACTCAAAAGAAATCATTTGCAATAGCAGAAAAGGGGAAGATACACAGGATATGGACCTGCAACTTTCTTGTTTCTAACAAGACTTTGTGCTGGGCACCTCTTTCTTCCTTAGCTGATTTTGTCTTCCAGTTTCCTTTTTGGTACCAGAAGATGAGTGAACTCTGTCTCATGAACAGAACCATCTTTTCCTTGTGTTAAGGTTTCATTTTCATGTGTGTTGGAGCTAGTGTATGTGGTGCTTCTGAGTTCTGGCTGTGCAGATGTTCAGTCTGCATTTACAAAAGCAACTTATTTCTCTTGCTATGATGATAGATAACTTCTTTGAAAATGATCAGCTTTTTTTCCCCACTTCTCTGTATTTCATTGGCTTTTAGCAGATAAGTCAGTGAAATGCCTTGTGCTGGCAGCACATTTTCCCTCTGTCATGATAACCAGTTCCTGCATCTGGTTTTTCAGGACTGTTGAAGATTTGAAAAACAATGAAAGTCAGTGGAAGGATTCTCCTCTGGCCACCAGGCATCGAGAGATGCTGAAACGGTGCAAGACACAGCTCAAGGTCTGTAAGGGATTCAGCTCTCAGCCAAACCCTTCTGTGGCCCGTGTGTGTTGACTTTGTGTCCCAATGTTTATGTACAGCTTCTCTCTTATGTGGTGAATTTGAGATTCAAAGTAACCCCAATAAGAAAATTCTGTGTATTTTAATTGGAAAGAGACCAAGCAAAGGGACTGGGCTTTGTTCAGGAGTAGCTGTGGGTGCACAGTCCATGCACAAGTAGGAACTCTCAAGTCACTGATCTCACACAGAGTTCCTGCAAAGATGAGTAAGCTGGTTGCTCTGTTTTTTGTAGGTCTGTTCTACTTAGATCTTCCTCAAAGAAATTGGCTCAATTTTTTTGAGCTGTAGCACCAAAATGCTTTAATCACACATTTTCCCACTTGGATACATTTGTTACTTCTTTCATTGTTCTGATAAAGTTTGTGAAAGGCACATCTGTCCCTGCAATGCTAAATGGTATTTTACTTGCTGTGTTGGGGCCCTATTTTCTTGAAATAAGAGTGTATTGTAAGAAGAGACCACTGTTTATTGACCACAGATATATTGATTATCTTGAAGAGGCTCCACATTCCTTTATGCTGTCTTGCCCTGGATTAATTTTTGTGTGCATGTTCTGCAGAAACTGGTGAGGTGTAAGGCTTGTGCAGATGCTGGCTTGCTGGATGAAAACTTCCTCAGGAGATGCCTGAATTTCTATGGCATGGTGATTCAGCTGATGCTTCGCATTCTTGACCCTGCCTATCCCAAGTGAGTGTCAGGTTTATCTGTGTAAGTTGGATCAAAGATATGTCAGATCCTGCTGGATTGCTCACTGAATTGAGCAGTTCTAGAATTAGTTTTACTTACAATGTCTGCATTGTTACGGGTTGGTGACATGCATCCTTGCATGGAATATTTCTGTTATTCAGAGTTTAATGTTCACTTGGGTTTGGGGGCCCCCTCAGGGATGTTTGGTACCCTTAAGTACTGACATGGAGCTCTGAAGAGTCAGGCTCTGATTGTTATAGAGGGCTCCCATGGAAGGATTCCATAAGTGAGCATGTGACACTTTCTGCTTAACCCTGCTGGTTTACTGTCCTGTTTGCTGTCTCTTCTGTTTTACAGCATAAAATTGCCTTTAACTCCTGAGGTTCCGAAAGTATTTGCATCATTGCCAGAGTTTTACGTGGAAGATGTTGCTGAATTTTTATTTTTTATTGTACAGTAAGTAAAGTTAACTTTGAAGGAAACTTGTACTGCCACTTGTCCCTTTAGCAGGTGGCACATGCATAAATGGAGGGGGCAAAAGTAGTTTTCTAACAATCTGCAGTTAATGTTCTGGTTGTTAATGCAGCCATGAGGTTATGGCATGGCAGCTATAATCCATAGATGGCTCCACAGTCCCTTCTAAACTAGATTTGTCTTGGAAGAAAGTTGAAAATTTTTTGGTTCTCTCCCCAGGAATTTTCTTTATGGTTTTTGGTGAGACCTTTTGATCTTGTGATATGTTAAATCATCACTAGAATAATATTTTTTAAAGCCATATCTTGGAAGTAGAATATGAGGGTTGGGGTTTTTAATTTAGTTTTCTGTTTCCAGATATGCTCCTCAGGTGCTGTATGAGCCCTGTACTCAGGACATAGTGATGTTCCTCGTTGTGATGCTGTGCAACCAGAACTACATCCGAAATCCTTATTTAGTAGCCAAGCTGGTGGAAGTGATGTTCATGACAAATCCAGCTGTGCAGCCCCGCACACAGAAGTTCTTTGAAATGATTGAGAATCACCCTCTCTCCACTAAATTGTTAGTCCCCTCCTTGATGAAGTTTTACACAGGTAAGTGCTTTGTCTGTAGCTCACTGAGTGCACAATAGTGTTCTAAGCCCAAAGGTTCTGTTAGCTGTTGTAACTGTTTGAAAAAACCCAAACAAACCAAAAAAAAAACCCCAAAAACCCCAATAGATCTTGAGTCTTGTGAAGATGAGGCTGTATGCTCAGGAATTGGGGGAAGTAGCACTAGATGGAACCCTGAGAATTCCAGTCCTGTCACAAGCTGTTGTGCACTGGCAAGTCCAGCAGTGTGAATTGATGTGACAATTGCTATTCTGGTCTTTAGATTCCAAAATGAAAGCTTTTTCTTTGCTTTGCTTCTGAAGGAGTATTGGGATTTTAAAACTCCTCGTTGTAGTTTTGCTAGTCCTGTAGATTTGGATGTTTCAGAAGAGTTTTTGCACCCATAACAAAAACAAGTATTTTTGTAGGGTACCCAGAATTTTCTTAGTGAGATTTTAGACTGTGGGATGAAGAGCAGAGTTGAATAGAGCAGAATGTTTTGATTTCTGGGGGTTTTTCTTCCAAAATGAGGTTGGGTCTAGATTAGAAAATGGATAGTGCTGCTTCTTCTAATGGGAATTAAGATGGAGACTTCTGAACAGGAATTGAATTTCATCCCTTAATGTTTCCCTGGGTGCTGGAAGCTCACATTGGAGGCAGTAGGGAGAGGTGTGTGCCAGTGAATCCTGGTGGGAAGGTTTTGGGCTCTGATCTCTTTTCCAGATGTGGAACACACCGGAGCCACTAGCGAGTTCTATGACAAGTTTACAATCCGCTACCACATCAGCACCATTTTCAAAAGCCTCTGGCAGAACATAGCTCACCATGGTACATTTATGGAGGAGTTCAAGTGAGTACGAGGTGGTGTGAGGCAGCTTCCTGCCGTGCAGGCTGCTCAGGCAGGGCCTGAGGAGTCACTGCCATTGGGTGATGCTGCTTTCCCTTGCATTTCACACGGCAGCCCCTTCCAGTGCAACTGGGGCGTCTCTAAACTGAGCTCTGGGCTCCACAGTCAGCTTGGCTTGGGGAGTGGGATCCTTGTTGGAAATGTGCAGTGCAGCAGTGCTGCAGGGCTTGCAGCTGTGCACAGCCCCCTGCTCTGCTGTGATACCTGTGTTTCCCTGCTTTCAGCTCTGGGAAGCAGTTTGTTCGCTACATCAACATGCTGATAAATGACACAACCTTCTTGCTGGATGAGAGTCTGGAGTCCCTCAAACGTATCCATGAAGTGCAAGAGGAGATGAAGAATAAAGAGCAATGGGACCTGCTGCCCAGGGTGAACACAGCTGTTTTTCAAAGTGCCCTTTACTTATTTTTAATTCTTCAATACAAGACCATTAAAAAAGCTTTTTTATAAGGGGCAGCACCAAAGAGCTGCTTGTGAGGAGCAGTTCTCAATGCTTTTTCTTGCTGCCAGTATGGCCATGGTCACTCTGGATGACATTCTGCAGAAAACCATCATTCTGCCTAGTTATGTTGTGGCTGGCAAAGAGAGTGGTGTGAAGTAGAAATAGTATGAAGTTTCAAATTACTGTGCACTTAATTCTAAGTGGAGAAACTGAGACTTTAACCTTCCTGAAGGAGGTTTGGGAAGATGCTCGCCAGTTGAATTGACTTCAAGGAATAGAAGCTTTTACTCTGTTAATGCATTGGTCCTTGGTAGATTTGATGCAGACAGTTATAGTCCTGTACCTCAGAGCTTGGCCTGATTAAACAGTAATTGTGTGTGTTGACCCACCAATGTCAGGTATTTCTATTTTAAGGTTATTGATTTAAAAAAAGTACAAAAGGAAAAGCTATAAAAAATCTTGTTTGTTAAACATATTCTGGTTTGCTCTTTGGAAGCCTTTCTTCCTGTCTGTGCCTACCAGCAAGGTAAAGCCATTACTGTAGTTACAAAATGAGCTGGTACATCATCTACAGATTGTTCCACTGGGGAGTGTTTATTATTTATAATGGTGCATAAATTAGAGGGAATTAGAGAGAGCTTCATTTGACTCTCAGATCCCAAGCTGGTTTTGAAGTATTGGCATTTGGATGGAAGGGAAGCATAACCCAGTTCTGCAGCTGTGAGGAGCAGTTAGAGGATGTAAACAAACTCAATAACCAGAGGGGCTTGTTATGCTGTTTGCATTCATTCTCTAGTGTTGCAGAATTCTGGAAAATTGATGCAGACATTAGTAGTAGGTAGTAAAAGTGAGCAGCTGTACCTTAGACTAAAGGATGTCCCACATCTCTGTTGGAATGAGTGTCTGGACTGTGCTGTGAGGTTCTGGAGGTGCAGGGGGTTCCATGGCCCTGTAGCACGCTGTGTTTGTTTTGCAGGAGCAGCAGCAGGCCCGGCAGTCGCAGCTGGCTCAGGACGAGCGCGTGTCCCGTTCATATCTTGCCCTGGCAACTGAAACTGTTGATATGTTCCATATCCTTACCAAGCAGGTCCAAAAGCCTTTTCTCAGACCTGTAAGTCCTGCTCAGATTGAAGTTGGTTCCCTGCTTCTCTAGCATCTCTGGATAATAACCTGGGAATGTTTGGTAGCACTTAGTCTCCATTCTCCTCCCCTTTCTTCAGCTCATTAAAATCTAATTGCTGTTGATGTTATTTGATGTTGAGAGCATTACCTGAGTCACTGAGATGGTGTGATCCTTCCAGACAGAAACTGTTTGCATGACATTTTTTAAATGGCAAACATGCATAAAGAACAGGCACTTCCTGCAAGCCTACCAAATGAAAATTTTATTAGTTAATAATTCCTGATCTTGCTGTGTGCAACTCTGGAGATAACCTTCTTTATCACTGCCCTCACACTGTGATCTGTGCCTTACTTCACTTTCACAGGAACTTGGACCACGACTGGCTGCTATGTTGAACTTTAACTTACAGCAACTGTGTGGCCCCAAGTGCCGTGACCTGAAAGTTGAAAACCCAGAGAAATACGGGTTTGAACCAAAGAAGCTGTTGGACCAACTGACTGACATTTATCTGCAGCTGGATTGTGCTCGCTTTGCTAAGGCAATTGCTGATGATCAGGTGAGCTCCAGAAGGATGGAGGAGAAGGGCAAAAGCTCTGTGGACAAACAGGACTTTGAAGAACATTCTAGAAGCGTTTCATCTTGCTTGTGTGCTGCCAGACAGTTTGTCTTACATCCCTGCAGTTTGTTTTCTTTCAGCAGATCATCTCTGTTCATATTCTGTCTGCTCTTTGTAGATGGGTGTTCCCAGTGCTTTGCAAACCTGTAAACATATATAAATATCCACGGCACTTCACAAGCATAGGAAACTTCCTCAGTGTGATGTGCTTATTGCCTACAGCCTCATTGTAAATTAGCAGAAATATTTTGTCCCTTTGCAAGTGGGAGAACTGAGGCAGAGTTTTGACTCCCTCCCCTTTCCTCATTGAAAGGCAGAGCTGGGACCAGGTGCCTCCCTCAACAAATGCAAGTTCATTCACTAGTTAACAGTTTCCAAATTGTATTCCCTCTGAAATCACTTTATTAAATGGCTCTGTAATAAACTGACAAAGCACAGCATGTATGAGACAATTAACAGCACCTTTGAACTCATGGTAATACTGGGAGCAAGATAAGCTATTGCAGCTCTGTGTCCTTGTAAAGTTGTCAAACTACTGAGTCACTTCTGCCCATGCCCATGTCTTATAATACAAACTTTTCAAAGTATAGAGGGCAAGAAATGTTCTTGAGACAGCAGCTACTCGAGATTCTAGTGGAAGCTGGCTTACAGCATGTGAAGCTGTTTGCATGTCTGTGAAGCAGCAGTATTGGGGTAGCTCAGGATTGTTTTTCTGTAGTTATTAAAGTTCTGATAATTCTACATAATACTAGTAACACATCTGAAACAGACCTTATGTGTTTGCATGTGTATAATGAATATTTTTATGCTGTTCAGTGTATATGAGACTGTTTTCCATCATGCATCCATGGCAGCCACAGCAAATGCACAGACTGATGTAGGGATTCAAAAGAAAGAAGCCTGCGGGTGTGAGAACTGGAAAAAAGCTTAATTAACAAAGTGGCCCTTCATCAAAAAGGAGTGGGGGGAGTGACCAGTCTCTGGGAAACTGTGACAGGAAAGAACCACCAAGGAAATGTGCGGTTGGTTAATGGCTGCTGGTATTGGGAGAGAAAACAAAACAAACAAAAAGTTGCTTGATCATGGTGGGATCTCTCCAAAGCATTTTGAGAGATGTCCCATTTGCAAATCCCAGCACGCAGGAGAGGGAATCTGCAAACATTTCTAGAGGCTGGGCACGCTGCCATCGCCCTGTTCTGGGAGCACGAGGAAGGCTTTGGGTGGGCGCTGTGTGTCCTGCCTGCTGAGAGGCACTGCTGCTGCAGATGGAAGCACTGGGGCTGTGTTCAGTGCCTTAAAAATCCCAAGGGAAATAGAAATCTGTGTGTTTTGTTTTGTCATATAATTCAACCTTGCACTGGAAAGTACATAACACTTTGTATTAAAAGGATTATGTCAAAACATGACATTGTGAACTTGAAAGAAAATGGTGTCTCTGTAGAACACAGGCAGCTACAAAAGTCCTTCTCTAACTTTCTTTTCCACGTGAAAGTAATGCTTGCTTCAGTTGCATTTGGTCTCTCTGGATAGTCCTGCTGCCCTGGGTGGCAGATTTCCAGCATTCACTCTCTCTGAGCTGTCTTACTATTTTTGCAACATTGTGGGGTCAGTTTTTTGTTAGTTCTTGTTTGGATTAGGAGAAAGAATCACTCCTTTCCCAGTACTGCCTTGCATATTATCACAGAAGGTAAGAAGTTCATTTTATGCTGTATTTTCAGCCAAGACTTGTGAGAGCAAGAATACAGACAGGAGAATGGCAAGACAGATGTTCTGTCTCAAAACAGTTCTAATAGTTATAGTCAGCCTCTCTGAGCATCTTCCTCATTTTCTTTAGGTGATGTTGCCCTTTTTTTTTTTTTTTTGGTCCTTAATAGTTCTACAGTGGTGATGACTGGTAAAAAAATTGTAAGTCTACCCCAATGTTGACATTTTGGTGCTAGATGAATGCTACCTACATACTATTTGCTTTGATGTCAGGTTGAGGTTTCATTGATCCTTTCTTCTGCCATTTTAAAAATGCATTAAATGTCTTTACTATTTTTATGGCATGTAAGGACACTACGACTCAGCAAAGTTGTCTTTTTATGCTTTGCCTGCAGAGGTCCTACAGTAAAGAGCTCTTTGAGGAGGTTATCTCCAAGATGAGGAAGGCTGGCATCAAGTCTACCATAGCAATAGAGAAATTCAAACTGCTGGCAGAGAAAGTGGAGGAAATTGTTGCCAAGAACGCCCGTGCAGAGATTGATTACAGCGATGCTCCGGATGAATTCAGAGGCAAGTGGAGTCTTCTAAACTCTGCCTGTCTAGGATAGAGGGATTTTGTTTGTTGCTTTGATTCCATATGTTGATAGAAACTATATATTGTTTATGAAGCCTTGCATCTTGCTGTATTTCAATGATGTAGTTAAGTAAATACAGAGCTAAGAGTTTTTTAGATTTCCCTGGGACTGTAGTGTCCAGTCCTTGCCATGCTTTGCTAACATGTACTTGAGAAGAGCACCCCCCCAGCTGAAAATAGGGTGACAGCAGGGAAAGCTTAGGTCAGAAAGGGAAAGTGCTATGAAGATTGATGTCCATTTAACCATTCTCTATAACTGAGCAGTGTCCTGGGGCCCCTGAGCACTGGTTTTGCACTGTGGGTTGATGGGCAGATAACGTTTGTAGCTGTTTGCTGACTTTGCTGAGGAGAGCCTTGTGCCCCCAGATCCCCTGATGGACACTCTGATGACCGACCCCGTGCGGCTGCCCTCGGGAACCATCATGGACAGGTCCATCATCCTGAGGCACCTGCTCAACTCCTCCACCGACCCCTTCAACCGGCAGACGCTGACGGAGAACATGCTGGAACCAGGTACAGGGGACAGCTGGGGCTGGGGCAGCCACCTGGGGTAGGTCTGTGCTTTGACAGCACACTGC
Source organism: Zonotrichia albicollis (assembly GCF_047830755.1). Taxonomy (NCBI): domain Eukaryota; kingdom Metazoa; phylum Chordata; class Aves; order Passeriformes; family Passerellidae; genus Zonotrichia; species Zonotrichia albicollis. The sequence goes on from NC_133843.1 coordinate 1,117,725, forward strand.
TCAGGCCTCAGCAGAGGGAACAGTTCTTTGATGTCAGCTTGCACAGGAAAGTTCATTCCCTCTGCCTTCCCTTTTTCTGGGGGGAAATAACCCTCACACCCTTGCTTTCTTAACTACTGGGCTGAAAAACATTACGGTGTAGAAATGGGAATTGGCTATTGGTCATGAGGGACTTTCTTACAATACTGTTACCAAGTAATTTAATCATTCTTTTTTCTCTTTTCTTTTTTTTTTTTTTAACCTTACTAGTGCCAGAACTGAAAGAGCAAATCCAAGCCTGGATGAGAGACAAGCAGAATGACCATTGAAATTCCCTTGCAGTGCACGGCCCCAGCCGTGGGCAGAGCAGGGTGTGGGCTGTTCTGGCAGGGGAGCAGCAGCCACCCCTGGAGCTGTGATGGATTGGCACGGCCACGGCACTGATCCATAGTGACCACAGGAGCATGTGGATGAGGAGAAAAGCAGCTTCATTCTTGTACATATATTTAAATGATAACGATGGTCAATAACATGGAGGACAAGCTAGGAAGTTACTTATGTTACAAAACTGTCCTCCAATATGTCACATTTTGGAGTTTTTACAGCTGAATTATTTTAGCAAAGACGAATGGATCAGGGCAGCATCCCTTCAACCTTGTTTTTTACCGCCAGATATCCGTTAATTTGATTGTGGTTAGAACCTTGGACATTTTGCTGCTAAAGTAACTTTTTTCTCTTTCCCTTCCTTTCTTTCTGTTCCACCCATCAACCTGCACTGCTGTCTTTTTCTTCTGTAATGCAAAAAAATACAAACCCTGTGAAAATCAAAATCATTCCCCTGCCCTTAAAAGAACATATTTTGTGCGATAACTGTGCCTGCAACAAAGTGTTCATCTTGGGATCGTATTTTTATATTACACATATTTGCCTATTTGGTTTTTAATTGGTGTTAGACACAAGGATAATTTCAAAAAAGCGAAGACTTCACACGTGGATTTTAATTTCCTTTCCTTGAGATGTCCCTTTCCTTTATGTTGATCAAGATGCTCTGGTACTTGTGAAAAGCCTTGAGATAGAAATATGTTAAAACAGCTGCCATGAATGAGATGCTTGGGAATACCAGGATTTCAGTGACTTTAAAAAAAATAAAATACATTCTTTCAATGCTGCAGATCAATGCTAACTGACAGTTCTGAGCCATTGGAGCTTGTCCGCAGAGAGCAGATACTTTTATCCTTGGAGGCTGCAGTTTGGGGCAGGGGTCATTTTTTATGTTGCTTACCAATTTGTATCCATGGCTTGGCCTTACCAAAGCAGAAAGGGTGCAGGAAATGTAGAATTAAGTTTTTAAAAAAAAAAAAATTCACAAACATTTTTATATTACTGCCCCCTGCATATGATACTTGAATTTCCTTTTTAAAAAGGATTTGAAACCACAGTGTTTTAAAATTAAGTTTAAAAAAAAAAGGTTGTTTTTCTTTTTTTTGTTTTTCGCCATGTCTTCTGTTCAATTCCTGACTCTCTTGAACTACAATAAATGATACACACTCGCACAGAATGTTTCCTTGGTCCTTCTTGTGTCAGTGAAAATATAAAAATTACAAATGATTGGGTGTCTTTGTTCAGGTTTGCTGACAGTCATTTAGGATCTGTAGCTAACTTAGTAAATTGTGTGGAATATTTCTGTGCACACAGATATCAGTAATCCTTTAAACTCGGGAATGTTCCCGAGCAGGTGCCACTGAGCACCATTCATAGCTCTGTGACAGCTGGTGACAGCTCCAGGGCAATTCTGGGGAGTTTGTACAGAATCCAGCATTGACCTTTAGGTGTGCAAATAACTCTAAATTACAGAATGGGAAGGTACAGTTGTGGCTGTATTTTTTGTTTGTTTGTGGGTTTTTAGTGGTGCTTCCTCTTGTATTTCTTCTCTGCAAGGATGGGAGAAGATTGCAAAGCTTCTGTCTGCTTTGAGAAGCTTGTTTGTTGGTTTTATAGTTATAACCTTCACTGCTTCCCCAAATTCAGATCCCCCTCTTCTTTCCTCCTCAGTAAGTCCCAGCTCAAAGCCTGCTCTGCTTCCACCTGCAGGGCCCAGCCAGGCCCAGCACAGATCCTGGTGTGTTACAGGTTGTGCTGAGCTGCCTTTCCTTCTTTAGTGAAGAGAAATTTCTTTCTATATAAAGAAAACTCTTACATGTTCAGCTGTCCCCTCATTATTGAGGATTTTTGCATGAATCTCTAGGACTATCCCAGAGTTTATACTTTGTTTTGATGAAGGACAACTGTTCAGTAGTGAATATGTGTTTTTACTGGAGGGTGATTAAACTATGGCTTCACATTAGGGGTTCTTTTCTGCAAGTCACTACCATATATTGCCTCTATTGATAGATGATAAAATGAAGATTTTATAGTTTTGCATTTTGCCAGGAGGAAATAGAAATATTTACATTTGGTGTGGGATGTTTTAATCAACACAATGCCCTTCAGAATCTGAATTTATATTTATTCTGCCATTGTGTCAGACTGTGACCTGAGGAATATAAATAGCAAAGTGCATTACTGAAATGTTTTGTCTAATTATGGCATACATCTATCATTTGAAAACATGTCAATGCAGATATTGCACAAGACACACAGGCTTGACATAAGTGGCCAAAACAATTTTATCTGGGCAACAAGTATCACATGTTTCAAAGGTGTGAGCTCAGACAAGTGTTCTCCCAAATTCTGCATTTGTGAGCAGAATAATGAAATGTATTAATAATAATGATGTGAGCAGAATTATTATTATTATTATTAATATTATTGATATTATTAATAATATTATTATTGATATTATTAATATTAATTTTTATTATTAATAATATTAATGTTAATGTTATTATTAATAATTAATAATAATAATAATAATAATAATGTGAGCAGAATAATGAAAGCTGCTGCAGTGCCATTCTATTGTGTCTGGCCACAAAAGTGAATCAAACCCCTGTCTTTCAGTGGGTAGAAGACATTTGAGTGACTGAAAAGCAGTGTAGCTGGATTAAAAATCAGTTTCCCACAAAAGCATATGGGTTATGTGACAATTCTCAGTTTAGTTTATTAAATGCTACCTGCAGGTTTTGGTGATTTCTCTTTCCCTCACTAATGTCATTTACCTTTTTCAACCCAACTGTAACCTCACTGCAATAGAGTTTATAAACTGTCAGTGGAGGGATTTACATTTGACACGTCCCTGTGTGTGCAGAATGTAAACATCTCTGAGCTGCAATGGTTTACCCCAGCAATGGCTAACTCATGCTGCTGTTACAAAGTGAGCTTTCCTTGGAATTTATTGTGAATCACTGCTCACTCCTTGTCCTCCAGGGGAAGTTCTGGGGCAAGCGCTGTAGCAACACAATTCAGGACAATTGATTCTATTGTATCACAATTTATACTTATGTAATGGCCCAATTTACATCTCTGTCAGCTCTGCCCTGCTGGCAGCGAGGACAGCTGAGCTGTGAATAGCAGCATGGCAGTGAGGAGCACTGCAGCAGTGTCACTGTGTGCCCCCGTGCCCTGCCTTCCTACCAGCATGGCAGTGAGGAGCACTGCAGCAGCAGTGTCACTCTGTGCCCCCGTGCCCTGCCTGGAGACAGGATGGCAGTGAGGAGCACTGCAGCAGTGTCACCGTGTGCCCCCGTGCCCTGCCTTCAGACAGGATGGCACTGAGGAGCACTGCAGCAGCAGTGTCACTGTGTGCCCTGTGCCCTGCCTGGGGACCAGCATGGCAGTGAGGAGCACTGCAGCAGTGTCACCGTGTGCCCCCGTGCCCTGCCTCAGTCCCTGGAGTCATTTCCTCTGCCCCAATAAATGCAAGAAATGGCTGCATTCATTCCCTGTTTTCCATCTTGGCATGCTCTGGCTGTCTGTAGCCGATCGTTTCAGGGCTCTGTGACCAAGGGAAGCGTTCAGGCTCCGGGTGAGCACTCCCCAAACTTGGGCATGGGGCTGGGGCGGGAGCTGCTGTTCCCAGGGACACTGCACAAACTGTGCTCGAGTCAAATTAATCACAGTTTCTATTGCAGTGGGGGTTACAGCACGCACACGGTGGCTGGGCAGTTTGCAGGAGATTTTGAAACTGGTTTGAGGTTTTTTTTGAGGTGTTCTTGCCCTTTTCATTTCCAGAGAATGGCTGACCTAATTCTCCATAGATCTAGGTAGGAGTTAGCCCAGTTACCCCACCCTAAAACCACCATTCAATTATGTGTCCCATCAATAGGAAGTATTCCAAGTTCTAGGACACAGGAAAGCCACCTATTTTTGATTTGTTGTTTCTGTGGCAATATTTCCCTAAGCCTCCTGTTTATCCATGTATTGTTGGGCTTCTGCATCTGTTGCCATAACTGCAGATGAGACTGGCGAGGGGGAACAGTCACTTTTCACCAAAGTAAAAAAATAACTTCTGCCAAAGATCTGATCCTTAAGGGGAACAGAAGGGACAGAGCTGAGGTTAACATAGCTAACAGCCAGGAGGCTGTGAACAGAAATAAACCTTGTTCTGAAACTAGAAATCTCAGGTCCTGAATGTTCTTCTGAACATCTTAAATCCAATTTGTATATGATGGTGTATGAAACATATGTAATTAAGGCATTTCATGTAAAGTGATTTCCTTTAAGGTGCTTATAAGCTTAAACATGAGCCAGTTTCTAACAGCAGGAATTCCCAAATTACTAAGGATAAGGAGGAACTTAAAGCTGAACTATTGTCACAAAAATAACATTTTCCTATGAGAATATGCATGAAATTATTAAAAGCATGAGAATTAATACAGCATCATTGACTAAATTTAATCATTTGCCTAAAAATACATTATGAGGTCTAAAAATATGACTCGGGCTGCCCAAGAAACGTTTTGAAGGGAGGGAGGGAGGATTACTAATCCCTCCCCTCTGAGCATCGCCCTTAGGCCCCGTTTAGGATGCAAATCCCACTGAATCACAGCGAGTCGGGAGCTGGGGAATTCGCTAACTCAGACCGCGTTCCCACAGCGAGATTTTATCCCGTTTGTCCGCACACCCGCGGTGTCCCAGCCGGTTTTATCCCGTTTGCCCGCAAAGCCGGCGGTGTTCCAGCCAATTTTATCCCGTTTTCCCGCACACCCGGCGGTGTTCCAACCAGGTTTATCCCGTTTTCCCGCACACTCGCGGTGTCCCAGCCGGTTTTATCCCGCTTGCCCACACAGCGCGCAGACCCCGCGCTCCGGGCCCGCCGCCCCTCACGGCCCGGGGCGCGCACGGACACAGCGCGGCGGGCGGTGCTGCGGCCCCGCTCCCGATAGGCTCCGAGGGCGCAGACGTGATTTGCATTGCGGGTTCTGATTGGCTGGAGCAGGCGAGGGGCCGCCTCCCCGCGCCCCCGCTGCGGGGCGGAGGGCTCCGTTCGGAGGGCGGTGCCGCTGCGGCCGGGCACCGCCAGGCGGCGCTGGCGGCTGTGATTGACAGGGCGGGGGCGGGCGCTCGCGGGCTCCGCGGAGCGCCATTGGCGGGCCGTGCCGAGGGGGCGGGGCGACGCGCGGCGATTGGCGGAGCTGGGCGCTCCCCTCGCGCTCCGGGCGCTCCCCCCGCGCTCCGGCAGTGCGGGAGCGGCGCTGGGGCGAGCGCGGCGCCCGTTCCTCCCGGCCAGCCTCGCTCTCCTCCCTCCCCTTCTCCCCTCCCTCCGTTCCCTCCCTCGCCCTTCCCGCTCCGTTCCCGGCAGCGGGGAGGTCTCCAGGCCTCGGTGGAGGCGGCGATGGGGATGGCCGGGTTTTTGTCGCTGCGCTGCCCCGCCGGCTGCTGACGCCGCACCGCCCGCGTCCCGCGGACACCCCGCGCCAGGTGAGGGGGCCGCGCTGAGGGGGATCCGCGCTGAGGGGGCTGCGCTGGCGGGGCCGGAGCGGGGCGGGGGTGGGGGGCTGATGCCGTAATGCGGAGGGGGAGGCGGCGATGCTGCCGTGCGCATCTGAGGGGCCCCGCGGAGGGCTGAGGCCGCGAGCGGGGGGGGATGGACGGACGGACGGATGGATGGATGGGTGGGTGGATGGATGGATGGATGCATAGCACTGGATACCTTGGAGCTGTCAGGGCAGCGGCGCAAGGGCGTGGGGCCCCGCTCGGCCTTGCCATCTGCTCGCTGCCATCTCCTCGTCCCCCGGGACGCTTCCCTCCCTCCCTTCCCTTTCTTCCTCCCCTTCCTCTCCCTCCTTCCTTTTTCCTCGGGCGGCCGCTCCCCCGCTTTCCCTTGGGCTGGATGCCGCCCGCCGTGCCGCGTTCCGCCGCCCTGCTCCCCTCTGCGGCTCGGATGGGGCGGAGGCGGCAGCGCCGGCCCGGGGAGGCGGTGCGGGGTGCGGCAGCGGCTCCTGGCCCGGCCCGGCCCGGCTCGGCTCGGCGCGGCCCGGGCAGCCATGTTGGCACGATGAGCCGGCAGTGCCCGTGCCCGGGCGGGGGGCGGCGGAGCGGGCCCGGCGCTGGGGCCGCCGCCGCAATGGGGGCAGCGCCCGCGCTGGAGAACCCGCCAGCAGCAGATGATGAATTTATGTCTGCCTTCCGGAATGTAAATACGTTCATACCAAATTCTAAATTCTAAACGATATTTCTGTTCGCTTCCAGCTCCTTCTGAGCTCAGTTATTTTTGCTGTTGCACAATCCAGTGTTGGTAAATAGCCATGTGTGCATGTGATCGGGTTTCAGTGCCTCGCCAAGTTCTGCAGCGCTGTTCGATCTGGCATCTCCACCTGGTCCAGATATAGCAGAGCGTGTGTGTGAGTTCAGCTGAGGGATCACACTGTCAGCACTGCCCGAGCTTCATGCGGCACCTAAAATTGGCTCTGCTGGGGCCCCTTGTTCAGATACGCCTGCTGCCCCAAGCAGCTGTTTTGCCAACTTTCCGTGTGCTAATCTCTGTCCTTGTTTTATTTCTTCAGAGCTCTTGCACTGATTAAGTTACAAGCCATTTTTTTGTTTCAAAGTTAGCACATTCTGTGATATGCAGCTATGACACAGTTATCTGGTGTATGACTGGTTCTCTTAAATAAAAAGTGATTTTTCTTTGTTTGTGATATGTGGTGGGTTTGGATGGATTTTTTGTTGAATGCAGAGATACAGATTTTGGACATTGTTTTGTAACCGCTTCGAGCTTGCTGCAGACTTCTCTGCATGTATAAATAATAATTTGAATCTAAATCCCTGCTCTGCTTGTAACTTTACTTAAATAAACAGCAGTATGTTTGTATTTTGACATTGCATAAAAACTGGTTTGCCAAAACTTTCAGATACATCCAAGTATTCAAGTCTTAATGTTTATTCAGATATTTTTGGGAAAGCCCAGATCTAGTTGAGCCTGTGATGGGTGATTCATCAACACAATTAGGTTTGTCAGCTTGAATACCAGTAAACAGACAAGATATTTAGATGATTTCTTTTAATGACACCTTTTAATATTAAAATCTCACTGTAGGACTTACAGTGATGTCTTTTAGTTTCAAATAGGTGTAAAGCTAGGATGCAGGGTTTGCTTTTTGCTGATGAAGATCACTAAACAACTCAAATGTCGTGTGCCACCTGTTTGGGAGCCAGTGGTGGATCACCTCAGAGACACACACAGCTCCCTCCTTGGTTCATGACTGGATTCGTGCAGGCTGAACATGAAAAGAGACACAGCTAGTAGATTCCTTCCAAAACATCAGGGAGATGATTCATTCTAGCATGGATGGCAGCCTCCAAGCCTATAATGAACATTTAAAAAAAGTCGTCTTTTAAGAATATTGTTCTTCTAAATCTGTACCACAAACTGGATTGCATATTTTGGTTTTCTCTTTTCAAGTTATGTTTCCACTCTGTAGTCAGCATTTTGTAGTAGTAGGAAGTGGTACTACTGGTAAATGTGAGCCCTGAAAAACCAGTTGCAGTCTATTATCTGTGATGCTGTGTAACTTGGGGCTCATTTTGCCTCATTTTACCATTCTGTGTGATGAGGGAAATGCTACTTTTATAAATTGTTATGACCAGTTAAGATAACTGGTAGGTGGAAAAGCCCCTCAGAACCCCAGCAGCTTAAATGTATGGAAAGCTTGGCAAATTATATTGGTTTTGGTCAATTTTCTTACTAATGAAAATTAAATCTTGCACAGTGAATTGATATTCAAAACATCTGAAATCCATGTGCAAATATGAGTAGGTGTTTTGCTTACTTCAGCTATGAAAAACAGCAGAGTTGAGAACAAAAGAGATTTAAAATTGTACCACATTTAATTTTCCGTCAGCACAACAGTTAGGGTTGGGATAAATTGGTAACTGCAGAAGTCCAGCAGGTAAAGTTTCATGTTGTAGGTGATTTTGTGATCTGCTCTTTGAGAATCTCTTCACAGTTGTGTTTCAAACAAGTCTGTCATTTAGCTAGTGCATATGGAGTCTCTGGAAATGTGATTTTCATGCTTTCTTATTGTGCATATGATGTTAAGAGGTACATATAGATATATATATATATAAAAGTAGATGATTCTTTCATCCCACTCTGTTTGTCAGCTTCCCAGATATATCTGTAGAAATTAATTCAGTGTTCTGAGAGGTGTTTTTATGAAAACATCAGAAAAAATTCTTTGTGGTACTCCACAGTAAGAAGGGAAGATAAGCCCCCTACATTTCATAAACAGTATTATAAGAACACACTGGACAAAGTAAATTGTGTCCCTGTGAACTTGACAAAAAATGGCGGTTCTGCACCTGACAGAGTATTAAACAGTGTTTCATAAACAGGCTGCTGCGTGGCCGTGCCCAGTGCCATTGCTGTTTGCAGCAGCAGCGTCAGGGTCAGTTGAATAATAGCGGTGCTTGTGTTGGGATTAGCCCTGTCCCTTGGCCTTGTCCCTTGGCCTTGTCCCTTGGCCTTGTCCCTTGGCCGTGCTGCGAGGGCTCAGGGGACGGTGCAAGGGGCCGGTCAGGGAGGGAGGGCCAAAGCCACGGCTGCATTCTGGGGGCAGGATTGATAACCAAGCTCGGTGTTTGATACTTTGTTCCACACAGAAGTAGGCGCCTCTGTGCAAGAGGGAGAGGAGCAGTCTGTAGAACGCCCCAGAACATCGGGTGAATTCATTGCCAGTACTTTCCTGCTCTATTCTATGTTCAGGACTTTAGTGAAGCTTTTTAAAATTCCATCCTGACCCCGAGCTGGTGGTGTGGCTGTGTCATTAATCATTGTTCAACCAGTTTGCTGTACCAATGACATTGAGATTCAGCTGGCTTGCTCCTAAAGACATTCTTCTAGTCTGATGAGATACCTCAGGTACCTTTGAAAATAAGGAATACTTTAAATTGCTTCTACTTGGGGGAGTAATTTAATTTCTGCTTTCACCATGTGATGGCATTAATGAAGTTTTGCAGTTTTATTAAAGACTTCTTGTACTGTGGGAAAATGTGTCATAACTTGAATTAAGCATGTATAAGTACTTTTACCAGGTGTGGAACTTACTTCAGAGCTGAAATGCTTCTGCTTTAGACCTGCTAGTAATTTTTGTACTTGTGTGATCACAACCCTGACATGAGCACTTCCCCAGATCCGTGCTGTGTTGATAACCAGAGGGGATGTCAGGAATCCTGGGTGCATGGCAGAGCAGAGTTGGGTTCTGCCCAGGGTAAGTCAGGTTCCAGATGGAAATGCCTCAGTCCAGCTCTGAGTCCTCTCTTCAGCAGTGGCCATAGCAGATATTTAGGATATAAGGATAAATCACACATAAATAATGTTTTCTCACTATAGTCATCCATGTTCTGTATGTCTGCCATGGAACCTTTCCTAGCCAAGGGTAGGGGCTTTTCAGTAGGATTTATTCTTTGAATCTCGTTGCTTTTTGGGGCTGTTAGACTCAGTACTGACCATGTCCTGTGGCAGGAAGCTGGACTGCTCAGTAGTGGGCTGACTGAAAACCTCTCTCTAATGGAAAAGGCTGGTTGACACCAACACAAACAAACCAATCTTTCGTAAACCTGCGTTCCAGCACTGTCTCAGACATGCCTTGAAGTTTGGACAGTGGGTGTCAGGGATAGTTCCCTCCAACAAAAGTGCTCCGTCATTTAGGTGTGGTAGATTTGAACAAGTATTTTGATAGTGGAGATGAATTTAATGGTGGACATTTGCCTGAACATAGATAGTAATATTTACCCTGAAGGTAACAATTCTTGATTCCTCCTGTTCCTTACAGTGTATCCTTTAATCAGCAGATACACAAGTAGTTGATGAGTTGTTACTTCTTCCAGAAGAGGACTTTCCCAGGACTGCAAGGGCTTCTTTAAGGGTACACCCTTTTCTCTGGAGTCATATCTATTGAAAGTCAGTGTGCTGTGGCCCATGACTCTTGAATTAATTTTAATATTATTGCTAAAACATTGTGGCAGCAAGGATTGGCAGTGTGAGAGCCTGGGTATGGGGTATATGGTCATTGCCTCATGATGAAATTTAAGTAGCTGTGTCTTTACTGCTAAAATTATCTTTGTTAGGTTAAGCCTAACACATGTTGTAACCAGATATTTATTTTGGTATTGGCATCCTTACTTTCTGGAAGAAAACCAAGTATTGGTTTTCTTCCAGAAAAGAAATGTATGAAATTGTATGAAAACCAAATATTTGTACACTTCAAAAAACTGCTTCAGGTGACAGAAACTTCTGACTAGGGAGACAGTGAACAGGTGCTGATAAATGTATTTCCAGTTCTGGCTTTGAAGTGACACCTTTTGGGGGTAAGGGAGGGTGATCTGCAAAGCAGAAATTGCATTTATGAAGTAACTTTGAACCTTGCTAATTTTATCAACATCTTGAACACAATAGCTGTAAATAACTAAATGGTATTTTTCTCCTCAGAAAACACCAACAGGAAGGATAACTTGAAAGGCTCCTGATCACTTTCAATTCCTGGAGTGTGCTGCCAGCAGCCAGGATGTCGGGGGCGTCGGTGAAGGTGGCTGTTCGTGTCCGGCCCTTCAACTCCCGAGAAACCAGCAAGGAGTCCAAATGTATCATCCAGATGCAAGGCAATTCCACCAGTAAGTGTAATTTCATCTTGTAAGGGAGTCCTTCTCTGTTCCCAGACTAAAATATTTGACTTAAATATTTTCTTCTGTCAGACTGAGAACTGTATCATTGTATCATCTAGAATTAATCTTTTAGTTATTCTGCTTTTCGAAGGCTGTCATTACAAACTAGATTATCTCTAAATGTGACTAGAAAGTCTAAATCACAAATATCTTGATTTTTTATGGAGTTGTTCATGGTGTTTGCTTCTGCTGATTTGAAAATTCTACAGAAGGATTGGAATACAAAAGTGAAAACCTTTTTGTGACTTCAATGTTTGGGAACATCATGTGGGTAGACAGATAGAGGGATACATTGCACACCACCACATGATAACTGTGGGGGTATAGGTTCTGCTTGCATCTGGTGCTTTACTTTTTGGTGTGCTTATTCTGCACTGTGTGCTTTTGCTTAAGAACATCATTTGGGTGAGAAAACTGAGATGAAAAGGGTATCAAGTTTTATGTTTCCAGAGCAGATGTCTAAATGACAGCAAAATAACAGACTACGTAGAATCATCTTCTTTTCTAACCAATTAGAAGTGTTAAGCTTCCCATATAATTGTTGTGAGTGTAATTTGGAGAACACTGTTCTGTGGGAAACTGTGTGTGGGCACACCTTGTTTGGTTGTTGGGTTGGTTGTTTTTCATACTTGAGGTCAAGGCAGTATTGGCAGCACTTGTGGGAGTGTCACTCCTCACCTGCAGACCAACAGCTCTGCCCATCAACTGCTCTTCATGGGGCACTTTTTCATTTTTAGGTAATCAAGTAGAGCCATCTTGTCTGCAGCTGAAGAAAGCAACACTCCAAGAGCACTGAGTTATTTCGCTGTCTGATTACTTGAGTGTTTACTCATGCCTGTTAACACAAAGGAGGTTTCATAGAGGCCTCTCCCTTTTTTTTTAGCCAAGGTTGTACGTCAGCCTGCTTGTGCTTCTGCAGTGGAATTTAAATCCTGGCTGTGGTCACTGAAACTATATAGTGTTTATGGTTTCATTGGAAGAGAGGTGTCATAGAGAAGAGAGCTTGTTTTTAGTGCAGAAAGTTCTGATCTTTGGACCTTATGTGCAATACTACCCAAAGAAGCTCTTTTGTGATTGGATTTCAAAATTTCCATTTAAGGTAGGGGTGGGAGGGGTTTGAAGTCATCTCATGTAGAACAGGTGCTTGTATCCCATCATTGAATGCAGTGTAGAATGCAAGAACTGTAAACTTCATTAGAGGATATTTGTTATGGAAATGCCACCAAGCTCTGGGCTCCAGCAGCACCACTGGGAGCCTCTGTAGCAGCTTTTCTGGCTGCAGTCATCCCAGCAGCAATTTCAGGTGTTTAAGGTGTTTGAATTGCAGGAGCCTGTGTTTGTGAGCCACCCTGTTTGTGGCACAGCAGCCGGGGGGAGCAGTCAGTGTCTGGCAGATTGTGTGGCTGAGCTGGAGCTGTGGCCTGGGCCAGACACTGGTTCTGGTTCTGAACACTGGAGCTGCACTACAATGAGTTTCCAACAAACTGCATCAGCCTTCCAGAGGAGAAAAATACTTCAGATATATCTAATTGGAAATGTCTTTACAGAAATGACTTCTTTTGCTGTGTTTTATACTCTGAAGTGCTCTAATGTGCAGCCTTGCATTTGGATGCTGTGGCTCTGGTCGGGTTTAAGTCATGGAGACATTACAGACTGTGGGAAGGAATCCTCAGTTGTGATAGTTAAACATTGTTACATTCTGGGGGATATTTTTTCCCTGTATTTCCCCCTTAGAGCAGAAATACAAGAAAGCAGTGGACAGAGGAGTAGTTTGAACAGAAGAGGATTGTATAATAAAGGATATGAATAAGGCATTGTTTGGTGGGGGAAAAAACCACCAGAAATCTTCTCTCCAAAGAATCTTCCTAACCAAGTTGTCCAGCACACATAACTTCCATCTGAAATTCTTCAGCTGGTGTGCTTTTAGGTTATGTGTTAGATGGGGGGCATCTGCCCTGTCCTGCCAAAGATTCTTTCATTTTCATGATTTTTGCAGCCCCACAGTTTCATTATTGAACTCCTCATTATTAAGGTGTGAACTTGCTGACTAAAAGCTGAGCACATGAAGTGAAATTGGTGTATCTGAGACTCATATCTGATGCAGCAATTTGAAAAGAAAGGGAATTTAGTAGTAATTCTAGACTAAGGAGTTCCTGCTTCACACTTTCAGATGTGCCAGTGAAGTGATCAAGGTCTAGATATCTTGCCTCTGAGAAGGTTATTTTTTCACTTGTGCACTGATCAAGTTGACAGGAGGCAAACCTGAGAGGATGGTGATACACTGAGTAGTGACTATTTTAAGCCTCCAAGGCAGTTAAAGTTCCCTTATCTTGGAATTAAAGCCTAATGGACTGTCGTGACACCGGATTGATGAGACTGTGTGCAGTCTGATAGCTAAGAAGGGATTTTGACAGTTACTTGAACTTTAATTCTGTGTGTATTGATTGACCAAGCTATTCTGCAAATCCTGCATTTAAACTTTGTCCAAGTCTGAGTTTTGTAAATGTATTGGCAGAGACTACTGCATTACAGTGCAACTGAGGCAAAGTGCTCAGGATTGTGTTAAGGGAAACTGTGCAAAGATACAGATAATAAAGAGTATGACAGGTGTACTTTAGAAATAAATAATTTTAGATGAATGTGTGAAAAAGGAGTGGTTTTTGACATACATAATGAAGTAGTTTCTTGAAGTCAGAATGCCAGCAGGATTGTTGTCTGCCATGCTGCTTTTGTTGGACAGTTTTTGTGTGAATTTGGCTGTTTATGGCTTTGGGGATTGCCTGTCATTCACAGGGTGCTTGCCAGCAAAGCAAAACGTCCCTCTGGGTTAAAAAGCTTATGCTCAATTTTGTTACACAGTTCTTTGCCTTAGAAGCAAAACAACATGATTTGCTTGTGCACTCCTGCAGAATTTACTTGTTACCCTTTCTGGCTTTAATGTAATTTCCTCCTAGGAGATCAAGACCTTTAATCCAGATCTATAGTAGGTTTGTTTTTATCATTTTTCACTGTTTAAAAATGACAGTGCAGCTGAATACAGTTCTAGGTATGTCCTAATCTCAGAAAAAGAGAATTTGTACGAAGATCTTTAACCCATAATGTTAAGGACAGTTACTGTGAGTAATTGGGACTTTTGTTTTTCTTCTGGAAGGATGCAAAATATGGAAATTTTGAAATCAGCACTTGAACATATTATTTGTTGGTTTTTTTTCTGTTCTGCTATTGTGAATTTTGCAATTAAATTGTCAGTCTTTGTCTTAAATACACGTTTGAAAAGTGAGGTTGTGCAGCTGAGCTGCAGTCCCGTGTGCTGAGTGCATGGAGGGGCTGCAGTCTGGCAGAAGGCCGGTGCTGCTCAGGTCATTTCTATTTCAGATGGGACCCATTGGAATGGTACTGCCAGGAGTTCTGCAGGGGACAGGGGAGGAGGGGGCAGGGGAAGGGAAGGTAATGGAGGAATCTTAGAGATGGGACAGGACAAGGCAGGAGCTGTAAAATTCTGCTATTTATGTTAACTTGGGAATGCAAAATGCTTTCCAAAGAAGAGGTAATGCCACCATCAAATTAGGGATTAAAAAACTCCATCAAAACAGTAACTGAGTGAGATTAATTTCAGAAAAGGCCTTCTTTATAAATCATTATAACTTAGAAATCATCCTAAGAAACATAAACTTTGTTTTCAAAAGCACCTGCTAAGCAAGTGAATTCAGCTGCCTGAAAGGATGCTTTCATTTGGAGTTCTGTTCTGAAGAGTATATTCTTTAAATTACTGAATAGGTGGCTTATCATGTCCAAACTCAAAGTGGCTTTTTGAAATTGATAATTAAAGTATAGATCATGCTTTTCTGCATATCTTGATTGAATAAGTTTTCTCTTTAATTCCTGCTTTTTCCAGTTTTTTTTTCAGAAAGGTTCACACCAATGCATCTTGCCCACAATGTATTAATTACTTATTCCTGTCCAGTTAATTTATGACAGTTTTTGTAGTGAGTGGGAAAAAGATTCTGCAGTGTAATACATGAAAGCTGAGCTATAGATCTAAGAGTGTTTTGTGTGTCAGTAGTTCTTGTGCTCATTCTTGTAGGGGCTTTTCAAACATAACAAATATAAACAACGTTGGCAGCTGCTGCCTTGGGTTATTGAGCTGAAAAAAGAAGCAGTTCTGTGCCTAAAGACTCCCTGAGCATTGTGCTTTTTCTGGTTTAGCTTTTGTTTGTTTGAGGGATTTTTTGTTTTGGTTTGGTTTTTTGGTTGGTTGGTTTGTTTGTTTTGCATCTTTTTTGGTGGAAGTGATTTGATAATCTGGCCTGTAAATGCTTGTAAATAATGCATAAATAAAAATGAATGAAATTGAAGCAGAGGTTCAAGCCACAAGACAGCACTGAGATACCAATCACTAGCAAGGAGCCCAGCAGGCTTTTTCTTTAAAAAATCTAAATATGTGTGTAAAACATGAAACAAATAAAACAAGGAAGTAAGGAAGTACCCTACTTGGAATATGTGTTGCAATTAATTGTGCCCTAGATGAATGAAAATAGGCTTTAGCATCTCGTGTGTGCAAGTGACAGAGCAAAGCAAAGTTCTCAAAGTGCAGCTCCTCTGTGATTGTGGGGTGAAGGACCCCGGGGCAAAGGTGCCCCTGCACACCCAGGTTAGCTTGGAAGGGCTGAGTGCACCTGGGTCCTCCCACAGCCCTGACAGTTCCCTGTGGGATTTTAGCTCAGCAATAGGTCTGGGTTTCAGTAATGCTGCCAGGTTCCTCTGTGGCTGCTGAAGGTATTGGATGTTTAATAAAAATAGGCCTGGTGGAGTGGTCCCATCTGCCAGTGACAATAATCCCATCTGCTGCTGTGGACATATGGCTGTCAGCTCCTCATCCAGGCAGCCTTGGCATCAGAAAACCTTGGGAAGACATTCTGGAGTTAATTTGTAGAGGTTGTAGGGGGAAAAAAAGTGTATTTCTTCTAGTATTGTTTTGTTCTTTGGGGTTTTTTTTCTCCCTAGACTTAAGTGTTTAAATTAAAAACAAAAAACAACCCAAAAAACCTAATACAGAAACATCTAATTTTAATTTCTCCTTTGTTTTGGCTTTTTCTTTCCTTTTCTTCTTTTCTTTTAAGATATGTGCTGCTTTATGCAGTTGTTCTGGGGCAAATTAGAAATGGGTGGGAAAGTAGGACTGAACTTTAAAGGCTTTTGATTTATTGCATGTTTGCCTACATTAGTAGTACTTGAAATGTAATACAAAAGTCAAAACTGTTGAAAGGTTCATAGAATAAGGTAACCTCATCAATAATTCAGCTGTCTCTTTTATGATATACTTTTGACTCTCAATCTCTTATGAAAACAATAATTTTAGATATCTCAAAAAATAAGCATATTGCCTTTCTGATGCCTTGTGCCTGCCAAAAAGCATTGGTTCTTAAAGCATGCAGTGTGGTGTTCTTGGTTTGCTTGTTTGGTTTATTTTTCTCCTAAGTGTTTCTAGTGTTTTCTGCTGGTATCTTGCACGATGAGACTGTCTTGGGCAAATAAACAGCATTGCAGGAATGCCACTTCACCCCTTCCCTGGTTTTTCTGGCCTGTAAGTCCCTGCCAGTGGTGCAAGCTAAATGAATGCTTGTCAATATGAAAACACTGCCCTGCATTCATGGTGGGTGTGTTATCAAACCAGGCTGTTTGTGGGACATGGATGTGTCACATGGAGGGTGCCTGAACGCTCTTGTGGTCGAGGTTTGAAGGACAAGTCCAAGAGGTCACAACAGCAGAGGTTCCCCAAACTCCTCTGCTGACTGTCCTCTTACCAATATGAGCATTAGAGTTCTCTGTGTGTTGGGGCATTAGGGATTTCTGTGTCCACAAGTCTGTCTTAGTCACTGCCTCTGAATGCCCTGCAGTATTGACAGCTCATATGTTTTGTACATGCCTGGAATATTTCTTTGGAGAAGAAATAAAAATGTGGATTTTTTTTGGTGTTTGATTTTCCTTCTAAAGCCTTTCTCATGATTGAATAAAAATAGCTTGAAGTGTTAATTCTGCACTGTTAAAAAAAATTAGAGGATGACTTTGGGGAGCTGGGGGAAGATGAACATTTAATCATCCTTAAATGCTAGAGATGCAAATGCTGGTTCTGGAGTGAGACTGTGGGATGATGACTAGGGTGTTCCAGCTGATGTTAAATGCAGTTAGACTACATTAAGTTATGAAGGAGGTATGGAACCATAGCAGAGGGATATTACTAATAAACCCTGAGTAGTGTCTGTCAGTGGTGATTCTCCATGTGGAGTGCTGCCCCTTCACAATGAGTGCTCACTGACACAGAACTAGGCCTCCAGAGGGGGTTCTTTTTATCCAATGCTTAAATAAACTGCCACATTTTAGTATGCAAGTAAAGAGAATGTGAATTGTTAATAGGAAATACTTTAAGAATTGGATATTTTCATTCACTACACAAATTCTTCCAGAGACATCCACTGTTAAGAACTGACCAAGCTGATTTAAGTCGTGGGCCGAAATCCTTAAGACCTGGCTCCCCAAGATTCCAGTGCTCCCTGGTGTTCTCTCAGTGTGTGCTGGCACGTGTCTGAAGGTCAGAATGGTCTTAGGAGAGGCCCAGTTTGGCTCTTGGCGATGTCAAGTCAGAGAAGTGAAGGGAGATAGTGTTTTACCTGCCCTGAGGCAGAAACCATGAGCCCAGAACTGAGCTGGAGCCTGGCCCAGCCCCGCACACAGCCCTGACCCTGCCTGTGCTCTGGGACATCCCCAGGTCATCCCTTGGCAGTGCGGGTTTGGGAACGGCTCTGGGCGAGCTCTTGAGCCGGGCAGAGCAGTCTGCTTGGGCTGCCTGCTGCAGAGCCTGCTGGCGTGCTGTTCTCCAGGAACACCAGCTGGAGAGCTGTATTTATAGCTCGTGGATCTGGGAGAGCAGCTGAGGATGAGCGGCTTTCCAGCAGCTTCTGTGAGCAGCGGGGCCTTGCCCTGGTGCTGCCGAGCCCCACTCCCTCCCCCAGCCAACCTTTCTCCCAGTGCCGGCTGAAATTCCACAGCGGGGAGAGAACCCGCTTGAATTCCAAATGAGCTGTTCTTAGCTTCTGCTTGGTTTCCTTCCCTTCTAATGATTTGAAAAATGCAAACAATGCTTTGAAAAGCAAGCGCTGCTTCATGAGCTGGAAGTGTCCATTTCCCTTCATTTATCTCTTATAATAACAGCCCTGAAAGTCTGTCTTATAAAAGCACTATGGCCATAGATCTGATTGCAGCGTTTGCCTAGGAAAGAAGCCTGTATTAAACGTGTCTTTGTGGTGTTATTCACGTTCCAGCAAATAAAGAATGCCTGCTCCACCCTGCTCTCTGTAAGGAACATGTTCCCATTGTTGTCATTCTAGTCTACAGATGGTGCAGATATATTTTCCAGACCCATGTTTTTTAAGAGACTCTGTATTTAATGTTAATTTGGTCTTGTGGAATCAATTCTAAAAGCTCCAGATTTTTTTCATTGGATAAATTGTTTATTCAGTCATAATGAAACTACTGCTTATATTGATCCAAATAGAGCTAGAAGAAGGCATAGAAATTATTTTGTATTTTTCTTCCATATGTTGCCCCTTCCAAAGTTCTGTTGAGACCAGAATGATTTTTGAAAATGTCTGCCTATTCCTTTACTAATGATTAAGGAGAGGAAAAGTGAAGGCACTGCTTTTTATGCTAGCTGTTGTCTCTGAGTGGTGGCATTTGGTAGGAATGTGTGCTTGAGCTAGAATAATGCTGCCACAGGGAGAATTGGTGATGCTGGTGTGAAGCCTCTCTTGGTGAGAAGAAACCTAATTTTATTTCATGTGTAGAAATGAAAGAGGTTCTGTGCCCTCAGCATTGCCTGTTATGGTAGCAATATGGGCATGGCAGATGTTACTGACAAAGCAGGCTGTGTTGCACAGATCTGGGAAGGTCGGTTTTTCCAGTTCCATACTCGACTTTCGTCATAATTGGGTTTCATTTCTGATGAGGAATTGTTTGTTTTTAAAACCCCTCGGTGTGTCTGTCCCTTCACCCCCCTTGGCAGCCCAGCCTGTGTCCCAGCTAATCCCAGGATGAAGCGCAGGTTAATTCTGGCTGCTGGTGTTTATCTGCAGGGCAGCTGCAGGCAGGGAGCTCTGTGCCCCCTGGGTGCCAGCGCCGGGCACGGAGCCCTGCCCAGGGACTGGCTCTGACCTGGCTTTAAATGCAGGGAGGGCAAGGGAATAATTTCAGCTCTTGCCTCTCGAGTGCTCTGCACTCTGTCTCTGCCTCCCTGTTCCAAGAGCTTATTAGAAGGAGCTGTGTGTGCTGGGCATCCCCACATACTGAAGTGCAGATCATTTCTGATCTGATGGATTTGTGACATGCTGAGGAGCGGCACTGACTGGGATGAGAGCAGAGGAGGCTTGGACTGCAAATTCAGTGTCATAATCTGATACCAGTTTGGAGAGGTTAAGAAGCACTTCTAGTCATTCTTTGTGCCTGCAAAAATATTTATGTGACTGAGTAGATGGGAATGGAATGAGGGGGCTGATCTTGGCTGAGTTTCCTTGCTTTTGTGGATTTTTTTCTCCCCTTTGTAGGCTTCCCACTGTCTGTTTACTTGGTTAGTTTTAAGGGAGACTGGAAGTGTAAGTCCAGAAATGAAGGCTCGAAGTGGGAATGTGTTTGTGTGTGTTCAGAAAGGAGCGAGAAGACAGAATGCTGCTTCCAGCTGAAAATACCCTACAAGATTTTAACTTTGCATCAGCTCTCAGCTGTGCTCCACACTCTGGTTATAATTGTAAAACAAAGTGCATATTTGACCTGAGCTTTTGGAATTTCAGCTTCAGAAATGAAAACTGGATTATAAGGCAAAAGATTTGGGTGTCCAAAATGACAATAGGAATGCAATATAATACTGATAATAATGTACTATGAAATATATGGGTACTATTTCAATAGTGGTCTTTCAAGTATTGCTACAGTGTTTGCTAAAAACCTAGCGATGAATTTGAGCTCATAGATTTGAAAGGTTGAAAGTAGATGTTATTTTTGTGCTAGCTGATGAAGCAGATGGTGGATGGTATATAAAATGTTAATTAAGGAACAAGTGGGATGGACTGTGGAAATAAAAATGCCAAAAGATGAAGTTGCCTGTTTAAGTAAGGGTATGTTAAAATCCAAATGTTTTGTGGAGATTGGTCTGTTACTGTTGGCAGAGCACATCTGAAAGTAGAATTCTTTCATTTATTGTGCTCCTGCTTTCTCCTTTTGTTCCTCTGTACTGCTCCTACTATGTACTTGTCCTTTACTAGGCCCAATCAGTATTTGGGTCGTATATAATACTCAAAAAAAAAGAGATTATTGGTGTGAAGAAATTTCTTTTAAAACCATGTTTCTTTAGCTTTTGGTCAGTGAGAATAGAAAATGTTTGTAGTTACAGGTATCAAAAAGTCCACCACACTTAAACAGCTAAGCAGCTACAAAGAATTGTTTAAATTGCTTGAGCTCCAGAGAATATGTGATTTACTCCAGCCTAGAGGAACTTTGGATGGTGTGAAGCAGCTCAGCCTGGCTCACTGTACAGCTGTAAGGGGAAACGAAGCTTTTAAAATGCAGGCTGTGTCTCTGGGTGGGCACGGAGCTGGGCACTGGATCAGCTGCTTCACGTGGCTGCTGCTGCAGAGCTGCGTTCACACAGATTGATTTATCTCAATTTGTGACGTGTAATTACTTTATTTGTGTACACAGGTAAAAACCAGATCTGTTAAGGAGAAGCGTATTATTCAAAATTTCCAGAAATTCATTATTCAAATAAATAAAAGTATTAATATGGGCATTTATCTCTCTCAACCAAACCAATGATTTGTAGAAAATATTTTAATCCCGTGAACATTCTCTTGCCTTTTTTTGGCCTTCCATTCCAGAGGTCAGTGATGGGCATTAACCCCCACTGTGGTTGCTGCAGCAGAGAAATGTTATCCTCAGCTTGTTCCATCCTTCTCACCTCGGGCTGCCAGTGTCACCTGTTTCAGTAGCAGTGCTGTGGCCGACAGTGGCTCTGTGAATGATCCCCTCCAGTGTCTCTGTGCAGAAAGCTGAGCTTGTGGAAAGCTAGAAGACACCCCATGAGCTAATAAATTGGCTCTGGGTGAAGCAAGGGGCCTGCAAGAGGGGTTTGCTCAGAAACTGGCTAACTCCGGCCTTCAGAGCTGCTCGGTGCCATGCTGCTGGTAATTATAACTGCAGCACAAAGCAGCAGTGTCAGTTTGCAAACAGAAGAGTTAATTGCCACATTGGACCTTTGAAATAGCAGATAAACAAATTTATTCTGTAAGATAAAAAGACTATTAATGCGTTCCTGCTGTGATCGTCTGCCTTATTGCCTTTCTCATTTCCTGAGGCTCTGTAATTAAACCATTAGTGTGTGGACCGTGTGCTGAGGCTGCTGTGGGGAGAGGAGATAGATGGCGACCTATTTCATGATTCACTAAGATAATTCATCTTGGCCTTGCATGGTTTCAAAACCAAACAAAGTAACTGAAAAGCTGTTGGTATTCTTGTGGATATTGGAGACACTGAGAACAGTCCTCTTTCTGTTTTAATTGCATTTGTTTCCGTGGTCAGTGGAAAATACAGCAGGTTGAGAAGCACGTTACATAAAATCAGTGTTGCCAACTCAGTCTAATTTATGCATCCCCATTTCTTTTTTTCCCAATTTGGCACATGAACTTTTAGAATAAAGCTTACCTGTACTAGAGGAAATATCCATTAACTTGCTTTAAAAGTAGCTAGATTTCTTGGGTTTTCTTGTCCCTCTGAAGATGATGCCTGGTGCAATAGCTAACTTCAAGTGAAGTCAGTTATTTCTGTTTGAATTCCTGGTTTCTTAGCTGTCTCATCATCTTCCAGGTGTTTTAATCATATTATTGCCTGCCTGATCACTGGTTTTAAACCTGGACTACATCAGACATCATTAATGCTGGCAGCACCCACCTGGTGATCCGTGCCCCAAATGAAGAGGGTTTCAGTCCAGCTGGAATCCATTGAGATTGTAATCTTCGATTTTCTCATCCAGTCTACTCTGCTGGATTCATTTGTAGACTGAGAATTGTGAAAACGGAGGATGCAGCCTGTGTGCAAGAAACAGAAATAGGGATGAAGAGACTTGAGGCTGAGAGCAAAGGCTGTGTGTGCATCCCAGTGGCCAGGGCAGCCTGCAGAGCTCCTGGCAGCTGGGAGGCTTCCTCTGACCCTTTCCTGCTGCAGTGGAAGGCTTTGGCCAGGCAGCTGCATTCCCAACCTCTGACAGAGCTGCTGCCTTGCACATTCAACTCCTTTTCCTGCTACACTTCTCCAGATATGCTTTGCAAAAGCATGCATCCTAAAAAGTGATTTTCAAAGTAGTGAGCTGGACATGGAAGTCAGTGTGAAGGGCTGAGGAAAACCTGTCTAAGAAAACAACAATAATAACAACAGTGGTTTAAAAAGAGAAAAAAATGGAGCGGAATGGAATGACTTGCATAAATCACAGAGCCTGAACTTTACTTTTCTCCAATGTGATGGATCAAATTTAGGTTGGAGCAAGAAAGGGGAACTAATGGCAAGTTTGTAGTGCCTTTTCAGACACTAAAGTGGAGATTCTATTATTTGTACTACTTTTGTGGGTAGGGACTTCCAGATCCAAGGCATTACATCTCCCTTACCTTTTGGAGCTTTGATATTAAATTTTTAAAAGAGAAATTGTTGAGTTGTAGCAGTGTGGAATGCTCTGCAAAAAGAGAACTGGTTTAAGTTTGGGGCAGGGAGTTGTCCTTGGGGTTTGTTTTTTGTTCTCTTTAGGGCTGGTGGAATAGTGAGAGTGGGGCTGTTCAGGCAAAGCCAGTAAGGGAGGCTGAAGCCATGGATGATTGCTTAGGTTACAGTTTGTTCTGTGTTGATGCCTGTGTTGCTATCCAAAGCCACAAGCATTTTTGGCAATTTGATACTGTGCTGGTGCATATAATTCATTGGCTTTGCATGTCTGTCGGGTTTTTTAAGGCAAGAATGTCAGCACAAGGTGCATCCAAGTGCAATGGAGTTGGCCAGGAGAAGCAGAGTAGCAACTGTTGCTATTTGCAATCCAGCCAGTGATCTTTTCTCCACACTGTCATTTTGGACAGCAGCCCTGCTCAGGAGCACAGCATCTGGTAGAGGAATGATTTGGCTTTAATGGGGATTCTGTAACCACATTTTCAGAGATTTCAGTGAAACAAGATGCGAAGTTCATGTTTGAAATGGTAAGAGCTGTGGCTGATATAATTTTTATTCATCACAGAACGAAAGAGAGAAGCTCCAATCTCCCAAAGCATAAACTAACTGGAGGAATATGTGAGAAAAAAGCATCTTCTTTCTAGGATGTCTGGTATCAGGATGTAAATCATCCCCAGGAAGACTGCTGACACCTTTATAAGGCTTATTTCCTTGTGGACTTTGTTTGCATACATCACAGTTAGTGTCTCACTCCCAGGGGCAAATTGCTGCTTTAGGTGCAGGGGCAGATGTGTAAATCCAGGGTGGTTTATCTAATTCCCTCAGGACTGTGCTTTTATGCAGTCCTACTTACAGAGATTACAGAGATGTTGAGAACAGCTGTTGGAAATAATATATTGAAGTATTTCCACCACTGTAGTATGGAAAAGAAGGAAGCAGTAGAGATTCACTTCTGCTACAAGGGCTGTGCTTATAAATTACCCTCCTTGGAACACAGAAACTCCAGGCATTGTGTGTGCCAGTGCAGTGAGAGCTGCATCCATTGTGCATTGCTCCCCTGCAGGCAAAGGTTATACCAAGCACTTTTGTTGCTGGGAAGGAAAAAAACCCTCAAGTACTAAACCCACCAACCTAAAGGTATCTGGAAAAGCCTTTGTTGATTGTGTGGAATGCACAGAATTCTGTTAAGCAACAGCATATTTCTCCTAGGATTTTTTTTCTTGTCTTATTTAAAATGAGTCCTACAGAAAGAATAGTATTAGGAAGCAGTGAGTCTGTTACTCCAGTCTTCCTACTCGTATGCCATGTGGCAGCTTCCAATACTCAGATTCACAGTGTGGGTCAGTCAGTTTATTAATTATGCTCCTAAGTGTCACGTTAGCTAAGAGTTTGAATTTTATTCCTGTAGGTATTATCAACCCAAAGAATCCTAAGGAAGCACCAAAGTCCTTCAGCTTTGACTACTCTTACTGGTCCCACACATCGGTAAGTGCTTTTCCAAGACAGCCTGATTTTGTTGTTGTTTGGTTTGATTTAACATTCTCTTCTGATCATGAACCCCTGTCAGATGTTTCTACAGTCTTTCTCACCCACATTCAGGTTAAAAGCTTGTCATTGTATGTTGTGTTTCCCTGTTTGGGTGAGAGCAGAAAGCCAAAACAACTTGTACATATTTGAAAGATTACTAAAAATATTCTCCAACAATTTTCTGTTCTAAATATTTTAAGGATACATGTGTGCCACAGTAATTCATTTTTCCTCTTGGACAAATGACAGTTGCTCGAGTCCTTACAGTTCAAGGGGATACCTGGTCTGGGTTTGGTTGGCATATCTGGAAAAGGCAGCACAGTGACCCATGTTTCCAATAGCTGCAAAAGCAATAAATTCTCATCCAGCTCCTGTGCCCCACCCTTCTGTGAGTCGGGGCTAAGCTCTCAGTGACTTCCAGTAATTGTTCTCCAGCAGAACTGTGTTGTTCTGCCACCTCCTCCTCCCCTGCCTTGTTTGCTAAAAGATGTACAAAGAAGGGATAATGCATTTCTCTAAGATTAATTCTAGTAACTTAAATGATGAAATAAGATTTAATATTTCTGGGCAAGTTTATGGTCAATGAGACTGTTTTCACAATAAAATACTCGCCTCTCTTACTGAGTTTTTCAGAGCAGCCGTGAAAGTTGATTATAGCCCAGTCACAGGAACATTATGAACAGAATGCATGAAAACTAGCAGATAAGCAGCATCAAGGAACAGAAGAGCTCTGATAAAATCTTGACCCCGACGTTAGAATGTTAGCACAGCTAAATTTGTCCTGATTTCAGGAGCAGGTAATGTTAAAATACAACGTTTCAGGAAGCAAGAGAATGCTAGATTAAGAATAAGATACACTCCCAAACAATGCAGTGACATTGTCATTGTTGTTCTTCTCCATCTTGTTCTGCCTTGGGAAAAACCTGTGTGTAAAAATGGCCTCATTTACCTCTTCCTAAGGGATTGACCCCCAAGATAAAACCAGTTGCTTTTTGAAATCTTACTCAATTGATAGGGAAGTCTGTATTGATGCTGTTTTGGTGTCTTTCCAGCCTGAAGATCCCTGCTTTGCATCTCAGAGCCGTGTGTACAATGACATTGGGAAGGAGATGCTCCAGCATGCCTTTGAGGGCTACAACGTGTGCATCTTTGCCTATGGCCAGACTGGAGCTGGCAAATCCTACACCATGATGGGCAAGCAGGAGGAGAGCCAAGCAGGCATCATTCCCCAGGTAGGAGTGAGCCCAGGAAGGGAATCTGGTTTTTATGGCACCTTCAGACACACACTTGTGTTTTGTGGTGCCATAAGAGTTAACAGAACTGAAGCTTACTGCTAATGTTACAGTACAGAATAATGATACTGCTGAAACCTAGAGCACTTGTTGAGATACTGGACAAAATAAAGTTGACAGTGATGTAGGACTGAGATGAATTACCTTCCAGTGAGGCTGTGTGTGCTGGGTGCATTAGGGTGGTTTTCTTTCACTGCCCTCATTCTAAAGCCGTTTCCATGCCATGTCCTGATAGTTACTTGTTACTTCTCAGTAAAGACTCATTTCTGACTTGGGCTTAATTTCTTTCCAGCTATGTGAAGAGCTGTTTGAGAAAATCAATGACAACAGCAATGAGGAAATGTCATATTCTGTAGAGGTGAGTGTGGTGAGGGATCAAAGAATGTCTGTATGCTGGACATCAAACTGAGCTTAGGTGCTGGGTTATTGATGGTGCACTAAGATGCTTATTTCTGATTAGTTTGGGGGTTTTAATTTTATTTTTTAAGGCTTTTTGTCTTTTCTCTTTTGAGACAAATGTAAAAACCTTTCTGTGACTCCTTTTTTACCCTCAACGGAAAACCAGTGTTCCTTTACCTGTGTAGTAATCCTGAAAAAAATGATGGGCTGAAAAATTTAAAGATGCATTTACAGATGGTTTTATTTTACTACTAGCTGGAAGACTGCATGTTTGTTGTCAAATACTGTAGCCATGATTTTTAAAATCAAAAGTTGCTTCTGCAGACAAGAAAGATGAACTTTTTTTTTCCTTTCTTAAGTTTGCTTTGGTGGTTCATGAGACATTCCTTGGAAGCAGACTCCTTTTAGCATCTGTCTTGTTTGATGCCTGTGCTGTGTCATATTAAAGCTGTCAAGGTGATTGTGGACTCCAGTGTATAATTTTTCATTACACACCAGCGTTTTCTGAAATGGCTGAAGGATCTGTACATGGATGCAGGGCCAGCAGCTCATGGTAGAGGTGTGATGTAGGAGAATTTTGACTCTTGCCTTTGCCAGTGTTGAAGTTAAATGACCCGAGACACCCTTAGCTTTCCTGTGGTGGGCTGGGGGAATTTCTACCGCTGGCACTCTGAAATGCTGTGGAGGAGACCTTCAGAAATACTGAATTGTCTGTGAATATTCTGTTTCCAGGTGAGTTACATGGAGATTTACTGTGAGAGAGTCAGAGACTTGTTGAACCCGAAGAACAAAGGGAATTTGCGGGTGCGAGAGCATCCTCTCCTTGGACCCTACGTGGAGGATCTGTCCAAGTTAGCAGTCACATCTTACACAGACATTGCAGACCTCATGGATGCTGGGAACAAAGCCAGGTTAGTGATGGGAGTGTGTTATATATTCTTAGCAGTGTTATGCATTAGCACTTTAAAAAAACCTCTTGTGAGGAGTATTACTGAAATATGCACTGATCAATGCTGTTAAAAGCTGAAATTGCTTTGTGTGCTGAACTAGTCCTGCAAATCAATGTGTAGACGTTTAAAGATTGCAAGGACTTGAGATAAAGTCTAAATAATTATTTGGCATTTACTTCTGCCTTTGCTATGTACTCTGTCACTATCCTCGTTAAAAAACTTATGTGAATAGTCTCCTCTTTCCTCAATTCAGGTGGTCAGGACCAAAGTTGGCATTCCAGCTTCAGTTTCTGGTTCATTATTAGTTGTTTCCATGCAAGCTCTTGGCTTCATTCAACAATGTGTGAGAAGGACTCACATAAACGCTGCTCAAGTGTTCTTGGGTGTTTGCATGTAAGATGGACTACTGAGTTCACAGACTGAGAAAGCTCTGTCTGAACTGTGATGAAGATGGGAGTAATTCAGGAGTGCAAAAATGAAAGGGTTTGGGAATGATGCTAGGTGTGGCTGGGTCTTGGTTACAGGGCAGCTCATCACCTGTGCAGCCTCTCGCTCTCATTCCTCTGCCACTGCATTCAGCCCTGCAGGTAATTGTCCTTTTTTAAACATGCTCGTATCTGTTCATATTTCAGGACTGTGGCAGCCACCAACATGAATGAAACCAGCAGCCGCTCTCATGCTGTGTTTACAATTGTCTTTACTCAGAAGAAACATGACACAGAAACTGACCTTTCCACAGAGAAGGTGTGTTACAGATGAGTGACTTTCTGACTGTTTCTCACTGATGTTCCCTGCAGTGACTTTGTAGTTCTGTCCTTGCTCTGGTTCACCAAGAGCTCATTCTCCTGTTCATGTGCTTTCTGTGTTCAGGTCAGCAAGATCAGCCTGGTGGATCTGGCTGGGAGTGAGCGAGCTGACTCCACCGGTGCCAAGGGAACGCGGTTAAAGGTGCGGGGCTGGGGAGGCACGGCCGTCACCGGAGTCCTTGCTGGGCAAATAATAAATTATAACTGTGGGAGAAATAGTTGCAAACCTGAAGATCTGAAGAGATTCATGGTTGAAGAGTTTTAATTACTATGTAATACTGGTTTCTCTTTTCTCAGGAAGGAGCAAATATTAACAAGTCTCTCACAACTCTGGGCAAAGTTATTTCAGCATTGGCTGAAGTGGTAAGTAGAGCGTTTCCTTCCCTGCAACAACCTTTGCATAGCTGCTCAAATGAAACAGTAAAATCCGTGGAGTACAGCAGAATCATTTGCTGTTCTTGGCCTTGCATTCTCAGCCCGATTAGCTGTGTGTATTTTGATAGATGAATAGAGTTGATACTATTCTGTGGGTGTCACACAGGCTGTCAACAGATGGAAGCATTGGTTTGTTTAACTGTGAAGAAGCCTTGCAGAAGAAGCCTGTGTTAATGTAGAAGACCTGTTTACATAGCAAGATTTTAGACCTTCAGTGTAGTGCAGTAATTTTATTTTTATTTGAAAGAATAATTGTAGAAAACTTAACTGCAGCTTTGTTGTTAAAATTTATAGAAACATCAGTGCAACAGCTTGATTCACTGGCTTTCTTTGCAATGGCAAGACTTATAATGTCTTAAGTGAGCTTATATTGATCCAAGCAAAATGTTGTGGGTTTAGGAAAGTACTTTGTCTTTTATTTTTGTATTCAACTGCTATTAAAAAAACCCAAAGAAACAAAACAAATCAATGATTGTTGTTCCTTTTAAAAGTGAGCCAACACCTTGGAGAGGTTGAATATGCTTAAATATTTTTTAGATTTTTTTTTCCAATTGAAGCGATTAATTCCATTAATTTGGCTTTTTAAGAAAAGGAAGTACTGTCTGACATGGAAACAATGTGTAAATCTCTGTTAAGAAGCTCATCCTTCTTCTTTTTCCTTTTTCCTTAATGCTTTCAACGTAGGATAACTGCACCAGCAAGGTAGGATGGTCTGTGTAGGAGTAGATGTTGGTTTCTTTGCCTAGTGTAAGGTTTACTGCTTGGAATTGTGTTATAACACAGAATTTAAATGTCAGGAAGATGTTCACATCTTTCTTACACAGAAAATCCTTCCTGTTTTTCATATTGTGTTGTTTCTTTGTAGAGCAAAAAGAAGAAGAAGACAGACTTTATACCCTACAGGGATTCTGTACTAACGTGGCTCCTTCGAGAAAATCTAGGTATGGCTGATTTGTCTCTGCCAATATGAAAAGAAAGTATCACTGAGTTTTCTGACTGCTTTTACTCACTTAAATTTGTATTGAGTATGAGGCTAAATATCTTTAGTAGCTAAATCTGAGTCGTTATAGTTCCACCTTACATTAATGCTATAACTCTCTCCTGTGGTTTTTGTATGTTTCTTAATACTGCAGAATTTAGTTGGATTCTATAATTTATTGAAAACATTGATATTTGGCAGATAGGTAGTGCCTGGAGTGTGTGCTGTAGTTCATCTAAAATCTTGCCTGTTCACTGCAGGTGGTAACTCCAGAACTGCAATGGTCGCTGCTCTCAGTCCAGCAGACATAAACTATGATGAAACTTTGAGCACTTTAAGGTACTTTCTCTTCCTGTGGGATAGATATGGGTAACTGTTTGCTCTAAAGGCCATACTTTGTCCTTTAAACCTTTGGCTTATTGGGAGCTGAGCTTATCTGTGGGGAAGAGGACTCGACTGGCAAGAACTCGATTACCCTGCAGAGGAAGCAGGGATTTATTGCCTCCTCTGCTGACATCCAGCTGCAAGTGAAATGTCTTCTGTGCTGCTGCATTCCCATGTTACATAAAAGTTGTATGTAATCAGTTCCATGTTTGTGCAAGGTTTCACTGTGCTGTGTGCTTGCAGATATGCTGATCGTGCAAAGCAGATTAAATGCAATGCTGTTATCAACGAGGATCCCAACGCCAAGCTGGTGCGGGAGCTCAAGGAGGAGGTGACGAGGCTCAAGGATCTCCTGCGTGCTCAAGGCCTGGGAGATATTATTGACAGTAAGTGGATTAAACACACCTCACTGTCCTGGCCTTGGCCTCTAGCAGAGGAGGGAGACCTGAGCCAGTGAGAGAAAAGGATTAAAACACAGACTTTAAATATAGGTACTGATATTTAAGTTTTGAACATGATTTTAGAAATGGCAGCCCTTTCTGTCTTCAAATGACCATCTTAGGTTTGTGTGTGGAATTCACAAGCCACCTTCAAACTCAGGGAAAAATACAGAGTTTGAATTTTCCTATTATTGTAGAAATGCTTTTGGAAGCATTTCTAAAAGCTATTTCGTGTGATAGAACTTGCCCATTCAGGAGTTGCTCTGCTGAGTTAGGGAGAGCTTTTTGTCTGGCTGCCAATAAAGAGCTGAGACACAGAAACTTAGTTTCATACTGAGGAAAAAAGGCATCTTTCCTTCCTCCTCAGAGGGCCAAGGTTATTAGTTGATACCTGGCTTCAATGCCATCCTCGCTCACAAAAGAAAACAATGGCTAATGTTAGACAGTGCCCTGAGTGACAAATCATTTGTCATCCTGAAGTAACTATGCAACAGCTGCTTGTGAATAACTAATGAATCCTTTTGGGAGATTTTGAGTTAGGTTGGCAGAGCTGTGTTGTACTGATCTGCTTTGCCAGCAACCTCTTAAAGCACTAGAACACACTTGTGCCCAATTTCCTTGTCCTCATTCCAAACAAGACAAATGAACTGAAATTTTAGCTGCTACATTCTTCTATGATATGAGCAGTGATTTAATTCCTAGTGAAGGAAATGCCCATAAAAGCACAGAATGTATTCCAGTGGTTTAAAAGCTTCTTTGACTAAAAAAATAATAAAGTGTTACTCTAGTTTCTGATTTTTCAGACCTTTTTGTTGGTGAAACAGAAGTCCTGACTCAGTCACAGACTACTAAAGACATGCAACATGTATCTACCTCTTTGTTTGCTTGTTTTCAAGAGAATGAGGCCAGAAGACAATGAAATACAAGTGTTTTTCATGCTTGTTACAGTCTGTGGGTTTTGGGTATAAATCCAAACTGAAAAAAACTGTGTTACTGAGAACTGTGTTTTGTTTCTTTAAACATCAAGTAGTATTCTCTTCCCTGCCTATGCCACTAGTGAACCTTCAGTTTTGATCCTTCTTGTATTTTCCCTCCTGCTTCCTTTCAGTTGATCCAATGGGAGATGAATACTCTGGAAGTGGAGTCAAATGTGTGTATTGTGTGGTTCTCTTTTTAACCTGCTTTCTCTGGGTCAGCTTTTAACAGAGCTTTGCATGCCAGCATTTCTCACAGGGAAATCCCAGACAGAACACTCACTGGAATGCAGTGCAGGTTCATGAATACCAGCCTCACCAGCACTTCTTAGACTGAGTCCACAACAAAAAAAAATGCAGAGTTTAAAGTGCAACATATGTTCATTGTTACTTTCTGGCAGAATACAGAAGGGAGAGTGGTAGTTCTCCAGTGTGTTTTCATGACAGCACACAGTTTAGATTTGAACCAGAAAATCTTTCTCTCAAATCTTTCCCCAGTTACTCAGTTCCTGCTCACATGGCTTCCTGGCATTTTAGCAGCTCTTTTCCACTTTGAAGTATTTGCTTTAAATGTTTCAGTTGATGAACTCAAGATGAAGTATTACCAGTTCCTCCTGGACACTGCAATGTATTTTGTATAATCCTTTAAAACAAAAAAAAAGAAAGAAGCCAGACATCTTATACTGATGAAGGTCTCTTTTTTTGAAGTTAAGTATAGTTGGTTGCAGTTGATTAACAACAGGGCTGAAACAAGTCAGCAAGGAGCGTTTTGTTTCCCTTGGTGTTTGCTTCTAAGGAAGGGGCATATATGTAGTCTATTGCAAGGGAAATGTACTCCACGTAAGTTTTGGGTTGGTAGGCTTTTGAAACTCTTTCAGTCAGGCTTTTTGACCCTCACTCAATATCAGCTGAAAGAGATCTGTCTGAAATTTCCTCGAGTTGAAGCTCCTGGTGGTGTACAGACTCATGCTGGCCTGTGTGACGCTCTGGTGCTGCGGCAGCGTGTGCGTGGCGGTGTGAGAGCGGCGTGCATGGGCCTGAGGGCTGGTTCTGCTGCTCACAGCCACTGGGGAGCTGCTGCAAGTGCCACTTCCTTTCTCTTCAGGAGTGCATGGCCTTTTGAGACTCCATCCCTGCTCTGTCATGCCTGCTTTCCTCATCCTGGCAGCATTCCCTTCCCTTAACCTGCTTCTCTGCTGTGAAACTCCCAGCCCTGCCTCCTGTATTTGCAGATGGTGGTTTTCAAACTGACTGGGGGCAGTCATCAGTTCCAGGAGGCTGAAACAGCAGGTTGAGCGTGGAGTGAACTAGGGCAGAAGGCTGACAATGGCAGGATTGTTCAGGGGAAGAGTACAGGAGATGTAGGAGGACAGGGAAATTTATGCAATGTCTGGGGGAGCTTCTCACTTCTGTAAGTGTGATGCCCCTGTTTGTAACTTGCAGGGCATGATTTGAACTGTTTCTTTCCTGAAGTGATTTATTTTAAAGGATTTATCTTTGAAATTAAATTTTAAACTATTAAAACCAAGCTTATTCAGTTACCTGATATTTTCATGTTAAAAGATTTTTCTTTTGGCGTGTGATTATTCTGAGGATATGGCTTACAGATGTATCCAAGAAGACAAGTTAAATTTATATTAATTTCCCTTGTATATTTGTTCTTAAATCATTCAGGCAGCTTTTCTTATTCTCTGGCTTTCAAGGCAGCATTTTCAGGCCTGCAGGTTTTCAGACTACAAAAGCCACCTTGTTAAATTGTGGAGGTTTTTAAAAGACCTTTCATATTTAAACTAACAGCCAAAAAGCTTTGAAGCACCTTCTGAAGACCCTTATCAGATATTTTGCTGATCATATATGTTAGATTTCCATTTTCTTCAGATGAGGAAGGTCAAGAAGCACCATAATGGTGTTGTTGTGAGTTTATGTTCTCGTGTCCCTGTCGTGCACTGACAGGTGATTCATTCTCTGGTGAGGATTTAAGGAGAGGAAATTCATTGTCACTAATTTCATGAGGATCTCAATGTGGTCCTGCTCTGAGCTTCAGGGTGCTCAGGTTAATTAGTGTTCAGTGAGGAGTAGGATGGCTGCTTTTGGCCAAGGTGTAATTTATTTTTTCAATCTTTTTTGTTTAGAAAGGTTTATGATGCAGTCTTTCCTAGTGAACCTCAGGGTCTGAGTTGAGTTGTTATGTTATTGTTGCTAGTATTAAAAGATTTGTTTCAGAACTGCCATCTAAAAATTACAAAACTTGCCTTGTTGCTGCTTAAATGCTTTCCTCTTACACTGGTATTTCCTTCCTTCCTTTCTTCCCTTTTTCCTCTTCCTTCCCCCTTCCTGTTTTCCCTTCTTCCTGCCTTCCCTCTGTCTGTGTGTCTCTCTCTCAGATCTGAAAGATTTTCAGAACAATAAGCATAGATACTTGCTAGCCTCCGAGAATCAACGTCCTGGCAATTTTTCCACAGCCTCCATGGGGTCCCTCACTGCATCTCCATCCTCCTGCTCTCTCAGTAGTCAGGTGGGCTTAACATCTGTGTCCAGTATACAGGAAAGAATCATGTCAACACCAGGAGGAGAGGAGGCCATTGAACGTTTGAAGGTGGGTATTAAGGAGGCTAAAGAATCACGGGCCTGGCAGGACTAATTTCATAAATGTCCCTGTGTCTGTAGAAATTGTGTGAAACCCACTTGCACTGTAAAGAGGGCACTTAACTGCAGTGGGCTAGAAACTGGGTTCATGCACAACCTTTCTTGTTAAGATTATTTAGGTTTAATTGTAGCCTGGAGCTACAATTAAATTATAAATTAAGTTCTTGATTCTTATTTACGGGTCATCTGATGCACTTGTAGTTATGGAAAATTTGATCATGAGTGTAGACTTAGAGGCCTGGTCAGCACTAGTGTGAGCCAAGTCTGACTTGCAAATGCACTCAGCTGTCAGAAAACCAAATTACCCCAAAGTTGAAAAAAAGGAGGAAGAATAATCCTGCCACTGTTGTCTTCGCCCAGCCCCCACAGATTAAAATGTGAAGCACAGAATAGCATGGTTGGGCCAGACAAAGGCAGCCTTGTCCCAGTGCTGCACAGAATTAAAGCACAGCAAAGTGCATCACAGTGAAGCATTTCTTGATTTTTATGAAAGCCCCCCCAATGCCCATGGGTGGAGGAGTGGGGAGAGTTGGCTGTGTTGAGTCTCTGCAACATTGTCATGTTTGCCCATCAGACAGTGCCACAGGCTGAGCACACTCTGCATTTCCCTTTCCCATTGGAAACTCTCCGTTGCCATGGCAGTAACAGTGTGGTCTCTGCATTTCCTTGGCATTCAGTTACTGAATCATGTCTGTAAATCAGATTTTTTACAAAAAAAAGGGAAATGAGTTTAGGTGGTTCAAAATAAAGTGACTGTGGTTAGATATGAAGTCATCTTTTCTCAGCTTGCTTTCAGGACTTCCTACCCTTTTAAAATTTAAGGGAAATAAGTAAGAGTTTTAAAGTGCTAAGAATGCTTTTTATATGTGAAATTAATTTGAGGCCTAAGCAGAGCACAGACTTCAGTTGCTTTGTGTATGTGAAGAACTTTAGAAAGAATTATAAAACATCTTTTGGTATTTTCACACAGGAGTCTGAGAAGATCATTGCAGAGCTGAATGAAACATGGGAAGAGAAACTGAGGAAAACAGAGGCCATTAGGATGGAAAGGTCAGGAATGGAAAGTGCTGTAGTGTGGATGGTCTCTGGAAAGTGGAAAATGGAGAAGGTTGCTCTGTTCCAAGGCAGTGGAGAATGGTGTTGGGGTGGTTTTGCTGGCCCTGTGTTAGATGTGGAACAGCAGGGCAGTGCTGGGAGGAAGTCCAGCTCTCTCCTGGTTTGTCACAGTTGAAGTTGCTGCTCCTTAGGCCACTCTCGCACTAAAAGTTTGCCAACTTGCCCTGGTGTGCTCTGAGGTGGTTTCAGTCCTGGGTAGGCTGCTTCAAAGTCTAATCCAGTAATTACCTGGCTTTCATTAGACCTTAGTTGTCTCAGAAGGCTGAAATGGGGGCAATATCCTGTTTTTCTCCATCAGGGAGGCATTGTTGGCAGAAATGGGCGTTGCCATTCGGGAAGATGGAGGAACACTTGGAGTCTTCTCACCCAAAAAGGTAAAGAAAGTTGTTAACTCTTGCAAGTTTCCAAAAAGCTAATTGACCTGGCAGGAGGCTGATAGGAGTTGAACTGTTTTGGATTTTCCTTTAGAAGATGCTGTGCTGCAAGGAGAAGCAGCTCCTTTTTTATCTTGATTCAGTAGCAAATCAGAAGGTGCTGTGTCTTAATTCTGTTGCCATTTTCTGCAGTAGCTGTGTGTGACCTTTGTGTGCTCTACCTGTTCTTCTTTGACAAGATTGAAGGCTTGTTTAGGTGCTCTTCCTTGAATTTTTTGTTAATCCTTCTTCCCCTTGGAAAAAAGGATAGTGATCTAATGAACCAGTGAACACAGGGGATGCAAGGGGATATTTAATTCAATACTTGCCATTAGTTCTATTTTCTGATATTAGAAGGAAGCAGAACTGTGCAGGAAAAGGGCATAAATCAGTGCTGTAAGTGTAAAATAATTAGGTTAGCAAAGAACCTGTCTCTGCAGGTAAAGCAGAATTATAAAAGAAGTACAAGGCAAAAACCTACTTTGAACAAGCAGCATGGGTAATATTTTAGTGTGCAAGTGTGTAGTAAACTTGATCTAGGGTTAAGCAGGGACCTATTCAGAGGCACTGCACGGAAATGCAGAACCCCAGAATCGGTTAAAATGTTTAATCTTTCACTTAGAATAGTGTTAGTCTGCAATGCTTGGAGTTGTAGAACTCCAGTTTGCTTCTAGTAGCTACTCCAGGAGTGCCCAAGGTTTGTGAAGAGGCAGATTCATTGAGTATTCTCTACATTTCTTCCTCTTATGTTATGGATCCTCATCTCCTTTTAGATTTTTCCTGAGAGGCCATCAGCTCTTTTTGATGATTCTTTTGGTGCATTTTCAGCTGATCAGGTTTGTGTATAAATGCCACCTGGATAAAGTAGATGCTTGGGTAATAGATAGTATTTATTTTTACCTGTATAGGATTTATTAGGAGAAGTGAAACTCCCAACCCAGTCGTGTCTGCTTCTGTTCCTTGCTATCCTTGCAGTTCCTTAGCTGCCCCTCTAGTAACTGTGGTGGTTGTGAAAATGCAGGAGACGAGAGCTTGGCTAGAGAATGTGAAGTGTTCTGTATAAGGACTCTGCACTTCTGAGGTACCAGTGTGTGTCTCATCATACACAAAGAGTGAACAGCTGGGTGTGCCAGCAGCTTCTCTCAAGCTGGGGAGCTTTATTTCTTACAAACTGTTCAAGTGGTGCAAGTTGCAGTGGTGTTACAGCAGATCACTGGGTCTGGCATTTGCTTTCTCTCCATTTTTCTCTTGATTAAAGAGCTCCAAGTGCTGATTTGTGCAGTGAACAGCAGTGGCAGCGTGGAACATCTTCAGCTGCACCTTTGGGTCACCCTGGATTTTTAGGGGTGAAAAAGCTGTATTTTTTCTCCCCCTTTCTGTCCTTATAATTAAATCTTCCATTGGGCAATTGACAATCAGAGACCTTCATTCAAAAACAAATTCATCATGACCATATAGTAATTTTTGAGCTTCTGTAAATGTCATGCTGGTAAAAGCTCTCATAAGTAAACTTTTTTGCATTTAAGATAAGTTGATGGAAATAGTGTTAATAAGGAATCTGAGCCAAATTTATTCATTCTTCCTAAATTTGTTCAGTTTGAGGGTAACAAAGGGACAAGTGGCTTATTAACAGTTTTGTTTCTCTTTTATCGTCCTTCTGCTTTACTTATGTTTAACCATTTTTGCCTTTTCTTTTGTGCTTGTGCTTACTGCCATCTCACTGGCTAGATTTTCACACCAAGGCCTTGTGACTTGTTTGCTGATTCCAATGGGGTTTTTTCACCAAAGAAGGTTGGTTTAGTAACTGTAGTGGATTTAAATTTAGAAGAAGTTTAGATGAAGAGTTTCTTAGCTGTTGGTATCAGAGAATACTGGTAGTTTTAGATTTTGTTTTGATTTTAACAGACTTTGCCAAATAAGCACCCGACCTGTGCCAGAGGAAAGTCAAAGTTGATTCCATATCAGTTTCAAAATTTCACTGAAGCAACATTTTCTGCTCTTGGACTTCCCTTATCAAAGTTTACAGAGATTTTATAAGGACTTCTTGTTCTCCAGCTGAAGCCTTTCTTCCTTCCATGGACTGATATTTTGGATAACTGAGCAATCTGAGCTGTATTTCACTGGTACTTTGTGATGCTTTGCAGTACTTTAGGAGGTTGTGTTTGAAAAAATCCGTTCTGGAATAATCTCAATACACGTGGCAAAACTGCTGGATTAAAGCTCACCCTCCTCAGCTGCAGGAAGGAGCCTGAAAGCAGAACCTCAGTTCTTAATTAACTTTTTCTTTTTGTTCTTTCAGACTCCTCATCTTGTAAACCTTAATGAAGATCCTCTCATGTCTGAATGTCTGCTGTACTACATCAAAGATGGCATCACAAGGTGAGGGTTGGTGCTGACACACTCTGGAGTTGCCTTCTCTGCTTGCTTAAATTCCCAAGCTGGAGACACCGTGAGTTTAAATAATACTGGTGCCTTGAGCTGTGCAAGTTGCAGGTACAAATGAAACCTGAGAGTGCTGGAGGTGGAAAAAAGTGCAGAAATGCAATTTCTTTCAAGTTGACTTGGTGTTTAAAGTAAAAACACCAACTGACAACAAGTTACATGTGCAGTCACTCAGCTTTAAGAAATTGTTATTACACCTGGGCAGTAAAAGAAAGCATGACATCCCCTCTTAAGTTTGTAGTAAAACTTACTGGAAGTGCATGAGAGATTTTGATGGGTGCAGGATTGAAAACCATAGCAACTTGAATATGGCTGAACGTTAGTTTTATTGTTTAAATAAATTGTTATTCATGCCAGTACACATTTAATGGGTTCTGCATTCACAGATATGAGATAAAATTGAATTGCCAGACTTCAGATTAAAAATTGATTGTATTCCAAAATTTATTTTCAAAACAGCTAGAAGGAGAGAGGTAATCTATTTTTTTTTTTTTGGAGCACCAAGCTGTGTTTGGTTGCTTAATTTGTATATTCCTGGGGAACAGATGGAAGAGAGTACACTGACAGGGGCTGGTGTATGATGCTGCTCTAAGGTGCATAAGCCCACTGAAGGGAGTATCAAAGTGCAGAGAATTCAGCAGAGAATGATGACTGGAATAGCTTGGGGCTTAAGAAGTCATTATAAATATTGAGCCTAGCTCATTGGCATCAGAAATGCATAAATTAATAAGTAGAGCAAGTTATAAGCATTAGGATTGGAAATGAAGTTGTCTGTACCTAGAATTGCTCAAACACCTTGGTTTGAAATGGACATATATCTTCATGCTCCAGGGGTACAGCCAGCCTCTCTGTCTAGATGCTGGATGAAACTGCTTGTGGCTTCAAATTATTCAGCAGGAGCCTCCTGGGCCATTTGTGCTCCTTTGTTCAAGTGCAGAAGGCGATTATTGGGAGGGATGATCCCTGTCTGCCTGAAACACACCACTGGAAGTTCTTGTTGGGCTCCCCCCTCCTTGCATCCCTTTCTAAAAGGGAAGGAATTGCATTAAACCCAGAGGTATTTAACAGTTCTCCAAGTGACGTGTTTTAAGGGAGAGAAAGCTTTCCTTTTGCAAAGCTGTCACCCTCCAGTTCCTGGCAGGGCAGGTTCTCTGCAGTGCAGAATTCAGCGCTGGTCCAAACCTTTACATTTGCAGGGCAGCCTTAACAGTTCAGATTTTCCTGGTGTTCGTGGGCAGCTGTCCAGTGCAGGGCTGCAGGAGGTGTCTGGTTTGCTGTTTATTGGAATAAGAATCCCAATATAACCAGTTAGATGGTGCCTGGGCCAGTTCTGACCCTCGCTGCTGGGCCAAAGGCAGCACTGTGGTGTTTTACCCCAGAGATACCTTGGCTGAGAGTGTAGCGGGGCAAGTCCATGCGCGGGGGCGTGAACGGCCCTGGAATCCGGCTATCTGGTGAGGGGCGAAGGCCAGGGCCCCTGCGCATCTGAAGCCAGCCCCCCTCGGTGGCTTTGGCCTCGGGCTGAGCTGGGTGTTAGCTCGGAGCGGCGCGGTGAGAGACGAATTAGGAGGCGACCACTTGCTGGGGGTAAACTGTCGGTTTATTACAGAAGAACTAACAAGGAGGGGAAACACCCAGCAAATGGCCCCGAACAAGGGGCAGGAGAGGGTTTTAAGGGAAAAGGGGGGAAGAAGGCAGGGAAACCCGGCTATCCAATAGAAATACATATTTGGAGGTACGAAACATAACTGATACACTAAAGTAACCAACTGTTATAAATCATAGGAGGGGCTCCAGGGCTACAGCCAACCATACCTCCCAGAGAAAGGAAAATTCTCGAAACCTGGGAGGAGAAAAAGAGTGATTGACTGACCCCAAGGAGGAAACAACTTTCACTTTATAAGAGAAACCAAGGGAGGAGCAGTTTCATTTCCATAGCAACATAACTGGCAGGGTAGCAGCAGGAAGTAATACAGAAAATGGGGGGAGCAAACTAACGAACTTAAGAACACACCACAGCACTTCCAGGCTGTCAGGACTCCGTTTCCTCAGGAGAGAGAGCTTCTGGCGATGGTGGAGAGAAAGGGAGCGGATTCTGCTAGAAGGTTGCCAGATGTTTATTCCGTGGGTACAGAGATGTCTGCACTGGGCCACTGCTGCTAACAGAATGGAGGCCGCATGGTCTCATTAACATTTTAAGCTCAGGACAGGGGAAGGGGAGGGGACAGGTGAGCCACCAACCAGGTGAAGGGGCAGGGTCTCAAGGGACTAGGGACACCTATCACACGACACCTTGCTGGTATGTTAGCCTGATTGACAGGGCACACTCAGCGAGGGGCCAGGGGGAAGGGAGAAGGTAAAACAGGATATTGCAACACACCACAACAGCTGCTGACCCCTGTGTGTTGCTGCAGGGTGGGCCAGGCTGACGCAGAGCGGCGCCAGGACATTGTGCTGAGCGGGGCTCACATCAAGGAGGAGCACTGCGTGTTCCGCAGCGAGAGGAACAACAACGGCGAAGGTAACCTGGGAAGCTCTGCTTCTCCTGCAGCTTCACTGCCATGGTGCCCAGGGAGTCCCCTGCTCTGCAAGCTGTCTGACCTCAAGCAAAGGATCAGCTTTGACTTGATTTCTTGAGTGTTAGGGAAAGAAAATAAAATTTGTTTAGGTGATAATAGCTTCAAATTGTAGGCTGCAGCCAGTATAACAGTTAAATTCTGACCTGGTTGACTATAAACATGAAAAAAAAGTAGTTTCCTCCTGCAGTAGGTAGAGAAGTCAGTACTATTGATTTCCTCTTGAATCTTTATTTTTAAGTAGCATGACATCCAGGGGTGATTGACTTTGGTGTCAGTATGAACATAGGCAGCAAATGAGAGGCCTCTGGGGCTCGCACACTTCTGTTCCTCTACAGGACTCTCTGAAGTCTCACCCATCAATGTTTTCTTTGTAGTTATTGTTACTTTGGAGCCTTGTGAGCGATCAGAAACCTACGTGAATGGCAAGAGGGTTGTGCAGCCTGTGCAGTTGCGCTCAGGTAAGAAATGTTACCACACATTTTTTTTAGACTCTGTATGTGACATTGACATACATGGGGAATGCTAGGTACTGTTCAGGGGCAGTGTCACCTTTATCTTTTAAATAGAACTTGGTACCATTCTTCTGTCAGCTGCAGTTTTCTGTTCCTATTTCTAGGAAATCGTATCATCATGGGTAAAAATCATGTCTTCAGATTCAACCACCCAGAGCAAGCACGAGCAGAAAGAGAGAAAACACCATCAGCTGAGACTCCCTCAGAGCCAGTTGACTGGACATTTGCTCAGAGGGAGCTTCTGGAGAAGCAGGGCATTGACATGAAGCAAGAGATGGAGAAAAGGTAATAAAGTAACTTAAAATTCTGACCTGAAAGAAGGAAGAGTCAGCAGTAGGTTACTGGGGTCACAGCATCTGTGCTGCCTCTTGTGGAAGTTCAGAAAGCTTCCTCTTATTTTACTGTAGTGTTTCAGTGCTCCAGCTCCTTTGAAAATCACAGGTAAGCACTGGCCACTAATGCAGCAGAGCTTTTGGTAAGGGCTGAAAAGCAGCTTGCAGGGTTTCACTTCAGAAACCCTGAGCAGCCAAAGAACAGTTCCTTTTAAGGACAATGCCTTTTACTCATGTAACTGCAATTGAGGATGTGCCTGTAGAGTAACACCAAAAGGAAACTAATGACCTCTGACTACTTCTGTTCTTCTGTTCAAATTCAGATTACAAGAAATGGAGATCTTATATAAGAAAGAGAAGGAGGAAGCTGATCTCTTGTTGGAGCAGCAAAGACTGGTATGTGTCCTTACTCCTGATTAACTATGCCTTTGGCAAACAGTAATTCCTGTCCTTGCTTATCTGAAAGTTTAGGAAACCTGCTTGGGTTGTCTGCACAATGCAGTTCTCCCTTTGCTTTCAAATTCTTTGTGTCTACAGTGAATTATTAGCAGTGTGAGTGAGCTCCTTCAGGTTAATTTGGAGATTGTGATTGACAGTAAAGAGGCTTTAATCAATTCTTGTTGGAATAGATTGGATTTCTTGCAAGTTAACCTGAAAGAAGGGCATTTTTGTGCTCTGTGTTTTTTGAAGTTCCTTTTCAGTAGTCTAAACAGCTACTCCTTGGGATGTTTGCCTTTATTTTTGTCTTGGATCACCAGAACATACTAATTTTGTGCTGCCAAAGAGATTTCTAGAACATTGATACACTAGGTTTAGTTTTTGAATGACGTCTGAAAATGTTGCTGCATTGTGCATGTTTTAACCCTTCTCCCTCCCCTGCATGGAGTTCCTCGTGAGGGTCTCGGTGGTACACAAGCCAGTGGTGGGGATGTGAGCAGGGAGCAGTGTGTTAACTCCTTCAGAGCCCTGGGAATTCCAGCACTCCAGTATCTGTCAAATAGGAAGTCTGATAAATTAAGTCTGATATAGGAAGACTTCAGTCTTCTCACAACAAATACCTCTGATGTGCTTTACAAATAAAATCTTCAGTCTTCAAGCACCCTGTGAATTTGGAAAACAAGACCAAGCCCAGGAATGAAGTCTAGATTTCCCTAAGAAACCTGAGTCTCCTGATTCTGCTTTAGCTGGTTGTCTTTAGCCAGAACACAAATGTAGTTGTGTCAGAATTCTGATCAAAATTACAAACTCAAGATTGATGTCTGTAGTATGAGATGGAGACTGTGGGTTAAATGCATGCTGGGCTTTGCACTGTAAAGTTCTTGCCCTTCTGCCCAAACCAGAATGGAGCGAAGTACTGTGGCTTCCATAGGAAGAAGCTACATTTCTTTTTTTA
This sequence comes from Zonotrichia albicollis, assembly GCF_047830755.1. Classification (NCBI taxonomy): domain Eukaryota; kingdom Metazoa; phylum Chordata; class Aves; order Passeriformes; family Passerellidae; genus Zonotrichia; species Zonotrichia albicollis. Next base: position 1,160,174 of record NC_133843.1, read on the forward strand.
AATTCCTATTACACACTTAGAGACTTCTGCATCTCTAATTATTTCATCACAAGGGGCTAATTTCTTGGATGGGGTGGCTGTAGACTTCGACCAAGGCAACTGTTAGTCCAGAAAAAAAGCTTAAATGTGACTAATGTCATGTTTTATCTCTGGAATTTTATAGTTAAAATTTGAGTAGCAAAAAAAAAAAAGTACAGTAAAGATGTGAAAATAAAAATAGTTTGAGTATTGAGTAACTTTTGGCAATGTGTCAAATGAGATGCAAGTAATGGAATTCCCTCCCCTAAATTTTAGCTGACTGGCACAAGCTAAGCTATTGTATGAATTAAAGATGTGAATTTGGCTGTCTGGGAAGTTCATTCCAATAAGGCTGCATTTATAAAGTGTGGTGAAGGGAATTTATTTCCCCAAATACTTCAGATTTAGGGAAAATTCTTTAGAGAGTGGAGTGGTTAATATAATAAAGGTGCTGGTTTCTCCAAGTTTGATTTGTTCTTGCCGGTTTTGGTTAGTGGACACAGGTGGAATGCTGCCCTACATCCCTCAGCAGCCCCTGAAGGACACCTGTCCGAGTTGTCAGGGATCACATCAGAGTGGTCCTTGGCAGGGAGCAGTGCCCTGCTTATCACAGTGCTCCACAGGAATATTTCAGGTGACAGCAGAGCTTGCTGACACAGCTCATGATTTGTGTGTGGCTGTGTGCAGAGCCTGGGGTGGACAGCATTAGTGCATCCATGCAGCTGTAGCTGAATCATGAGTGGGAAATCTGGGAGTGCATTTCAGATTGTGTACCTTGAAATTCGTGTTTAAACATGGCTGCCATAGCCAGCTGCAGTATCAGGTTCTCTAACTTACTGCTGGGTGAGACTGATATTGAGATATAAATATTCTTGGTCTAAACCGGAGTATAATCTCAGATGTAAGAAGCTAGTTAATCCTTTTTACCAGATTGTTTTGTATTTATGCTGAGATTCCAACCAGACTGGCTGTTTATTTGTTAGATGTGCTGTACAAAAAAATAAACAATAGCTCTTGTCCCTCAAAATTGCCAACTAAAATACCTTTGCCTTGCTAGTATTACTGGGGAATAGAAGTAGTGGTTCTCCATTTTACAAATTGATTGTGAAAATGTGTGTAATAGAGCTAAAATGGTCACAATGCCTCTGCAGTGGCCAGTTGATATTGGAATTTTGATCATAGCTGCACTAATTGGTCTGGGTAACCTCTGAGTGCACAGGGCCAGGACTCAGTGTCTCTTCATCATCTTTTAATACGAAGACATGCTTTACCCATAAGTAGTTCTATGGTAGTTTTGTAACTATCAGAGTCCTGTGGAACTTGTGACAATGCTGGAGTAGTTCATGTTTTGCCTTCCTGGTTGTGTCTCTGAGTGGCCCAACTGCACCGGGGCTTCCTCCAGGGAACCCTTGGCTTCCCCTGCAGTGTGCAGTCTGCTAGATGCTGTTTCCTTAGGCCACAACTTTTGTCAGCTATAAACTCACCAAGAGTTCCTAAACCAGTGTTTTGCTTACATTTTGACCTAAACTAGAAGTTGGTTCTCTAGTACTGTTCTTAAAACTACATTAAGTAACAAGAAGCTCAATAATGTGAATCTGGTGCTGGCTCAATACCTGGGTTTCCTTTGGTTTTAGAGTAAGTGGCTGTTACTGTTCCTGGTTTCTCATCTGTTACAAATCTCCATGTGGAAAACAGGGATATTAGTTAGAGCTGCATTAGACACCGAGAGCTGTGTTGAAGGTGTTTGGATCACAGGACTTCTTGCTTCCTAAAGAGATGTCTTAATCGGCCTTTAAAGAAAAGTGGTCTATTTTAATTCCTGGTTGCAGTTAGCAATGATGGTTATCCTGAACTGGGGGTGGCAGTTTATCTGAACAGACATTCCTAGCATATGGAAACCCGAGGCACTGCTCATTAAAAATCACTTAGCAAAAGGTGGAAAACTTGTAATGAAGAAGCAAAGCGCATAATGGTTAGCAAGTGTGTGGAAGCTCCAGGCTCTAGGTTTTGTAAAGAAGACAAATCAAGGATATCAAATAGAAAATTTGTATTAAAACAATTGAAACCAGAAAGTCATTACTCTGCATTCTGCTGAAACTCATTCTTCGGACAGACAAGACTGATAATGGTTTTTTTTTCTTTAAACTAAGCAACAAGGTGCCAAATGGAAAAAAAAAAGTCAAACAAACAAACCACAACCCACCTCTGAAACTCTGATTCTGGATATCCTTCTAGCTTGTAGCAAGTTTTGGAGTATGAACCACTGTCTTCGTCTGTCATAGTGGCACTTACAGTCCTTTTAACATTGAACCTTTCGGCTGCTTCTGTTTCATTTTTTCTTATCGTCTAACACTTCTCTGGCTGCTATTGTAGTGAAATGGATTCTAAACTTGAGCATCCCTGCAACCACGTGCAACGTTACTAACCAGTGTTAACCCGACTTACTCTGGCTGCTCATGACATCTTCTGTGGCTGTTGTGCTCACCTTCCTGGGGAGGATTTGCTGAAAGAAGCAACAGCAGTCACCGAGGCAAACGTGTGTGGTGGGGATTTGCATGTCTTTGTAGCATGTGTGAAGTGCAGTTTACACTTGGTCCTAAGATTTAAAACCAGGAACTTGGTCTGTTCAAAGACTTTGGAAGGGTTTGGGAGGGAAGAGTTCAGATTATCAGCTATTATGAGATGACAAGACTTAAATATAATGTTAATCTTTATTTAGTGAAGAGCTCCAATTTTGACAGTCCATGACTCTTGAAGATGCATTTTAATGCCCTAACGCTCAGTCTTCAGGGACCTCCTTATCACTTGTTCTATTTTGATTTTTGATTTAGTTTTCTTTGCCTGCTACTTCTTGTTTAGCTTTTCCATTTTCTTACAATTTTAATTTTGGTTATTTTGGGGCCACTTCTTGATTTTTGTTTTTCCAAAGGATGCAGACTCTGATAGTGGGGATGATTCGGACAAGAGATCGTGTGAGGAGAGTTGGAGACTGATCACTTCCCTGAGAGAGAAGCTGCCCCCCAGCAAGCTCCAAACCATTGTAAAAAAGTGTGGCCTCCCCAGCAGTGGGAAGAAACGAGAACCTATTAAAATGTACCAGATACCCCAACGGCGACGCCTTAGCAAAGACTCCAAATGGGTCACCATCTCAGACCTAAAGATTCAGGCTGTGAAGGAGATTTGCTATGAGGTAGCGCTCAATGACTTCAGGCACAGTAGGCAGGAGATTGAGGCTCTGGCCATTGTTAAAATGAAAGAGCTTTGTGCCATGTATGGCAAAAAAGACCCAAACGAGCGCGAATCGTGGCGAGCTGTCGCTCGGGATGTCTGGGATACAGTGGGAGTTGGAGATGAAAAGATTGAAGATGTAATGGCCAATGGTAAAGGAATAACTGATGTGGATGACCTAAAGGTGCACATAGACAAATTGGAAGATATTCTGCAAGAAGTGAAGAAGCAGAACAACATGAAGGATGAAGAGATCAAAGTTCTCAGAAATAAAATGCTAAAAATGGAGAAGGTTTTACCCCTGATAGGGTCTCCAGACAAAGCTCAGTCAACTGTAGCTAATGCTAAGTCTCCGAACTCTGCCAGTGCAGCGGATGGGGATAAGAAGCCCACAGATGAGGCAAAGAGAAGCGAGAATGACGATCTTGCTAAGGAGGAGCGTGTGTCTCAGTTAATGGCAGGTGATCCAGCTTTCAGACGTGGGCGTTTACGTTGGATGAGGCAAGAACAGATTCGGTTTAAAAATCTGCAGCAGCAGGAAATAGCTAAACAGCTTCGTCGACAGAATATGCCTCACCGGTTTATTCCACCTGAAAATCGCAAACCCCGCTTTCCTTTCAAAAGCAATCCCAAACACAGGAACTCGTGGAGTCCAGGCACCCACATCATTATCACCGAGGATGAAGTTATTGAGGTTAGAATTCCGAAAGAAGACGATAAGAACAAAGACGAAGGCAAAGAGAAAGAAAGCAAAGCCGCTTCTAAAGATCCGCAGCAGCTGTGGAATCTTTACGGGCCGCAGAGGAGCCAGGATAACATCCAGGTGAACCGGCAGCAGCTGGGCCCGCAGCCCGGCAGCCAGCAGCAGCCGCAGCCGCGCTGGAGGAGCAACTCCCTCAACAGCGGCTCGCACAAGGGGCTGCGGCGCCAGGCCTCGGGCTCCTCCGAGGCGCTGCACGGCGCGGAGCCGCCTCACGGCGCGGAGCCGCAGGGCTGCCAGCACAAGCGCCACCTGCACCAGCACCGCCAGCCCTACGGCGGCCCCGGCGCCGAGGGCAGCGCCCCGAAACACACGGACCGGCCCGGCCAGCACGGCCCGTTCGTGACGCCCCCGCGCATGAGGCGCCAGTTCTCGGCCCCCAACCTGAAAGCGGGCAGGGAAACCGCGGTATGAGCAGGGCCCGCCTGCCCCGGCTCGGGCCCGCGGCTCGGTTCGGGCCCTCGGCTCGGCTCGGCCCTTGGCTCGGCTCGGCTCGGGCCGGGCACAGCCCCACAGGCCCCGCACAAGCGCCAGGCTCCGGCCCTGCGGCCCGGGCACTTTGCATGTGACTTTCCTTGCAGTTTTAACAGAGCATCCCTTGGAAGAATATTCTGAAAAATTGTAAGACTTTTTTCATAGACTAGAAGACTCAGAGGGAGGGAGGTGGAGGGGAGAACTTCCCACTAGCTCATTTACCAAGTTTTTTTTTTTTTGTGTGTGTGTGTGTCTTGAAGTATTTTTCTAATGCTGAAAATATTGTCTGGAACTTACCAAGTGCTACCTTCCTCCTGTGTTTTATGTAGACAATCAAAAGAGGAGTTTAGTTTCTAGCATTGAATGTTTCTTGTGACCTTTTTCTTAGCAATAAGGAAACTGACCATCTGTTTATAAATGAATCTGGTTCTTCAGAACAATATTTTTCACTCTTAACTCAATTTTTAATAGTAATAACAATCTATAAACCAAAAGTTGTTGGCTTTTTTATAAAGAAATTAAGAAGAGATATTGGGTCACACTCCCTGAGTAGATGTCTCTTCTCCTTCTGCTTAAGTTCATAAATATTGGTATGAAATTGCTGTGACAGTTAAACCAGCCTGAATGGAATTTTATGTCAGAATATATATATAATGCTGAAGCAATTATTTGGAAACAAGCTTTTTCTAATTCCCATTGTATCTCTAAATATAATAGGTTTTAATTATTATACTGAGACTGTGGAAAGGAACTAGGATTTTTCAACACTCTGGTGCACTCAAAAAGCTAATTCTTTTATTTTATGTTTTCAGCTTTCTCAGGCATGAGTCTGGGAGATGTTCTTGAAATAGTTATTCTTAGGAAGATTTATAAATCACTACTTTTGGCTGAATTCTCCTGTGAGATGGGAGAATTGAACTGTTTCATCTTAATGTGATACCTCATGTTAGTGCCTCTGGTCTTGGATTAAACTAGAATTCAAGACTCATTTAATAAAGGAGAAGGTTGCTTTGAGGAGAAAATAAGATTAGTTTTCCTTCTCCCCACACTCAAAATGCGAGTTAAAATCTTTCATGTCTGTTTTGCTCTGAAGGGGTTTGCACTTGCAGGTGATTTGCCGTAACACAAAGGCTTGCCGTTCCTGCTTCAGATTGTTCCAAGCGAATTACTGAAAAACTAGTGACTGAGGAATAGGCTTTGAGGTTTTGTTGCAATTGGAGAGTCCCAACCTGAATGATGCTGGGTTATTTTCTGAGTTTCCAAAAGTGCAAGACAAGGTTGCTCTTACTTTGGAAAATCCGTGGCCTTAACTGTAAGCCAATAGAAATATTTGGGGACTTATTTTGCTTTTAAATTTAACTTGAATAAAATTTTAAAAACAAAATTGGACGCTCTACCACATTTGGTAAGGTAGGTCCGCTTTGCAGTGTATTTGTGCTGTTTTGCACAAGTATCCTGAATTTACTTGAGGTTGCTTATTTTTTTATAAAATATAAACCCTACTGGTAATTGTTACTTGTGTGTGGCTCAGCATAGCTGTAGGTGAGTGGCAAGTGTCTTAAGCTTATTTTCCATATTTTTTGTCCTATCCTACTTCTCCCCTGCCTCAGCTGGGCATGTTGTAGGTGCTGTTGCAACACACGTGCTATTTACATATCAGTAATCAAGTGCCAGCTCTTAATTCTCAGCACATGTATCACTGATGGGATGGTGGCCTCTGCTGAAGGAGATGCAAAGTCAGTCCTCCAACTCCTAAAAGAACAAACTGGGAGTTTTCCTTCATGGCAGGTTTAGTTCTGTGCCCAGATCTGGCTTTGCAACTTGCATTTGTCTCATGCTTTGGCCTACTTGAACAAAGGAAATAAAGCATTGCTTCCAAAAATGCCTTGATTCTTAAAGAACAGAAGGCTTGTAGATGAGCAATACTTGCTTTGAGCTTGAGTCCAAATTGCAAAATGAGGTTTGGGCTGCAAGTAATGTTTTGCCGTTGTTTTTAATTTAGAATCCTGCTTTAGTAGTGCATTGCACTTTGGTTTTGTGCATGTCAAGCATAATGAGTTCCTGTATATCCTCAGAAAGGCTTGGGCTCTGTGGAACGTGCATGCCTGGGGAAAGGCTCTCGGTTCCCCAGGAGTACGTGGGGCAGTCCCTGCACAGGGCTGGTGGCAGAGACAGAGCAATCCCATCTCCTGTCCAAGCTCTGGGGACTGAGCACAGAGTCCTTCTGAGCCCCTGCAACTGCTGACACGAGACTAAAACTGCTGCTTGATACCTGATGCTGAACACTAAAATGTTTGTGCCAGCCTATTTCACTTCAAACTCAGAAAAGAACTCTGGAAATGCCTGGGGGTGCTGGTGAGCAGCAGGTTGCCATCAGTCTGTCCTACCCCACTGCTTAGTGCAGCACTGCAAGAACAGCCCTGCCTGTGCTGCTGAACGATTTGACAAAGCAGAAAAAGCACAGTCAGTGTCAGAATGGAGCCCAGTCTGCTTCAGGGAAGCAGCTTTTTCCCTGGCTTTTAGGAGGATATTTAGGAATTTGATATGAATTGCAGTGCAGTGCTTCATCTGATAAGGGAAGCAGTGTGAGAACTGTGGATCTCCTTGCACTATTCAGAAATGCACACAACTCTCACTCCAAATCCTGTGTTAATGGAGTTAATGAGCAGTGAGACAGCTGCTTCCATTGATGTCTGTGTGAAAAGGCTTTCAGGGTAATGGAAATGTGGCATCCATGGTGGAAGTGCTCTTTGGCTAAGTTCAGTTGCCTTTGCCAAGTGCTGCTGTGCCTTGGCAGCTGGCTGGGATCCACCTGTGCCCTGGGGATGGCTTCTCTAGGACTCCCTGCACTGGGGGTGGGATTAAGTGCACATCACCAATGCTCCTCACTCAGATTGACTCCAACATCCTTCCTCAAGCAATCTGAATTTAGGGATCTGTCAAATTAGAGGATGCTATTTTTATCAGTACATTCAGCATAGTTTCAGTATCTTCCTCACTGTGTCCTTTACATGTTGAAACTTGTTTTTTGTTGAAATTTTTCTTGGATACTTCCCATTAAATCTCTTCAGGAGCTGCCACATGAGAAATCTATGCTGTGTAACTATTTGTACTGTAAAGAAAGCAGTGAGCTGCCTTTAAACTAAATGGGATTTTCAGATCTGTCTGTTGATTTGGATTGTCTTAAGAGCAAGTATCTGCCTTGTGAAAAGCAGAACTGGTTTGTATTGTAACAAGTGCTCTTTCAATAAACTATGAAATACTCTTGTAAGTGTCAGACTTGTGTCAGTGAAATGGAGATGAAAGTTGACTGCAGGCTTCTCCTGCTTTTATTTATCTTGGGGTTGGGCTTGTTCCAGCAGGGTTATAAAGGTTTCTTTAATTGTTCCTCAGTCTGATTCTTGTACGTTCATCCACTCTGGTGTTTCTGCTGTTATGTGGAAAGCAGCAAAGCAGGCTTGTGTCCATCTCAGACAGCTGATTTAAATTCAATATAAAAGAAAATAATAGCTTTTTGTAGCAGAAGGAACTATAAACCATTCCCATCTTCAGTGCTGTCCCATTGTACCATCCTGTGTGCTATCTAATTCTGGAAGAAAACACAGAGCTGGCTGTTCTCCCTTTATTTGCTCATTGAAGGCAAAAGAAATGAACTTTTCTGTGCCCCTCAAATCCAGGGGGGACTCACACACAGCAGTACCTGGGCAGACACCACATCTCAGTGTTGTGGTGCAGGTTCTGCTTTAACTGCTCCAGGCTGCTCTTAAAAAGCTTTGTGTACTTTGAGTGTATGGGGTGTGGGTTTGTTGGTGGGTTGGGGTCTTTTTGTTTCCCCCAACCCCCCATTCCCTCTCCAGCTTTTCAGTTTCTCCAAAAGAGTCTTGAAGGATTCTACTAAAATGCTTCTTGAAGAGCTTTCCATTTCTACAATTTAGCTGCTCGAAATGACATTATTGACTCCAGACTACAGAAAAATAAAATATTTTGCCTTTCCTTGCAAGCGAGAGAAGCTGATTTGTGTCACTTTGCATCTCAGCAGTTTTATCTCTGCTTCAAATGTAACAGCATTATCTACATGGAATGGGGGAAATAGATCAAAGAAAGTGCCTTTATGTTAAAAACATAATTCAGGATTGTGCTAGGCATTTCAGAAGAGTAGATAAGTCTGATGCTTCATGAGAAGTTTCATGGAGTCTAGAATAGAATTCTGGTGAATGTAAGAATTTCAGGAGGAATATCCAAAGAAAGGATATGTATTTGTTTTGTTTGCAGTGCTTAGGCTGCTGGGCTGAGGTTACTTCCTGTGCAAGTAAGTAGCCAGCTTAGGGTGAATGGAGCAGAGACAAATGAAGAAGGAGCATTTTAGCCAAATTCAATATTCAAGAAGAAATTAGACTCTTTGGAAAGGAGATACACCTCTAGATTGTTTCAGGTTCATAAGTAATATTTTCTGAAAATAGCATTAACAAATGGTAGCTGTGCCCTTAGAAAGTGCAGGATTTTGAATGCCATGAATTCAATATCCCTGAGAGCAAAAATTGAACTTCTTGTGGCCTTCATATGATGGCTGCATTTTAATTTTCTAAAGCCTTCCTGGCTGAAGTGACACCATCATTTTGTGTGGATAAGTGATGCAGCTCTTTAGGTGAGGTGCTTAAGTGGGATGGGAGGAAAATGTAAAGCTTTTATTCTGTAGCTCTTGGACTTAAGAACCTATTATTACAAACTGGCCATTGGAGAAGAATTTTAGGATTTGGAACTGTGGAAGAGAGAAGGTTGGAATACAAGATGAGTGCCTTCAAGAATTCTTAAGAACTCAACAACACCCTTAGTGAATTGTTGTTGTAACTCTTGTATAAAAATCTTGAGAAACCAGTTTAATTTGTGTAATAATATGCCAAAGGTTTATCTTAAAAAAATAAAATACCCTAGTGGGATAGGCTGTGAGACCAAGAGCACAGTGACAGAGTCTGTTCTAATTTGTATTTGTTTTGCCAGCAAATAATAAAAGGCCCATTAGGTTTAAGTAGCATTTGTTTCAAGGCACGATAAAATCTGAACAGGAAGAAAATGCTGTTGTACCAGAAGCTGTTGCTGAAGTGTTCCTCGTGGGGAAGCCACTGCACAGACTTCTCTGCCAGGGCCGTGCTGGGATTTTATCCTCTGATGTCTTAAGTGCACGTGAGAGAGTGGTACTTGCATGCTGTGGGGGAAATCTAATTGAAAACAAAGTGCTTCCCTCACTAATATTTGCAATTAATTTTTTGGTATAAAAAGGCAAATCAGTGGTGCTGTTAATCCTTCTGTTTGAGAAAATGAAGGTGAATAATCCTCCCCTTTCAAATTTATTTTTGCATTTTTCTCTATTTCTGCTTCTTTTCTACCTCTCTGAAAGCAGCAGCCAGCCTCCAAATAAATGCCCTTCTTCCTGTCTTTAGCAAAAACCCCCCAAAAGAACATCCTAAAGCTTTCCCTCTTCTAGCCACTGTGTAGATGTAAATGTGGTGATTTTAGAGGCCAGCTCTCTGCGCTGTGCTGGCCTGTGTTGTGTTTGCAGGGAGGTTGCAGGTGCGGAGCTGCTGTGAGCCCTGGGCTGTCTGTGCTGTGCTCTGTGTCTGTCACTGAGCCCCCTCCTGCTCCTGCCTGTCCTCCTACACAGCCTCTCCTCTCTCCCCACAGGACTATGAGAGCAAGCTGCAGGCCCTCCAGAAGCAGGTGGAGACACGGTCCTTGGCAGCTGAGACAACTGAGGAGGAGGAGGAGGAGGAGGAGGAAGGTGAGTTTGAAGCTAAAAATAATTTGGGTATAACCAAGTCTAAAGGAACAGCTGCTGTGTCATCTCTTGTAATAGACAGAAAAACTTGCTTTGGAAAGCTGCAAAACATTGCAAGTTCTCGATCTGTAATCCTCTCAGCATGAAGATTTCAAATACTCATTTATAGAATACATTCCACATGAACTGTAGACGTACATCTTCTAATACAACTGGTGCACAAACTAGATTAGTTTTACCCCAAGCTTTGATTTGGTGCTCCTGAAGGAATCTCTTCCTGGCACTAACAGAGCTCAGATGTCTTAAAACAAAATAACACTGTTGCCTTTGTTTCCTTGTTTCCATCTTGAAGTTTCTCTTTTCCTCCTTGCTAGGAATTCTTAGAATGCTGTGACATGTCTGTATAACTCCATTTCTGGACAGTGGATAATTTATTATTCTCATTATACTTGCTCTCATTCCACTCTTTCAGCATTTGGCTTTAAAAGTTGCCAAATAGCTTAAAATAATAGGAGCAGAAAAAATATTGTTTCCTCTGTTCCAAATCTCATTTACATGATCATTAATCTCCTCTGCTAATGTTGAGGAAGTTTGAGTCCAGTTTTTCCATGATGAATAATGAAAACGTAGAGTTTTGTTTTCTGCTCTTCCAGAAAATGTGTTGAGAGCTTGATGGCACAGTCAGCAGGAGTATTGGATACTGCATGTGATGGTTTTGAGAGGAAGCCACATTGTTCTGTTTCTCTGTTTCTTTGCCCTTCCCAGTGGCCTGGACACGCCATGAATATGAACTCGCCCAGTGGGCTTTCAGGAAGTGGAAATTCCACCAGTTCACTTCGCTGAGGGACCAGCTCTGGGGAAATGCAGTATATCTGAAGGAAGCCAATGCAATCAGTGTAGAGTTAAAGAAAAAGGTAGGGACATGCAGAGCCAGTTTTTGAATTTTCTGACCCATCAATTTTGACTGTATAATCCTGCTGTAAATGCTCTGAGTTTCTTGTAATTTTATGTCTCTCACTTTAATTAATTTGGGCTGTAAAGGGTTCAGCAAATGGCGAGTCCTTGATTTGGGTTGTGTGTGAGCGAAGGTGCCAGGGCAGCCCGTGGCTGCTGAGCACCCAGGTGTGTGTGTGTGTCTGTGTGTGTGTGTGCAGGTGCAGTTCCAGTTCGTGCTGCTCACAGACACGCTGTACTCACCGCTGCCCCCGGAGCTGCTGCCCCCCGAGCCCGAGCAGGGCCGCGAGCGCCGCCCGTTCCCCCGCACCGTGGTGGCCGTCGAGGTGCAGGACCTGAAGAACGGAGCCACGCATTACTGGTCCTTGGAAAAACTCAAGTATGTCAGTAGTGTTAGAGAACAGAATTCCCCGTGTCCAAGGAACTTCACTCAAAAATTTCTCCTCTTGCTGTTCTCTATCGCTTTCTGGTTTTTCTCTGTGTCCTCCCAGACTTTCTAGACAGTGTGGGATGTTCTAAATACCAGCTTTTGAACGAGTGCGCTTTTCTCCCACTTCTAACCTTAGCTTCACATCTAATTTTTGTAATTTGAGGTTAGACTTTATCTTTTGAATGTAATAAGACTCATCACAGCTCATCTCTGTGCATTACTTTTTTCAGTCCTTCCACTGTAATAATTTCCTTGCCTATATACCTGCTTTATATAACTTGGCAGTATATGACATAATTTATGATAAAAATCTTAAATAAAGAAGATTTTATTTCTGTGGAAGCTACACAAATTCTGTCACAAATTCTGACTGCAATCTGAATTATTTTCATCACGTGTAAATGACATTTCTTTTCCCCATTCTCTAAATATTGGCTGAAGGACTTTTTTCCTACTAATAACTTCTAGACAAAGGATCTTGCAGTGTGAAACACTTGTTTTCTTCAATAAAAGAAATGGATAATTAGAGTCTATAATGGAATTGGTTCACTTTTGAATCAAAATGCCAACATTTCTGGAGTAGAATGCGAAGAACGGCCAAAGTTACTCAGTAACATGGTCTGCTAAAAAAATTGAAGCAAAAAATATGCCAGAATTAGATGTGAAAGAGGAATATTTAGAAGTGTATCGAAATCCAAGATTTATGTAAGCTTCTGCAGTGACCTTGCCTTGTGCTTAGAGGGCTTAGCTGACAACCAGACTCTCTTAAGATTTTTGGGAATTGGTGAAGCACCAGACTTAGGGCATGATTCTCTGTTCTTAGGTGTAACTCGGTACAGGTGAAGCAGTGAGGTGAACACCTCACCTTGTGTTCTCTGCCTGCTTTCCCCCCTCTCTGAGCCCTTTGCTGCCGCTGTCTCTGCAGGCAGAGGCTGGAGCTGATGCGGGAGATGTACGACCGGGCGGGGGAAGTGGCCTCGGGCAGCCAGGAGGAGCCCGAGGGCTCCATGACGGGCAGCGACCCCTTCTACGACCGCTTCCACTGGTTCAAGCTCGTGGGCAGGTACGGACCGGACAGCGCCCCCTGCCGGCTCGGGCTGGGCAGTGCTGGATTATCCGTGTGGCCTCTGCGCCTGCTGCGTCCTGTCTGTCAGGGGTTTGGAATAGACTTTAAATGCAGTTAACAGTAGAAAATGCCAGTTCATGTGTCTAGTAGTAGAATGTGCTTTGAGTGAGCATTTAGTAAGTTACAAATTTATTTTAAGATAATATAACCGTCTAAGTTCCATCTAAAGTCACTGGAGCAGAGCTGTGAGAATATGAAGAACACTGGAGAAGTGATCCAGAGTCTCTCATATGTGCGATTCAAATAGTTTGGTCATACCTTAGGGAAGTGCCTGATGGGATTCTTTAATATTTCCTGCTGTTGACCGCACCTTTACAATATTTTTATTTGCAGAACTGCTGTGTTGGAAATAAGAAATGTATCTCTGTTACGTGGATGTGCTCTCGAGTTCTGTATGCTCAGTTCTATATGCTCAGCCATGTTTCTGTTCCTTTTTCATTTGCTTCCTGCTCCGTTCAAGGACGCTCTTTTCCCTGGCGTTGTTGGCAGCCCCCTCGCTCCCGTTGCGTTGCAGTGCAGGTGGTTTGGAGGCGCTGCTTGTTGTTGAGGGTGTCTGTGCTGAAGGCAGCAGGGGCTGTTGGTGAGGTTCTGTGTGCTGACCCTGTTAATCGGTGTCCGTTCGCTGATGTGCAGCTCCCCCATATTCCACGGCTGCGTCAACGAGCGCCTGGCCGATCGCACGCCCTCCCCCACTTTCTCCACGGCCGACTCCGACATCACTGAGCTGGCAGATGAGCAGCAGGATGAGATGGAGGACTTTGATGATGAGGCCTTTGTGGATGACACTGGCTCCGACGTTGGCACTGAGGAGGGATCAGACCTCTTCAATGATGGGCGCGACCCGTTTTACGACCGATCCCCTTGGTTCATTTTAGTGGGAAGGTTGGTGAGGTTACTCTGAGAATGGCCAAAAGGGACCAGCTCTTGCTGCAGGCTGCAATGGCTTTGCCTTGTGCTACACAGATGGTCATTAGCCAAAATATCCATGTCCATAAATTGGAATTGCCAGAGAATGAGTGTAGTTCAACATTAAGTTTTAAATTCCTGTGTCTGGAATGAAGACCTAAATAGTAATTGAGAAAATAACCCTTAGATGTGACAGTGTGAGTAAATCTAGGTAACTGTTGCAGTTTGGAATGAATGGGGATTTGTATACAGAATATAAACCTCTATAGAATTCCCTATTTAGCCGTTACAGGGTCACTAAGACAGAATTGTAGCATGTTATTTTCTTCCGTGGAAGAGAATCTGACTGTGGTGGGAAGTCTTTCAGTCCAAACCCAGAAATCTATTGGTTTTGAAAATAGGTTTAACATCCACTCCATACAAAAAGATGGCATGTGGAGAAAGAAGAATGGTCCTTTCTGGATGAGGAAAAGAATGTTCTCTGAGATTATTTGACTTCTCAGATTATGCTTGAGTCTCTGTAGCCAGTATTACACAGTGGAAGGTCATCAGCACTGAAATTCACTATCTCTGTTTATCAGCACTTTCCCCAGGCACTGTGCTTGAATTCCTGAAACAGGTTTGCTTGGTGGATTTTAGAATATTATTGAGCTTTCCAGAACAGAGAGAGAATTAGGGCATTACCAGACCTCAGTCTGTGATGCAGACCCTTAAGGACAGCAGTGTTACATTAAAGAAATGTAGTTCTTCACACTGTTTCCTCAGTAATAGTCTCACTGGCACATTTCTCATTACAAGAAACAGAAACATTTTATTTAGTGGCTTGGCTCCTCTCTCTGCTGCTTCCCTCTCCCCTGATGATGCTTTTGTGCTTCCTTGCTTACCCTGTAAGCCAACATCCTCATTAAGGTGCTTGCCACAGGCGTGGTACAAACAGGGCTCCATGGCCAGCAGAAGGGAGGAACAAAGAAACAGGGACTAGAGCTTGGCCAGTTCAGTGTAGTGTGTCTGACCTCAGGCATTGTCAGCAGTGAAACTTGGAACTTCCTTGATCCTGTTTTTTACACAAAAATTACTAAAGTTGCAAGAAACTGCGTTAGTCCTCTGTGGTCTCTGAATCCGTGCTCTTACATGCAGTGCTTGGTGCCACGTTTTGCAAACTCTGATTGTCTGGCTCAGGTGGGAGCAGTTTGGGAAAGCCACGTGTGCTGCTGTGGGCTGGCTGGCAGCTCCTCTGAGCCCAGGGTGCCCCGAGTGCCCCCGGGGCCTGGGAAAGAGCTGAGCTGTTGCTGCTGCCTCCGAGGGCTCAGGGAGCACAGCACGAGCTGAGCAGGTGCCGTGTGCAATGCAAACACTGCTGCTTCTGTGCAGGGCTCTGAGCTGTGGGGCTGCAGCTACAGAGCTGTGAATGTGTCGAGGGATCAAACTCTGTTCCTATGATGAGGCTAGAGAGTGACTTTTGCTCAGTTGTTGGTTTCTGTTGTTTCTATTCCTGTTGTTCTGTTGGCAGAGGCTGTTGGACTGTCCAGCACCACTGAGTAGGAGCTGTTGTGGGTCCTCTGTGTCTCCATGTGAGAATTCTGCTTTTGAGCAGTGGCTTGCAAGCACCAGGGGTGTCCATGTGCATAGGTATTGTCTTGAGCACAAGGCAGTGTTCAGTTTGTATCAAAACCAGAATTCCTTATCACTTCCAAGTGTGTACTGGTTGATACGTTATAGAATGTGAAGGACAAATAAAGCAGTTTTTAGTATTTTTGGGGAGTTGTCAGCAATAACAAGTGCAGGTCATGAAGGAGAGGAGGAGGAGAAATGGAGCATGTAGTTATCTAACTCCCTGGCCATCACAGTTATTTTCTTTTCTCTCTCTGTGCTATGACTGTCTTTTATTTGTAACTCTTAAAGAAAACAAAAAAGAGCTGGTCCCTTTAGCCATTTCTCCTGGCATGCTGGGTTTCTTCAAGATTGACTCTATTTAATGGTGTGACATATCAAGCATTTGCTTTTGTTTTAAGGGAGGTGGGAGAGGACTATGGGATGTTTTATTTAAATCCTTATGTGTTTATTTTAAAAATATCTGCCATCATTTTGAGTTCTGTTGGTTCTGTTTTGGTTTTTTAAAAAATTGTCTTTGTTAAATTTAATTTCTGGTTTTGTTGTGAGTATGCCATTTTACCTCACCAATCTTTCTGCTAATCCAGCCCCCCTCTTTCAGTCTGCTGGGCTAAGTGCAGGGGGACACTTGGGGGCTCTCTGGGGAGTGGGAATCCTCACGGATGTGGGAAGAGGAGGAGGAAAACCTTAAGATATCATCCACTCCTGACCTGGCTCTGTCTCATGGTGGAGCAGCTGTGGTGCTGCAGAACCCAGCTCTGTTCTGGTGCAGTTCTCTCCACTCTGCACAAGAGATGCAGCATTTTCATCAGCAAACAGGAAGCTGTAAACTTTTTTGCATTATGTGTTGTCTTTTTTTCTCTAAGTTAAAATTGTTCCAGAACAAGGGGACTGGATGGAAGCAAATTGGGGGAGAAGAGAAATACATTTTTTTCCTTGGGATGGTCACAGGGTAGGGGTTAATCCAGCTGAATGCTTTGCTGGCACATGTTGAGCAGCACCTTCAGAACTTTTGCCCTGCAAATGAAGATGTATTTTTTATTTTTCATGCAGGTGATGCTTTCACTTTCCATTAGTTTGGCTTTGAAGGGAGAAGGCTTCTGCAATGCCTGACTCTTTTTAGTTAGTGAGACTCCTACTGTGCACATCAGTGCAAGACTCCTTGGCTTCTGTTGTGCTGGGAAATGTCTGTTCTCCCTGGCTTGAAATGTGCTTTCAGCCTGGGTGTGTTCCTCATGTTGAGCTCAGAACCACATTCCCTTTGGAACTCCATCCCTGATCCAGTCCAAGTGAACCATTCCAGTTTCAGGGACTGTTCTCTTATGTGGTTGGGTGCTAGTTCCTCAGATGTGCATCACCTGAAATTCCAAAGCTAAAAATGAAAATGTTAGAGGGGAAAAATAAAATTTAACTTCTCATTTTGTTGCTTGAAATTTAGTCTCTTTTCCCTTCCCCTGCTTTATGAGTGCTTACCTCACTTTGAAGCAGACTGAAAAGGAATTAAATCCTAATCTTAGTGAAGTGTTATGTTGAGTTGGTTTTTGTTGTTGTTGTTGTTGTTGTATGGTTTTCTTCATTTTTTGTTTTGCTACTTTGCAGCCATATTAATCATCCTCTTCTCTATTGCATTTTGTCACCACTTTTTTTTTAGTAGCATTATTTTTGTGTCCTTGGTTCATGACTGACACCTGTTTGACTTCCTTGTCATTTCAAAAAGAGTTCATTCATCCTTGGAAGGGGCACGTGAACCCAAGGAGCAACACTTCCCTTTGTCGTGCAGGACCTTTTGTAGGAATGTTAAACAATAACAGTTATAAATTACAGGAATTAGTTATTCGTAATACTAAAGACTAATAAAAAACTGTAAGGATGGAGTTAGGAAAACAGGTTACTGTTGTTTAATATAACTTAATGTGCATAAATTCATTAAAATTGCATAATTAGTCACTTTAAATTTACTAAGTGGTAAAAGTATTGGTTAAAGTTCTGTGTGTCTCAGTAAACTCTGAAACAGCTCATTAAATAAGCAAAACCTTCCACATTTGCCCCTTGTTGAGAGCAGTTCTTTAGCTGACTTGTTGAGCGTATCAACATTTAATGTCTTGCTCAAGCTAATCCCACTGAAGTGGGATTATGACTAAACACTACTGCAATTCATTGCAGAAACATAAAATAACTTAATAACTTTAGTCTGACTTTTAATTAAAATCTATACAATTAAATTGGTTACCTTACTGCTCCGAAACAGACCCTGCTTGTATATAACTTAAAGTTAGTGCAGGGCAGGATCATCCCCTATGGGGCCTAAATGCTGTTTTTCCTTTTGGAAACTGTAATTTCTAAGTGGTTGCTCTAGAGTAGTGCTGTCATGTCTTATTTGTTATGTTCTGTTTTTTTAAAGAAGTAAATCAAATGCTCCTAAAGAGATTTACCTGTGAAGACTTTCAGGTAAATCTGTGCAATCAGTGACTCTTCCAAGAAACCGAAGTGATGACTTATGGTTTATGGTGGGTTTCTGGTTATTCTGCACACAGTGTTATCAAAGGAATATAGAAGAGAGAAAACATTCAGTCAGTCTGTTTTTAAAATAGTGGTTTTATATGTTCAGTAAAAAATTGAGACTGTGTGAGCACAGTAGATCAATTCCTTTTAAATTTATCATTTCCAACTACCTCATTCTGTATCATCAGTAGTTCCCTGATGGATTCTGTCAGCCTGCTAACAGCTCCATTGACAACTTCAGTGCATCTCTGGTTACCTTCCATGCAGCCATCCTCTCTCCTTGTGTCTGTAACTCATTCCTGAGAGCCCTGGCTCCCTCTGAGCTCTGACTGAGAGCCCTTGGTGGCTGCACTGGGCTTGGCCAGAGCTCTGTGTGGGCAGGATGGACCCAGGAGCTCCTGTGTGGGCAGGGTGGATCCCAGGAGCTCCTGTGTGGGCAGGATGGACCCAGGATCTCCTGTGTGGGCAGGGTGGATCCCAGGAGCTCCTGTGTGGGCAGGGTGGACCCAGGATCTCCTGTGTGGACAGGATGGATCCCAGGAGCTCCTGTGTGGGCAGGATGGATCCCAGGAGCTCCTGTGTGGGCAGGATGGATCCCAGGAGCTCCTGTGTGGGCAGGGTGGATCCCAGGAGCTCCTGTGTGGGCAGGGTGGACCTGGCACCTCCTGTGTGGGCAGGATGGACCCAGGAGCTCCTGTGTGGGCAGGATGGGCCCAGGATCTCCTGTGTGGGCAGGATGGACCCAGGATCTCCTGTGTGGGCAGGATAGATCCCAGGAGCTCCTGTGTGGGCAGGATGGACCCAGGATCTCCTGTGTGGGCAGGATGGATCCCAGGATCTCCTGTGTGGGCAGGGTGGACCCAGGAGCTCCTGTGTGGGCAGGATGGATCCCAGGATCTCCTGTGTGGGCAGGGTGGACCCAGGAGCTCCTGTGTGGGCAGGGTGGACCCAGGATCTCCTGTGTGGGCAGGATGGACCCAGGATCTCCTGTGTGGGATGGTGGATCCCAGGATCTCCTGTGTGGGCAGGGTGGGCTCAGGATCTCCTGTGTGAGTTGGTGGATCCCAGGAGCTCCTGTGTGGGCAGGGTGGATCCCAGGATCTCCTGTGTGGGCAGGATGGATCCCAGGATCTCCTGTGTGGGATGGTGGATCCCAGGATCTCCTGTGTGGGCAGGGTGGATTCCAGGAGCTCCTGCAGGCCTGGGAGATGCAGTGTCTGAGGCCTGACTGTTCCAGAGCCGAGCAAAGCTGCAGTGGGGTTTGGCACACCGTTCCTAATGCTGGCTGTGTTTCTCTCCTGCTGTCACAGAGCCTTCGTGTACCTGAGCAACCTGCTGTACCCAGTGCCCCTGATCCACAGGGTGGCCGTGGTCAGCGAGAAGGGCGAGGTGCGCGGCTTCCTGCGCGTGGCTGTGCAGGCCATAGCAGGTGAGACACTGCTGCCCTCAGAGCCACCATTCTGCTGATACTCAAACCTCAATCACCTTCGTGTAGCAAAGAACACTTGTTCTCTGTTGGTATTGAAATTATTTCATTTGTTGTTTCACCGTATGGGCTGAGCATGAATAAGTCTTGAAATAATGCTACTGAACAAAAGATTTTAAAATTATGATGATGTTGTCCACTGAATTTTATACCTGGCAACTAATGCAACACTGCTTTTTAGGACAGTGGAAGATCTAACTACTTTCAGAAAACTAAAACTAAAGGAAAGCTTTTTTTTCTGGCACCCAGTATAAACAGTGCAGAAGGGTATCTGGTTTGATCATTTTGGTGACCTGCATTAAAGTTAAATGTACCAAGTTTTAGCTGTGCTCAAACTCTCCCTTTAAATAATGCTCAGAAATGTGCTCCTCTGGGGCCTGGGGAGAGCACGTGAAGAAGTTCCCAAACTGATGGCTTTCAGCATGGTGGGAACAGAAAGCAGCAGCAGTTTCCCCCTTCATTGCCTCACTAAAAACGTGCAGACTGGGAGCTGCTTTAACACAGTGTTTAATCACCAGGAATTCTTTTCAGAAGAGAGGAGCAGATATCCGGGGTGTAGCGGCCCCAGCAGTGCCGAGCTGCCATTGTGTGTGTGCCAGAGTTCCCTGCAGGGCCCTGCTCAGGCCCTGCTGTTTCCCAGTGCTCAGTGTGAGGTGGGCTGCTTGGCAGGGCCGTGCCTCAGCCATGCTGCTGCGAGCTCAGATCCTTCCCAGCATTTCCCCTTTCCAGCAGTGGCCAAATGCCAGCAGTTCTTGCTTCTTTAGGTGGGGTAACCCTGGAAGCTTCACTCTCCATGGGAACGGGTAATGAAACTGAGACTCTGTAGATGTGTAAGAATCACCCTGGCAGGGATTAAAGCAAGTGAATTAAAATCTGGTTTAATGTGTACAAAAGTCTAGTTTGGTTTGGTCTCCTTAGCATTGACTGAATATTTCCAAATAAATATTTATCTATGTTCTTTTTTCCCTGTGTTTTTTTAGCTGATGAAGAAGCCCCAGATTATGGATCGGGTATTCGACAGTCTGGCACAGCTAAAATTTCATTTGACAATGAGTATTTTGATAAGGTAAGAATTCTTATAATTGATTTAGGTATCTTTGAGTGTAGTAGCTTGTGCTTCTAAATAAAGAACACGTGTTGTGGGGAAAGAAGGGGATGGCAAACTCAGAAAGTGCAGAAGTCTGTTACAAGCCACTGTTATATTTAATTTTCAGAGTGACTTTTCTTCAGTTGCGATGACTCGGTCTGGACTGTCGCTGGAGGAGTTAAGGATTGTGGAAGGGCAAGGACAGAATTCAGAGGTTACCACTCCTCCAGAGGAGATCAACAGAATGAATGAGCTGGGTAAGCCAGAAATACTTTGTGTTTGGAGAACTTCTGGGAGATTTGTGACACTTTCAGTCACTCATGGAGAGGAGTTCTGAGTGTCCTTCAGGAGTGTCATGGTTAGGGAGAGGTGGCACCAGCAGGTTGAACGTGAGAGATCCTGGTTGAACAGGAGAGATTCATTTGAAGAACAGTGCTGAAAAGCTTCCCAGATATTTGGATCTTTTGGTTATCAGCAAATTATTTGGGTTTAAAAGGGAAAAAAGTGTGATGGGACTAAACTGTCTCCTGAAGAATTATTTCCAGAAAAGAAAGGAGAAAAAAAAAAGAAAAAAAAATATTTCATGTGGGATTTTTTTTTTCTCCCTAAGACTTGAAGTCGGCCACTTTGGATGGAAAGATGACTATGGAAGGATTCACTGAGGAAATTGGTGATCACCTGAAGCTGGGCAGTGTGTTTACCTTCCGTGTGACAGTGCTTCAGGCCAGTGGCATCCTGCCCGAATACGCAGATATTTTCTGCCAGTTCAAGTAAGAATTTGTCTTCACTTGCATTAGGCAATTAATAGTATAGAGATATGATGAGATAATGATAGAGAGAGCAAAGAACAGTGGGCAGTGGGACTCTGAGAACTTTTCAGATGGGTGGAGGGATTGTACAGCAGAGAAAAACACCTTGTCCTTACTGGAGTTCTTGGCCCTCACTTTCTCTTAAGCAGATGTCAAGCATTAAAGTTTTGCAGAAAGGAATTAGGAATCAAAGTGGACTCATAACTTACTAGTTTATAGATATCTTGGGGTTTTAAGCTTTTAATGTGAAAAATTCAACACTAGATTTTACATACATCCATTTGAATGAAAGCTGCATGACCTTGGAGGAAATCAGTACTTCTCAAGTGAAAGTGCTCTTAGGCTTGGGTTCTTAAGGAAAAGAATGAAAAGGAGTAATAAAGACATAAAACAAGTACCACAATTGTGGTCCCACAAGACCATGGTATGCCCAGCTTTGGGCCATCACTCAACTGCTTCTAAAGTTCCAGCAAAATACATTTCTTTTAGGGTTTTAGGATTTCCTTTCAGGGTTGGATTCAGAGCACAGCAATCTTCTTTAAACCATTCTGTGGTGGCTGATTTTTGGTTTATTTTTTTAAAGCTTTTTACATCGACATGATGAAGCTTTCTCAACAGAACCTCTCAAAAACAACGGCAGAGGGACTCCCCTTGGGTTTTACCATGTTCAGAATGTAAGTAAAGCTTCTGTGAGCAGTAACTTCCTCTGTCAGCACTGGCAGTTGTGTGTGTCCTTCAAGGCAAGCAGAATTATTAGGAATAGACAGTACTAGGAGTGATCAGGTGAATGATGTAATCCCCATCACAAAACAAAACCCAGAATGATTCTTTGTGGCAAATTTAACTCTTCCTTCACCTCTGCTTCCTGCCATTGAATTCTGTGTTTCCTTTCCAGCATGAAAACAGTCTAGAGTTCAGGAAATAAAATATACATGTGAATAGCAGTGCTCACGATCTCAGATGAGCTGGATATATCTATTTTTATGAACTGTGTAATGCTTTGGTTACATACAGCCTCCTCTTCTTCTACTTGAAATGCCTGATACTGAGGCTTTAATTTTCTCCTTTCTTGGAGAGTAGAATTAATGCCTAAACCAGAAGAGAATGCAGTTGCTTTTCCTGTGAGTGACACTAAGTGATATGAAAAATACAGACTCCTAAAAGAGATTTCCTTTTTTGAATGTCTCATTTTCTTTCCTTGCCCTTGAAATAGATTGCTGTGGAAGTGACAGAATCTTTTGTGGAGTACATCAAAACAAAGCCTATTGTCTTTGAAGTCTTTGGGCATTATCAGCAGCATCCTCTCCACCTGCAGGGACAGGATCTCAACAGGTATTGCTCCCTAGCCTGGCATGAAGGCACTTGGGGATCATGCTCAGGTTATGCAGCTTTTGTACTCCTGAAATTGTGCCCCACAGCCTCAGAAGCAGAATCTCTGATGGAGGTGACTCTGGCAGAGGCCTGTTTACCCAGTGCAGTGACTGATGGAGTTGTCCTGCCCTGTCAGACATGGGAAGCTGTTCTGCCAGGGCACCCTGAACACCCCCTGGTGATTGGAGCACTGCACTGGGAATACTGGGAGCTTCAGCAGGGATCTGTGAGCTCTGGGAAAATCTCAGCAGTGCTCCTAGGGTTGGTTAAGCTAGAATAGAAAAAGAGCACAGGTTAGTCTGAGAAGTGTGCTGAGCCCCCTTGCTTTCCTGACAGGGGAGATTTACCTGTCTTCATAGAATTCTGAGCATATTTTGAGAGACAATAATAGGCGTGTGCATACAAAGATGCATGTGTGTGCATTTGTGTATATTTCTTATATTTAACTGCCTCTGTATTGATAACTCTTCATTTCTCTGTAGCCCTCCACAGCCTTCTCGAAGATTCTTCCCTCCTCCTATGCCACTGTCAAAGCCAGGTGAGAGCAGCTCTCTAATTCTGTTCATCACAGAGGTTGTAGTGTATTCCTGAGGTATGCAGGACTCCAAGGAATGTACATGGAGTGAGTGCTACAGGGGGCACTGAATGGCTTTGCTGGCTCTCTGCCCTCTTTGGGTTTTATTTTTGTTTCTTCTCAACCTCCTCTGCAAGAAGTGCTGCATAGTTCATTAGGGGGCAGAATTCCATTCCTGAGGTATTGACCATATTCCATGAGATCTGGCTATGGCTCTTCCCATGCTTACTGAGCACTTACTGACTGGAAATTTGCTTACTCATTAATTGCTTCATCTTCTTGCTCTCTCATGTTCTTGTTTAGTGCGTGAGTTTGTTGAAACGATTCTTGGTTTTCTTTGCTTAATTGGAATAATGCATGCTGAACTCTTTTGTGATTTTTTTTTTCCATTTCACCTTTAATTTCCTCCTTCTCCCTCTTTCTCTCACCTGCATATTTCTACCATCCTTTCTCTGTGTGTGTTGCATTCCCTCTGCAGACCATGAAAGGAAAATTGAGTTGATTAGGTACCTTATGTCTGGCTATGTAAACGTGCATGTGCTGAACACGCTGTCCGAGCACGCCACCGTGCTGGCCTCCTCTGCCGTGGCTGCTTTCCAGGATGGAGCTGAGCAGCTGCCACCTTTTCTCTTTCTGCCTGTTCCCAGTTGTCAGAGTGAGCGGGCTCCCAAACGAGATGGTTAGTAGCCACACTTGGTCTGTGATAGATGTAGAAGTAGTTCCAGAATGTGCTTCCAAATTCCTTTTTCCTTCATCATGTGGTAGTATTAGGAGTAGAAGCTGCCATGGTTGTGCTCATGGGAGGATGCTGTGCTTGAATTCAGGGCTCTTTTGGAGAGAACCATAGAGACAGTCTGTAGACCCCAGTGTGCTGGGAATCACAGGTTTTTTTGTGTCACTGCATCTGTTCCCTGAAACTTCCAGGACCTCTGATTTTTCTGTGCTCTGCATAGAGTTTTGTGATACTGGGATGAGAGATGCATATGAAAACACAGGCAGGTATAGAGGAAACATTCTGCTGTGTTCTGTATAGGTTTCCTTTTCACTCATCTTCCTTTCCTGCCACTAACAGTGCTGTTCCTCACTTCCATTTGTATTCTGTTTTATTTAACTCAAAAGAAAGTCTTGCTGATTAATAATTGTACCAGAGCAAGTCTGTGAGAACGCCTAGAATCAAGCTTTTATGTTTGGTTAGATGTGTCTTTCAGTTGTTTTTCTCTTCTGATGCTTTTGAATGGCTCTGCTTGGCAATAACCTGGAGTGCCTTGTGTGTTTGATGTTCCTCTGGCTGGAGTGAGTTCATGTGCAGCTGCATGAGATAATTGGGTGTAAGAGAGTTACTACCCTGAGTAGTGTATGGGAAGGTAAATGATGAGCCCCAAGCTGGCTGCCTCCCAGGGTGGAGCTGTGCTGTGAGCAACTGATCCCTGCAGAATCTGTCCCTCTGAGGCAGCTGCTGTTTTACCCAGAAAGGACACAGATCTCAGAAGAGAGCACTCCTGTAGGGACCTGTTTTATCTGGGGCTGTGATGTCCTTCCAGTGCACAGGAAATTCAGTCACAGTAGAAGCCAAAGGACACAGAGATGTAAAGGTGGGAGAGCCTAAAGAATGCCTGAGCAAGGGGGATTGGGTCTTGAGAGGTAGAAGGCAGAATAATTATGTGGCTTAATGAAAGCAGTGAGGTTACTATGTGAAAGGAGAAAAAATGGAGGATCAGAGTTACAAAAATCCCAGTCAGAGTGTAAGGAATGAAGCTTTTAAAATGTTCCCATTTATAAAAATGTAATGAGTGAGCAGATACAAGAAAGCATGTAATGGTAAGTAAAAGGTTTGATGTGTGAGGGAGTATTAGGTTATTTCTAGAATTTAAGCTGTCTCATTTTTTTTAAACATGGTTTATCCCTGCATTTGAATGAAAGGAATTAGAGGGGATCTGGCTGGTTATACTCACTAATACCAAGAGATAAGGAGCCCAGAAAAATACTTAGGCAGGATCAGGGCTCTGGAATAAGTCTTGTTCTGCCTTTTTACATGTACAATATCTTAACCAAGTGATGCAGGGGTCTGGCAGTTTGTAACATGAAGTGAAGACTGAAGTTTTAAGTTCTGTTCTTTTCCTGTTGTGTGGGGAAGGTAAATGGGTACTTTATGGGTGAGTAATGCTGCAGATGGACAGACCTCAGGAATTCTAAATCACCAACTGTCAAGCCATAAAGCAACTGATGCACATTTGAGGAAGCTTCTTCTCTGTGGATCAGAGGAACTGTGTATTTTTCCAGGCTTTTTGGATGCAGTTTTGTTCCATTATTTAACTTCAAAAATTTTTTCTATTCTTGTAACCTAGATTTAAAAAACACTTAGAGAAATAATGATTGGTGTAAGCAACATAATTTTCATGGTAAAAGCTGTGATCTGCCTACATACACAGAATATGTAGGACCTCTGAAATGGCACATTTCTGTGAGTCCTGAATAGGCTTTACTTGTTCAGCCTTTGTAAACCACTCTTTTCTTCTTTCTTTCTTTTTTTTTTTTTTTTTTCTTTTAAGTGCCAGCTACAAAGCTGAATACTATGAGCAAGCCCAGCTTGGGCCAGAGTGTGAGCAAATACGACCTCCTGGTGTGGTTTGAGATCAGTGAACTGGAGCCAACAGGGGAGTAAGTCCTATATTAATATTGTGATTAATATTGTGTTTCAAGAACCGTGGTTTATGAGGTTTCTGGGTTTTTCCCCTTTGTTATGTTCAGACCAGGCTGATGTTTAGCAGTCACCATGGAAAGGGCCTGGCTGGTTTGTAGTGATGGGTGTCCAATCTGCTGGCAGTAGTTGTCCCCATCAGAAGGGACTAAAGTGATAGAATGACTTTCTTTCACACTTGGATGGAACTTCTCTACCTGGTGAAGTTCCAGGCACAGGCAGCAGGAAAACAGCCCTGTGTAGGCCTTGGGTTTGGGCTCTTTGGGACACTGGAGGCTTTACTCCAGTCACACAGTCTCTGCTCAGTGTTCATCTCTGGACAGAGGTTTCCCCTGCCAGGTCTTCAGGGGTTATGCTGAGAAGTGAGTTGCAGTTTCCCATTGGTACTGGAGGTCCAGTGGGTGATGCTTCACAAGTCAGTGGTCTCTAATGGCAGAAGGAGCCTCTTTGGAGAGTGATAGGAAGAACTCAGGTGCCTTGAGCTGCTGCAAGGAGGAAGCTGCTGTGCAGGTACATGTGTGGTTCCCTGTCTCTCCCAGGTACATCCCTGCTATTGTGGATCACACCGGGGGCCTGCCCTGCCAGGGGACCTTCCTGCTGCACCAGGTACCGAGGGAGCTGTGGCACAGCAGGGCCGTGTCTGCAGGGAGGGAGGGGGTGCTGCTGCCTGGGTGTGCCCTCCTGTCCCAACAGGGACAGGCAGGGTGTCCCAGGCTGTGCTTGCTCTCCTGGCTTTGGGCTGGGACGAGACTGTGGCCCCAGGATGTTGCTGCTCCTGTGCTTGTCAGTGGGCATCCCACTCAGGAAAGAGCAAAGCCTTTTAAAAAGCAGGAACCTCTGGGGCCAGATTTGTGCCTTCGGTGTTCTCCAGCATCTCTAAGGACACAGAAGGATGATGGGGACTCAAATTCCTTTTGCTGTCTCTCACTGCTTGTGGTTATGACACATAATCTATGAAGTGACTGTATCTCAGTCATCTTAAATTCCTCTTATTATTGAAGTTGGAGGGGAGACGACCCACCTTGTGTTGGTCAGCATCGACTCCCCCTTTATTAATCAATCAATCACCTTTTATAACAGTGTTAATTCACTTCATGCATATTGCAAAATCTGAGCTCACAATAGGTCAGAGATAACATACCAACTCCTCCTTATGTTTCCAATACCAAGATTTGGGTTCTCAAAATTATTCTTGCTTTCCCAAAACAGCCAAAGATAGAACATCCACTTGTTATGAGAAAGCTGCCTGAGAACTCTGATGTGCAAGGCTCTCAAGGCCTTCATGTTTGCCACTTTTACCTGTAGTTAAAAATAACCTGAGAACCTCTGCTGTTCACAGAAACAGGCTGTGAGAATCTGCTCCTTACAGCTGCTTTCTAAGCCATCTCTGAAAAAATCTCCAACATCTTATAATCCTTAGTAATATTTTGTCTCTAGCTAGATTATGAAGATAACCCCAGTTAAATGTGGTTTATAGGTTTAAAGTTATACTTTTCCTACTCTGTCTTTGTGTGGAGTGAGAAGGGGAAGCATTTAATTTCTTTTACATACAAGAACATAACATCCCCTTGAAGTGAATTTTAGGGCCCTGAAACAAAGAATTGCTTGTTCAGTTACAGATGACATCTAATTATATTATTTAAATCACTTCAATGATATTAAATGATATTAATGATATCATTTAAATGATATTATTTACTTCACTTTTGCAGTACAAGTGCAGAACAGATGGGGTGTGTGTGAACTCTTGAGCAGTGTTTTGTTTCTGAACCCCACAGGGAATCCAGCGGAGGATCACAGTCACCATTATCCATGAGAAGGGCAGTGAGCTGCACTGGAAGGATGTGCGAGAGCTGGTGGTTGGTGAGTGAATGCTTTTGTGTCTTGCTCTGTCAGGAAGAAAAACTATTGCTGGTAATTCCTCTTTGTATCAGACTCTGTCATTTTTATGAGCACTGCCTGTAGGAGGAGAATTTTGAAAAAGATCCAGAGGAAGAACTCGAGTTTTGCAACTTGCATTTACAGCTGCTTGTTATTCATGTAGTGTGAAATTGTATTTGGGAAAACAAATTCCTTTTGTGTTGCAGTTTGAATTTTAATTGATTCCTCCTCCTTCCCTTTCTAGGCCGTATAAGAAATAAAGCAGAGGTAGATGAAGCTGCTGTGGATGCCATTCTGTCTTTGAATATTATCTCTGCAAAATACCTGAAATCCTCTCACAGCTCCAACAGGTAAGTGAATGAAGTGAGCCCTGCAGCAGGAATCTGAATTTATTTGACCTCTGATGTATTGGCAGATGTTTGGAAAGCTGGGAATGTGGCTAATTATTAAATGTAGAATTCCATGGGCACAGAACACACAGGTAGAGAACGAACATCAGTGTCAAATCTTGATCCATGGGAAGGGTTTGCTGACAATGCATCTGAATTGCTTTCCATGTGTATGGACCATATAGGGCAGGTGGAAAGGAACAGCTTAAGAGGAACTTAACCTAAAACTTCTAAACTGACATCAAGGTTTAGTGCTAGAATACAGCATTGAGGACTCCACATTGTTCTGCTTCAGTGTCTGCAGCCAAGTGCAGCAAGGCAGAGGGGAGCTTGGGCACAGCCTCTCCCTGCTCTGACAGCAGAGTCACTTGGCTTCTCCCTGCTCTGTTCAGCTGCTGCAAAGGAGGAATATCCCTGGAATGGGCTCTGAGTGGCTTTTTCCAGAGGGGAGGAAAATTTGAGTCTGTCTTTGCTGCACCTGCTGAGTGCTGGAGGTGGGATCCTTCCAAGCACTGGAATTCTTCCTTCTCTCTTAGAGGCCTGGACTTTGAATCACCTGTGGCATTAAAGTGGATTTGGGATGCTGCTCCTGCCTATGGGCTCTCTGCCACCTGGTGTCTGTAAAGGCAGCCAGGGACTGGGGGAGTGGCAGTTTCTGCCTTCCACTGAGAAATGGGTGTTTTAGTGTGTTTGAGTTAAGGGACCAGTGTCACTGGGAAACAGGGAGACTGCTGCTGCTTTCCTGTCTGATACTGTTGGATTTGCAGTTGGAAAGCCCTGTGCTTTCTGTTTTGTTTCAATAAATTCCTAAGTTCCTACAGGACTGTAGCTCTGTAGTTTGCTGTAAGGTGGCAGCTTGGGTGAAGGATGAGTGGGGTGAAGCTTTTGGCCATCTCATCCCAAAATGCCAAGGTTTGAGTTGTGGGATGAGTGCATGGCAGCATGGTGGAAGGGGATTGAGGCCCTGGTAAGGGATTATGTCTTAATGTTTGCTCATTGTCTGCAGTGTTTGTTGCTTTCTGTGGGGTTTTTCCACTTTGTTTTGTTTCTTAGTCCACTTGTTCTGTTCCTCTCAGCTGTTGCTTTTCTGTTCTGCTTTTGGCTGCACTAACCGAAGCACTTTCTATGTTTTTACAGGCTCTTTCTTGATAAGGATATGCCTAGGTATTTTTTGTTTGCTTCCTTTATCCATAAAGATTCTTGAAAATAGAATGCTTTATGTCCCATTTGTGTTGCTGCCACTTCCCTCAGCTTTTACTGAATTCTGTTAGCACAGCTCTTCCAGAAGTAGTCTTCCTCTTCCCCTTCCTCTTCCCCTTCCTCTTCCCTTTCCTCTTCCCTTGCCTCTTCCTCTTCCTTCCCCTTCCCCTTCCCCTTCCTCTTCCTCCTGCTCCTCCTCCTCTGTGTCAGAGGCTTATTCAGGTACAGTTCACTGGGGGATTTGTGGAGGTGAACTTTCCTTCACATGTGAGAGTAGGAGAATTTCCTTTGTCAGTCTTTCTGATTTTCTTGGTGTGCCATCAAACATAGACCCTTTTTGTAGTCCTTGCTATTTTTTCCCTTGTTCTGTTTCAAAGAGCTAAATTTGGAATTTCTCACTGTCTCTGACTCTGCAACTGATTGTTTGAAGGACCAAGGCAAGGACTGAATGATGAGGTTCCTTGAATTGCTCTGATCAAATAGCAGTGGCTGCCATGTGACTGCTCCTCAGCCTCTGTTCTGGGGCTGGATTTGCAAGTGAAATTTAACCCTGTGGTTGCCACTCCTTGGCTGAGCAGCGGGCAGAGGAGCCAGACATGCAGTGCTGCCCAGGCTGGGTTCCTGTCCCACCCTCCCAGGGGGATCCCAGCCCGGATGGCCCCTGCACTGCCTGGGGCACTTTGCACTCTGCTTTCTGTGCTCTGCTCTGCAGAAGAGAAGGCAGAGCCGTCAGTGCTCCCAGTTCCCCACCTCTCACTAATGCTAGGATCCACTGCAGAAGCAGTCCTAACCTGTTTACATTTAACCTGTAACATTTAACCTCTCTCTCCTCTCTCCCATGCTTTGTGTTCCGTGCTCCCTTTTCCTCCTTGTGCTGTTGGCCGTGCTGAAAGGAGTTTGCTCACTTCTGGTTTTTGTCTCACTCTGTAGCTATTGTAGCAAATTCTGGTTTGGGCAGGCAAAGCTGTGTATATTCACCTTCCTGGCTAGAAAAGATCCACTGAAATCCACAGCCTCAAAGCTGTGCTTGACTTTGTCTTGGTGTTTGTTGGAACATCATTTTGCTCCAGAGGGTGCTGGTATTTCTGCACTGAGGAGCATTTACACCTGTGTGCTCTCTCCATGAGGAGAAATCTTGTTTGGCAAATGGTGCAGAACTGATGTTGGGGCTACATACAGTGCTTTTTTTCTTGTTTCTTCAACCTCCACCCTGCTGTTTGTCCTTTGTCTTTAATTTCATCTTCTATTTTTCTGAGTTGGGAATTAGTAACTTATTTTAAAAAAACAATATACATGAAGCACTTTCTTGCTTTTAGTACTACATCATTTGGACTCAAAAAGGGATAAAAATAGCAAGAGGATTTGGGAGGGAAATTATATAGAGGTGATGAAGAATGAACACCTTCTGTTGCTGTCACCAGTGTGGAAAGATGTACTGAGTTCCTCAATAGGGGCATAGCTCTTCTTTCCAAAGGGGCCTTCCTGAAAGCAGCTGCTGCCTGTGAGAAAGGAGAAAGCTGATTTCCCCAAGCCCCTGCTGGAGAGGGGAGAGTCTAATGATGCCTTTGGATGTGGTGATTGAGCTGTGCTGTGTGTGATGCTGTCTCTCACTTTTTACTTGAACCTTCTGGATTGCTGGGGTAAACTATGGGAGCTTTCATCTCCTCTCTTTCCTTGTGCCAGACTGAAGATACCTCTTACAGAAGTCCTAAAATATGGTGTAGAAAGAATCTTCCCATGTACTTTTAAGATCCAGCTGGGCTGAATTTCAGCAGTAAAAATTAATTTTCTCTCTTTAGAAACAACTGTTCAGTTCTGACTTCTCTGTAGAGTTCTGACAGCTTTTGTTTTCTGCATTCCCTCATTTCTCTTTTAGATGAGTGCTCTCCATAACAGGCAGTGGTCTTTACACCACACTGTTTGGGGTAGAAATAAATGATCTTGGAAATAAAGAGAAGGTTTTTGCTTCAAGTATTTGTTACCCACATGACTGGAGGATGATACCAGAAAGAGAAGCTTTACACTGAGTGATGAGGGGGCTGCAGAGGAACTCTTCCTAGTGACCTTTTGCTGTACTTCTTTCCAGGACTTTCTACCGGTTTGAGGCAGTTTGGGACAGTTCCTTGCACAACTCCCTGCTCCTCAATCGAGTGACGCCGTATGGAGAGAAGATCTACATGACCCTTTCTGCCTACCTGGAGGTGAGACACCAGGGCCTTCCTGCTGGCTATAAACTGCTTGAGACAGGACACAGGGTGTACCCACGAGAAATGGATTCAAAAGTGATTTGAATGCTGAAGCCAGTAAGAGTATTTATTCATTTCCTGAGGACAGGGTGGAAAAAATGTAATCATAGTTAACATCTTGATGTCAAGGTATTACTGCCTTGCAACACAAGAGATACTGGCGGTCTTGCCTTTTTGTGCCTTGTTTTATCTATCTTTGTATCTGAAAATCCACTGGAATCAGTGAATATTGCTGTGTAAGTACTGGTGTTACAAACAGCAGCTTAGCTCTTGGCTTGTGTGCAAGACCCTGTTGTTTTGTGTAGTAAAATCATTTCATGGGATGCATCAAGAAATTTGGCAGCTCTCTTTCACAGATACACATGAAAATCCTTCACCAAAGAGCCAAACAAGAGCAGATTTGCAGAGCTGTCCCAAGAGCTAAGGGCAGCAGTGTAACATGGCACAGTTGGCTGCAGCCATTCACTCCTTGCTGGTGTTCCCTCAGCTCGACCACTGCATCCAGCCCGCTGTGATCACCAAGGACGTGTGCATGGTGTTCTACTCGCGGGACGCCCGGATCTCCCCGCCGCGCTCCCTGCGCAGCCTCTTCGGCAGCGGCTACTCCAAATCCCCCGACTCGTAAGTGCAGCTGCACTTCTGTTCCTTTCTTGGCAATATTTCTGCTTCCTCTTAGAGGATTTCGTTTCGTTTTCTTAATTTTTTCCCTTGAAACTTTGCCTGCTCATAGGTTCTCCAGTCTGGTGTTGAATGTTCTTTCTCACATTTATTTCAGTGGAACTCTGATGGCTTCTCTCTTTACTGGCCTCTTTTCCATATAAACAGAGCTGGGCAGAGGGATCCATTTTTCAATTTGCATCCTGACCTGGAATTTGCTGCATCATGTGCTCTTCCCAGTGCAGGGTGGGGTGGGAACAGGGGGGAAATGCCTTTTTTTAGGATCTTGCAGTTCTGGCTATTTTGTGCAAGAGTAGTATTGAAATCTAGTTCTAACTAACAACTATACTTTAAATTCTGCTTTGGGAACCACTGAGTTAAAGCTGAAGCACTTTATTTCTGAAGATA
Organism: Zonotrichia albicollis; assembly: GCF_047830755.1. Classification (NCBI taxonomy): domain Eukaryota; kingdom Metazoa; phylum Chordata; class Aves; order Passeriformes; family Passerellidae; genus Zonotrichia; species Zonotrichia albicollis. The sequence continues at coordinate 1,192,762 of NC_133843.1, forward strand.
ATAAATAGTGTGTTTTTGCTTCTTCTGCTTTCCTGTGAACAGCAATCGAGTAACTGGGATCTATGAACTGAGTTTATGCAAAATGTCAGACACAGGAAGTCCAGGTAAGCAGCAACCGGGTGATAAATATGATGATAAATATGAAATATTGCAGAAAATTTCTCAGGGAGAATGGAGTGAACATTTCTGTCCTGATCAGAAGCAGTTCCTGTGTTTCATAGGAGCAGTGGAACATTGTTATTCTGTAAAATACTTACTCAGGCTTTTACTTTAGACTCAGGTCTGTGTTTACCATTGGTAAACAAGGATTCACTGGAAACTCGATGTTTTCTGACATGGGTAGCTCAGGACACTGAGTGCATGTATCACATCATGCCCCTGATAACCCATGGCTCATAACCAACAGGTGAGACTGGGTTTTGCAGCAGGAGAGCTTTTTCTTGTCTTTTGAAGATGCTGCTCATTTCTGATGCCAACTTCACCACTTGGAAGGAATATAGTTCATGGTGTATCTGTGTGGTTTTCTTCTAAGATGTAGAAACTGAAGTCCTTGTGTTGAATTAGACTGAACAGGAGTTTACATTATATCTTGGTCAATAGAAAATATCTAAAAAAGTAAGAAAGCTGGACTAAATAAAATATCTTTGGTTGTGTATTTGCAGGCAATGAAATCGTTATGTTGTGTATTTCCAGCCAAGCAGCAGAGGTGCTGGTTCTTTGCAGATTGCTGATTCTTTCTCTGTGACACCTCTCTGGCTATGGTTTTAACATGTTTTGTGTTGTTTTTTACTGCTCAGGAATGCAGAGGAGGAGGAGGAAAGTCCTGGATACTTCTGTGGCATATGTGAGGGGTGAAGAGAACCTGGCAGGTTGGAGGCCCAGGGGGGACAGCCTCATTCTAGAGCATCAGTGGGAACTGGAGAAACTGGAGCTGCTGCATGAGGTGAGTAAGGAGATGGAAGTCAAGATTTAAATGAATTCTCCTGGCAGAGAAGATACAAAGCGTGTGGCTGGCTGCTGAGTAGAGTCCTCAGCTCAGAATCTCAGTGTATTCAAAATAGCAAATTCAATTTCCAGTGCCACTGTAAACTCCCTTCCCTGGGGAGAGTTACTGGTATGAATAGTAAAGGATTCCTAAGAATTCAGTGGCTGTAAAATTGGCACCTTCCTGGAGGGGACGGCACTGATTTCTTTTCTCACTAGGTGGAAAAAACGCGGCATTTTCTTCTGCTTCGTGAGAAGCTTGGTGACAGCATCCCCAAGTCCCTGAGTGACTCGTTGTCTCCCAGCCTGAGCAGTGGAACCCTCAGCACCTCCACCAGCATTTCCTCTCAGATTTCCACCACGACCTTCGAGAGCGCGGTGACGCCCAGCGAGAGCAGCGGCTACGACTCGGCCGACATCGAGAGCCTGGTGGACAGGGAGAAGGAGCTGGCCACCAAGGTATGGCACAGGGCAGCCATCCTGCAGGCAGCCACAGGGGACTGCAGGGCAGCCTCGAGCTGCTCAGAGAGCTTGGGGAATATCCAGTAGGGTGAGAGTTTCGTTTGAACATCTTGGGTAGTGAAATAAGCCGCTTTCACCGGCCGGGGCTGCTGGGGAGGTTTGGGCTGTGGCTGTGTCTCATTCCCCTGTGTTAGTGGTTCTATAAAAACTTTCTAATTTTATCAAGTGAAGTGATTACTATCCTCTTCTGTGATTTTTCATTGAAGTTTAGGATTTGTTTTTTCTTTAACGACCTGCCAAGTGTGTCTTGGCAAATCACCTGTTCAAATTTCCCTGAAAATCTAAATACAAAGTTCTTCTCTGTGTCTCATTTGTTTCCCCCTTTAGTGTCTGCAGCTTCTTACTCATACCTTCAATCGGGAATTCAACCAGGTGTACAACAGCATCAGTGATTGTAAGGTAAATATTTCATGTAATATTTAATTGCAATACACTCTATTTGTGGTACAATAGCAGCATGTTTGTGAGTCATGGAATCTGCTGATACTATCAAAAGATAAACCACTTTATATTAATTTATTATTTTTTATTTTCAGTCCTTTGGAAGCATTTGGCTATTCAGCATCAGGTTCCAAGGGCTATGGCAGGAATTGGCAGTGGTGTGGGCTTGCAGTGTAGTACAGTACCCAGTTTATTAGCAGACTCTCACTGTCTTCCCCTACATACACTTTCCCTATGTAGAAGGATAAATCTACTCTTAAAAATTTTGTCAGTAGGCAAAGGGAATACCAGGTTTCAAAGTGGATGATGTTTTATCACTGAAGGAGTCACAGTGTGAATAATCAGAAGTGTAGGACATTGATGATAACAAGCTGTGTCTGCATAAACAGTGCTCTGTTTCTGCCCCCAGATGGGCTTGTGGTGGTTTGTGTGAAAATTTGCCTGCTGACGAGGGGAATGGCTGATGAGAAAGCCTTTGTGCTCCCTGAGCCATCCCTGCCGAGGGCATTCTGAGCCAGAAGGAGCCCCAGCTGCAGCCCAGCTGCTGAGATGTGTTTGTGCTTGCAGCTCTCGGATATTTCTCCCATTGGGCGGGACCCGTCCGTGTCCAGTTTCAGCAGCGCCACCCTCACCCCTTCATCCACCTGCCCTTCTCTGGTGGACTCCAGGTGCAATTCAGTTGACCAGAAGTAAGTGTAGTGTATTAAAAGGAAACATCACTTTTCAGTGCTTCACACATCTCTTTGCTGTTCTCTGATTTGTTTTTCCTCTTTTCTTCCTTTTCCCTGCTTTCAGATGTTTCTCTGTACAGCCCCCTTGCCTTCCTTCTCCAGTCACTCTGCACAATTCTTTTTCATTTTGTTCTTTTGAAGTGCTGTTTTTCCTGCTTGTGTTGGGGCAACAGTCAGATGCTTGGCATTCCAGTGACCAGTGCATCTACAGTGTGCAGAGTCCACAAGTTTTTTCAGAGGTCTTTTGAAAAGGTCTACTAATAACGACCCAGAATAAACCAGTTTGGCCATTAATCTGTTTATCTTTTTCAGCTGTATCTATACAAGATATTTTTGATGAAATTAGTAATAACTATGTAGTAAAAGGCATAATTTGTACCTTTTCAGTTCAGCATCCCTGAGGGAGGAGTGCTGAGGAAGTAGAACATTTTACATCAAACAGTAGTAGGAAGTGGGTCTGTGTTGTGACTACGTTTAGCAGGAGAAAAATGGTAGAAGTAGTGGGGAAGCAACTTACTAGTGGTTATTATAAGTTTTATTCCACAGATATCAAGGGAAAATGCTATTCAGTATTGTACAAAAGGATCCCAATGTCATAAAATAAATCTGGGCTGGAGGAAGGAACTTCAAGTCGGCCTGAAGATGCAGTTTAAATTCCATTGTCGCACTCAGTTGCTTTATTGTGATTTACTTCGTTTTCTCTACTTTTTTTAAAGGACACCAGAAGCAAATTCTCGTGCCTCCAGTCCCTGTCATGAGGTGGAGCAGTTCCAGATAATTCCTGCAGTAGAAACTTCCTACCTTGCCAGAGCTGGAAAGAACGAGTTCCTAAACCTTGTTCCTGATATTGAGGAAATCAGACCAGGGTAAGTTTTTTATTGTTGTGTGGTTGTGGCTTCCCAAGAGCTCTCACAGGGGCTTTCTGAGATTCTGAGGTTCTGTGCCCCATTTGAAGAGGGAAATTTAACAGGTGATAGCAGAGCTGCAGATGGATGGAGGAAGACTGTCAGACTTTTGCATAGATGTTGGAAACACCATGCAGCTTGTTTTAGAAGAACTTTTTCAGAATACTGTTGCAGACAAAACAGGACCAGTTATTAAGGACCAAGTGTCTTACACAGTGTTTTGCAGTTAATAGGGATACTCAGGGGAAAATCTATTTCTGTATTGACGTGGGTTTATTTTTTCCAGCTCTGTGGTGTCAAAGAAAGGATACCTCCACTTCAAGGAGCCGCTCTCCAGCTCCTGGGCCAAGCACTTTGTGGTGGTTCGCCGTCCTTATGTTTTTATTTACAACAGTGACAAAGATCCTGTAGAAAGAGGAATCATAAACTTATCCACAGCTCAGGTGGAATACAGTGAGGATCAACAGGCAATGGTGAAGGTCAGTGTGAGAGCTGTTGTTTATTTATCCATAAAGCAGGGACATTACAAGTAGCAGTGCATCTGTACCATCAGGTGTGTCATCTCTGTTCTGAGGAAAATGGATCTGAGTTGTGGAGACATTGAGGATCCTGCCCACAAAGTTCCAGATAGTTCAGGCTTTCTTATGGTTTTGGACACAGTTGTACAGAGAGTGACCCTGACTGCTGTCACACATCAGATTAGCTTTCAGGAGGATGTGTTGGTGCCACCACCCTGCATGTTGGGTTTTTGCAGCTTCCTTTGTATGGTTTTTTGGGCTTGTGTGTTTTGTTTGTTTAAAAACAAAACCCCACAAAACAACGCATACAAACATCCTGCAAGTAATCAAGTGAACTCTACTGGTCCATCTCTTAAAGCCCACACTCAGCAGTTAACACTCTGTTTTGTAGAGGGAATGAGTAATTATACCCTGGCAATCACCAGTGAGACATGAATGAAAGGGGGATGTGATGGAGCAGATTCTCTCCGAGGGGAAATGTGCATCAGCCTCTGTGCTTGCAGACTTTGTGTTTAAATTGTTTACATTGTCCTTGCTGTTGCAGACCCCCAACACGTTTGGAGTGTGCACCAAGCACCGTGGAGTCCTGCTGCAGGCCATCAATGACAAGGACATGAATGACTGGTTGTACGCCTTCAATCCTCTCCTGGCCGGCACCATTCGGTGAGGGGGGCCCTGCTCACACCTCAGGCAGTGCCTGCTCTCAGATTTGAGCTTTGCTCTCAGCAATTTGACAGGATGTGAGAACTGGAGCAGGGAGGAGAGTAGGCAGAAAAACGCCCAGAACAATCAGAAAACAAACCAGCCCTGTGTTTCAGGAGCTGCAGGGGCTGTTGTTTTGGCTTGTGACGTTCTGAACAGCCATGTCCAGTCTGAACATGTGTGGGATGCTACATTTGGAGACCACAAGATGGTTTCCTTGTATTGCCACTTTACAAATTTTTAAAGTTTCTTACTTCCTCTGGGCTGGACTGCCTTTTTAGGTTCTTGATTATGAGCTAAAGCAGAAATCATGTTCCCTTTTATAACTTCTCTGGCAGCCTTTCCATTATCACAGACAGCCCCTGATTGCTGGACACATCTTACTCCACTACATCAAAAAACTCCAAAATCTAAAAAACGAAGCTGTTACCATACAGCATCAAATAATTTCTGAGCAGTGAAGCCCTTAAATGATCCCTCCTCTCATTAAAGAAGCAGAACAGAGAATTATTTTTCATTACATTTTACTTTCTTAACAAATGGAGTAAACTAGGGCTGTACCAAAGAATTTAAAAAAAAAGAAAGGTGGATAAACTTTGGGGAGGGAGGAAAAATGAGCTTTCATAATTCACCAACTGCTTTTTCCCTCTTTTTTTGTGCAGGTCGAAGCTGGCTCGAAGACGCACGGGCCAGATGAAGTACTGAGTCCATGTAATGTTCTCATCTGTTCTCACCTTCCCATAGATAGTGTTACCTCTCATTTTCTCTTTGTGATTCTTGACAGTTTCTCTTGTATGTAATCCTGTGGCTTAACATCCCCCACCTTCCCCACTCCTTCAGCACATTTTCTAGGTATTCTAACCCTACCTTGTTTCTTTTCACCTGTACCTGAATTGTACTAGTAGCATGTGGCCAAACAAAAAGAGAAAGAAAAAAAAAATCAAAAAAATCGAGTGATTATGCACGACTCTGAAAAGAAAAAAAAATTTCCTATAACAATTGTTTATCCATTTCAACTGACCTTTTGGTGTCTGTCCCACTGTCCACTGTCTGTCTAGACTGCTACAGGGTTTTCATTCAATTTGTGACTTGGCAGTGGTCATTGGTTCCCTCAGGGCAAAGTTCCAATGCCAGGGAAAGATAAATTGTTTAATGGAGACATTACCCAGCCAGGAACTGCAATAGCTCCTCAGGCTTTCTGGATCCAGCCTCGAAGTTAAACTCTGTTGAAAGCTGATATTGGACAAATCTATCTGGACAGACTGGATTTGGGACTTTGTTTCTGAGTTTCCAGGGCCCAGCAGGCTAAGGCACGAGCTAGGAAAATTGAGGGAACAAACCAGGAGGGGCTGGCTAGAACAATCTGCTTGAAACTCTTGCTGTGGGGGTTGCAGGTGAACAGTGCTTGGGTTTAACTCTTTCCCAGAAGAGTTTCCATCAGCACACACTCCTCAGCCTCTGAACTGAGGAGTTTCCATCAGCACACACTCCTCAGCCTCTGAACTGAGGAGTTTCCATCAGCACACACTCCTCAGCCTCTGAACTGTGCTGATATGAGGGGAGATAGACCACAGACTGAAATATGAGATAAAATCCCCGAAATTTCAGATGCTCAAGCCATGTATTGGACAGATGGGGGAGTGTTAAATAGAAATGAAAGTTCCTCCCTGGGAAGGGGCTGGGACTGCCATGGCTGTGTCAGGGCTGCTCCCAAGGGCCTGTTTGTGCATCCCTAACCTGTAATGATCCTGTGTCACCCCCCTGTCCATGGGAGCACCCAGGGTCTGTGCAACACTTCCTAGGCAGTGTTCACACCTGCAGTGTTCTCAGGGAGCCACAGGACACTCTCAGTTCCTTTGGAAATAACTGCTGAGTGTCTCCTAATTTCCCTGCTGCAGTTTTCATCAGCTAAACCCCGCTGTATTCAGAGTTAACCCCTCTGGGGAACAGAGCAAGTGGATTCTGGTCCTGGTCAGTGGCATGTCATAGTTGGCTCCTTGGGCACCAGCTGGGTGGTGTCAGTTCTTGGCCTGCAGTGTGAATTCTTGTGGCCAAAGCTTTGCTCCTTGCCCCAGGAAAGAAGAGCAGAATGAATTTCCTTTTGGGGAAGTGAGCTCCCCTCTCTCAGTCAGGTGTTGGGGATGCTGTGTGCTCTTTCCTGCTGTGTTACCTTTCCTGCTGCACCCAGGGCCCTGCTGGGGCTGGCTGTGGTCCTGGGCAGTGTAAAGGGGTTTCAGCAGGGGAGAGGTGAGGGTCTGTCCCCCCTTGCAGGGGGCACAGCAGGCACAGTGCAGCCCAGGAGGCTCAGTGGGGTTCAGGCCACGCGTGTGGGGCACTGGGCTGTGCTGAGGAGGCTTTGCTGGCTGGGGCCTCATGCCCAGGGCAGCTCAGGGCACACTGGGAGCTGCTGGCAGGCACAGGAGCAGGGACACGGAGCTCACACTTGCTACCTTGACATATCTCCAGGTAGTTCTCAAGCTAACTCATGCTCATGCTGTCTCTGTGCTCCCCAGATTTACTTCAGAACTGGCAGCCAGAGTGAGGGAGCATCCTGGGCACCCAGGAACATGATAGGAATAGGGTTTTGGTTTTGTTTTTTTTTTTTTTTTCCCTTTTGTTTTTGTCTTGTTTAACTGTGTGTGACTCTTAATACAGTGATGATATTCCTTTGTTATGCAATGATGATAAAGCACTTCCAGTGTGTGGATAAAACTGCTTGTCCTGCAGGAGGGCTCCTCACACTGCAGCTAAGCTGATCTCAAGAATTAGGTTAATTCTAAGCATTAAGTTATTGCTGCCATCACCACTGTTTGTAATGACAGTGGAACCTGTTTGAGGAGGCAGAGTGATTGGGGTGGGGGTAGGTTGTGACACACTGAGAGCATTTTAACATTATCTGTTTCTTTTTTTTAACTAGAAGAAAACTAGTTTTCTAAGTCTTTGCTTTGGATGAGCCAGAGAATGAACCATGTGGTTACAGGCATTGCACAAAATCATGATAAAGGGATCTTCATTTAAAAGCAGGAAGAGACAGATGCTTATCTTACAGAGGGCTTGAAGTGTTACAGTTGTTGCATAAATGTCACTCTTCTGTCTTAAAACTCCAAGCAAATTCTGGTGACTCGAGGTCTGAGTGGATAATGGATCATCAGAAGACCAAAAGTCTGGTTTTAAGCATCAGCATCTCTTAAAGCTGCATAATCTGTAACAAACTAGGTCCTTGTTGTGTGGAGTTCAAATGGGCATCACTGTTTTCTGGTCTGACATAAAGGCAGACAAAGTTTTTCTGCAATTACTGAAGCCTGCTTTGAGACATTTGGGTTTTCCTACTTAAAACTGAACTGAAACCAGTCCAAGTTTTCTTTAAAGAGATAACAAACCAAACAAATAAACAAAAAAAGTGAATTTCCATTCACTTCAAAGCTTAGCCCAACATGTTAGAAATTTCTTTTTGGAAGCAGAATGAGGAAGGAAAAATATGCTAAGTTACCTTGTGCTGACACTCCAAAGCCCATTGTTGGTTTCCTGCTGTGTGTGTGGAGTCCCAGGGTCAGACAGCTCTGGGGACTCAGCCTGTGCTGCTGAGGGCCTGCCAGCCCGTGAGGACACGCACCAGCAGGGGCTTGGTGGGCATTGCCTGGGGGGAGCCAGTGTCAAACTCTGCTGCATTTGGGTTTTTGCGTTCCTCGCCAAAAGGAAGGGGAAAACTGTCCTTTTTGTCCATTGAAAATTATGTTGGATCTTCCTGGGTATTGTAAAATTAAGCTAAACCTCCTATACTGTGTTTTAGAAATGCACTTTAAGTACCTTTTAAAGAAGATTCCTGTATTCTGGGAATACAGAAGAGAAGGGAGCACTATTTCCAGAGAGTATGATTTCCCGACTGCCAAGAAAAGGTTTTTTGTGTCAATGTCTGACAGTCCTTATTACTGATTAGCATGGTATTTCAAAGCAAAGACTTCACTTTTTGCTGCTTGTTATCTAATTTACAGGGATTTAATTTTATGTAATGTATTGTATATTTATACATCTGTAATTAATTGCACATTAGATAAGAAAGAGGATTAGCTTCGGTCTAACACCCACTGGTACTAAAGAGCCTGTGCACGTGGATCTGCCTGTACCTGCACACCCGAGCTGCTGCAGCTGGGGCTGGGTGTTGTGCTGGAGGGGAGCTGTGACTGCTCTGCAGGAGGAAGGTGATGCTGTGCTGTGCTGGGTGTTGTGCTGGAGGGGAGCTGTGACTGCTCTGCAGGAGGAAGGGCAGCTGGTGCTGTGCTGGGCGTTGTGCTGGAGCTGAGCTGTGACTGCTCTGGACAGGAAGGTCCTGCTGTGCTCGGGAGGGCTGTGCTGCCGGGCCCTGCGTTGCATCTCTCCGTGGTAGTCACCAACCCAGTCTGTGCTCCGGCTGTAGTGTCTGTAGCAGGATGTATTAACTTCGTGCTTCCTTGTTTCAAAACATCAGCTGCTCAAGAGCAGGACTGACTTTTGTTCAGAAGGCCATTTATGTGTTCAATGTATTTGAAATCAAAACTAGTCCAACACTAACCAGATGATTGTGTCCAATGTCATTGGGAACAGGATTGAAATTGCTGGGATCAGCTGTGTATTCAGAAAAGTGCTGTGGAGCTCCTAAGTCTTCAATTCTTAACGTTGCCAAGTGAATGGGCTGCCCCTGAGCAGTGCTGAATTTTCCTCCTGCTTGCCTGGAAACCAGGGCCTGGAAGCAGAGGGAGTCTGGAATGGTCAGCACTTCCCAGGGTCAGGTCTGAATTTTCCACTTTGCTTGTTCACATTTCATGTGTGGTTGGTTGTGGCTCCCGGGTTTGGACATCAGACGTGCTGTTCACAGAATACATCCCTTGGAATTGCGGTCCCCATGTCCCTGTAATCTCTGTACACAAGGTATACAAGGTAAATGCTGTATAAGTGGCCTTCTTGAACAAATCTCTTTGCAAACTGATTTCATCCCAGCGAAGGAGTGTATCAGCAACACTGTACATTAATTTCAGGTTTTCATTTTCTTATTTTATTTTGTAAATATATCCGATATTTGGAGCTTGAGTATACAAAATGTAAATATAGTTCATGTATTTGTACTAATTCTGATCCATTTGCTGTATAGCCTTAGGTGTGCAATGCAGATATCTAACTGTGTATGGTAACCTTGCACCACTGAATTGTTAGTGAACGAGGTGAAACAATAAAGGTACAACCAGTGCATTAGCAGACAGAATGTGTGCTCCTGTCATTATGATTTAATTACTTGTATCTTACATCAATTTCTTGCTTTTAAAACCTGTGCTGAAGAAGCTGATCCTTTAATGAAGTTTATCTTGACTGCTCTTGAAGAAGGGGTGCCCAAAATGAACCTAAAACTTGATGGGCCAGATTGTTGCGGGTCATCTTGTTTAGAAAATAACTTATACAGAATTTAATAGAAACTATGGTCTCAAGGTGTGTGTGTGTCCGATGCATCGGAGCGAAGGTGGGGCAGCGGCTTTGTCCTCCTGGGATCGCCTCGGTGCTGACGGAAGGACGGGTTTGTCAAGTTTGGCCTGGCCGCACCAAGACAAACGGGTAGCGGTGATAGCTGAGGGGCTGATGCCGCCTGGGACAATGTTCAGCGCCAGAATCGAAGCCAGTTAATAATAATTACTAATGACAAACTGCGCAGTTCCCGGCGGGATCAGGGGTGCGTGTCGCTGGGAACAGAGGCACAGCCGACGGCACGGGGAATCTGCCCGGCTCCTCCGCGAGCGGGCGCGGCTCCTCGGGGCTCCCGGGGCTCCCGGGGCTCCTCGGGGCTCGCAGGCGGCGGGGAAGCGTCAGAGCCCGGCGGGGACAGCGCGGGGACAGCACAGAGCGGGCCCGGCCCCCACCCGCGCCGCTGCCGCTTTAAGGGGGCGTGGCCTCGGGGCATCGGGCCATGGGCGGGGGGCGGAGTCTAGCCAAGAGCCAATGGGCGCGCGCGGCCCCGCCCCGCCCCGCCCGCGGCTGAGGAGAGGAAGCGGCGCGCGCCGCAGGCCGGGCCCGCAGAGCCCCGAGAGGAGCGGAGGGAGCGGAGAGGCCCGGGAGGAACGGAGAGCTCCGAACGTCGCTGCCATGGCCGAGTGAGAGCGGGCGGGGCGGGAGCGGGCCCGGCATGGCCGCGGTGCGGGGCGGGTGCAGCCGGCTCGGGAGGCCCCGGTGCGCTGTTTGCGCGGGGGCTCTGCCCGGTGGCTCCGCACGGCCTCGGTCTGTGATCGCTGCAGTAACAGCTGAGAGAATGAACTCAGATCTCCGTGGTCGTTAGGAAGGGCTGGGCTGGGCTGCCCTGGCAGCTGGCATGGCCACAACAGCCGGGCAGGGATGGATGCTGCTGCTGGATCACTGCTGGTGACCTCCCTGGCATTTTTGTTCTTTCACGTTCCAGAGCTGACATTGCTTTGATTGGACTGGCCGTGATGGGTCAGAACCTGATTTTGAACATGAATGACCACGGCTTCGTGGTAAGTGAGGAAACAAATTGTTTAGGAAGGCTGACTAGTAGCACTTGGGATTGGAGCTGAGCATTTTGTGGGTGCTTTCCCCTGCAACTGTGATGATCTGATGGGTGTATTTCCTCCTTTTAGTTATACCCTGCCTGGCCTTTGTCCTGTTTCCAGAGAAGAGCAGCGGTGCATGCCTGTACTCAGCTGGCACCTGATAGGTTAATTGTGCATGACTTTTCCCTGAAGTTGGCCTTGGCCTTGCCATTAACCACAGGTTCCCGAGGCACTTGCAAAGACATGCTCAGGTTCATCCCTGCCCTGTGCCTGGCACGAAGGGAAGTGGGAGAGCGCAGGATGTTGAACCTTGCTTGTATAATTTGTAGCCTGAGCTGAAGTTACTGTTCCATTGGCAGCTTTTATTAACGCGTCTCCTTACCCCCCCAGGTCTGTGCTTTTAACAGGACAGTTTCCAAAGTGGATGATTTCCTGGCGAACGAGGCCAAGGGAACCAAGGTGATCGGTGCTCACAGCCTGGAGGAGATGGTCTCCACGCTGAAGAAGCCCCGTCGCATTATCTTGCTGGTGAAGGCTGGAAGTGCAGTGGATGACTTCATCAATAAACTGGTGAGGCAGACATTCATCCTACCTGAGGCTTCTTGCTGTCTTTTGGAGCAGTTTCCTCTGGAAGTTCTCAGTTATTCATCATTAGTGAGGTTTTGAATGTATGGGGGAAACCTGAATGCTGATTTCTTTTTGACAGGTGCCATTGCTGGAGACTGGAGACATCATCATTGATGGTGGGAATTCTGAGTACAGAGATACCACGGTAAGCTTGGTTCCTGCCTAAAGTGAACGAATGAAATACACACAACTTTTCCACTTCTGATCATCAGAATAGTCGCTCAATAATATGCCATCAGCCCTGTGCTCTGGAAAAGCCAAACTGATTTCTGCAAAATTAAATCATGCAGCCTATTAAAAAGGAATTAAGGACTGTCCTATAAGAATGTTTTTATAGAAGTTACCCACACCACGAGAAAATATTTTTTCAACATGTTTTGAAGAGTGAAGGCATTTAGAAAATTTTATTTTACAATCTTAGGGAGTTTTCAGGAAGATTTATAAGTCTAGGGATATTTATAGATTTGTTGGTATTTCCTAATCCTTGTGATTGCAGGACAATCCAGTAGGACAGAACTGCTGGTTTGGTGGTGGAAGCAGCAGAGTAATTATCTGCTTGTGGACAGGCTGTAACTGTAGAAGTTACAGAAGCTACATTCGCCTCTCTGGGGTGTCCATGTGAAAATATTGCATTCAGACTGGTGTTTCTAAATCTTAGAAAGGTGCTCGTGTTCGTCTTCCTGCTCCGACACCCTGGTCTTGGATAAGTGAGTTGGCCATGCCAGGGTGAAAGGCTCAGTGAGGGTCAGTCCTGTCAGCTGTCCTGGGGCATCTCTGGCTCTTTTTGGCCCTTAGAGTTTTCTGTGCTTGCACCTTCCCTCTGCAGTGAACTCCGCAACTCCACCTTGGGCCTAATCTGCCTCCCCCACATCTTCACACAGAGCATGTGTCACCTCACACCCAGTTCCAGGCCTCTCCTACCCTCGGTGCTGCTCATGTCTGTCTGGTGCTTATAAGAACTTGTTTTTTCACCATGTCACTTTTGCAAGGATCCAAAGCAACAGGAAGTTTCCTAATGCTCACTTTGGTGTATGAACAAGCTTTATTAAGGGTAGCTTCTAGCACATCCAAAGCAGAACTGAAAACCTAATTTTACATCCCAGTTGCTAGCCTTTGTGTGTAAGGCTCTGGCATGAAATGAAATTAAATAGTGCTGCTCTGCTCTTTGTTCCAGAGGCGTTGTAAGGAGCTCCAGGCCAAGGGCATCTTGTTTGTGGGCAGTGGAGTTAGTGGTGGGGAGGAGGGTGCCAGATACGGCCCTTCCCTCATGCCAGGAGGAGCCAAGGAAGCCTGGTAAGCATGAACTGCTGGTGTCTTGTTCAGAATGGTTTGCAGCAATTCACACAGTGCACTGAGGGAGGGAAAGAGCAGGGTGTGGGTGTGGAGAGAACAAGATATGTTGCCATCTCACTTCCTCAAGGCTCCAGATTTCTCAACCTGGCTGGGGTCATGGGGCAGTGCTCAGCCTCCATGTAAGGCGGAACAAAGGCAGGCTTTTCTTCCAGGAATCCACAGGCAAAAGTAGGACCTACAGACATCTGCAGGGAGAGGGGAATTTTGCTTAAATTTTAAGCAAGTATTTTTTCTTATTTTTTCCTTTTGAGGCTGTACACACTTGGGAAGCTGCTAACCATGAATCAGGCAGCAGCACATGGCCCTGTAGTGACACATTATAAAAGGAGCTTCAGTATGTTTGTGCTACTGTTGAATGCATCAGTTTATTTGCCAGTTTCTGCATGCTGCTGTGCTGTTTTGTACTCGTGCCTCAGTAAAGGACTGCACATCAATGCTCATATTTATCCCTGGTTGCCTATTCTCTGTACAGATATGGAGAGAAAAGGTGTGTCTAGGCTTTAAGTGAGCTTTAGTATCTCTTGAGTCCCTGTCCATTTGCATTAGTGTTTCCTACCTGTATCAGCCTGTTCAAATTTGATGGCACAAAGCCATCAACAACAGGAAGTTTCTGCCCAGTCATCTTTTGCCTTGACAGTAAAGTTGGGAGAGTTTCTGTGTTCAAATGGAGAGGATATTTGGGCTCCTTAAAGTGCATTACACTTGTCTGTACAGTGTTGGAAGCATGACTTGATTGTTCCAATGTCTTGCAAACTCTAGTTGGGAAGAACACATTTCACTGACATGGCTGTGTGGATGGGTCATCACCCTGCCCAGTGCCCTCAGCCCAGGCTGCCTTTTGGCAGGTTACAGAAGGCATCATACCAGTAGATTTTATTTGTTTTCTCTTGTGGTGTTTGTGTCCCCTGCCTGGCTGCTAAGGTGTATTCTTTCTCCCCACAGGCCCCACATCAAGACCATATTTCAAAGCATTGCTGCTAAAGTGGGATCTGGGGAACCTTGTTGTGACTGGGTAAATAGTCATTTGATACTGACCCTAACTTGGGGTTAGAGCCATGCTTAGGCAGTTTGGTTGCTGAAGCTCATGGATGTTTGTCCACAATAAACACAGCACCCTCAGTGGCTGATTTCCTGGCTGTGTTCATTTCCAATCTGCCACCTCTGGTAACTCATACTGTGCAATGGAAAGACAAAGCTTTGTGGCTGGGTCATGTGCTGGGGGAGCTAAATGGACCTGTGAGCCACTGGTTTCAGTCAGCACTGTCTTTGATTCCTTCCTTTAGGCAGAAGGAAGCCATGGGCAGGTATTAAACACTGGAAGTGATGACAGTGCCGTTGCTGAGGGGGTTTTTGGATGTTTCTGAACAGGTGGGAGAGGAAGGAGCTGGACATTTCGTGAAGATGGTGCACAATGGGATTGAGTATGGAGACATGCAGCTGATCTGTGAGGCCTATCACCTGATGAAAGATGTGCTGGGCATGGAGCACGATGAGATGGCAAAGGTGATTTGTGGTTTTAATGTCTTTCCTTTTTTTGTGCCATGGTGTCTGTGATAGGAGAGAGCACAGACAGCTGAATGCTTACAAAAGTTGTCCAAACCTTTTCCCATGCTACAGTTGATTTCTCTCCAGGGAGCACCTTCATGTATAGAGATGTGAACTGCCTTGCTTGAAAAGAGCTAGTGAAACACTGAGCATTATAATCAAGCAGGCAAAATATATACATTAATAAATTAAAGGATATAGTAGAGACATAGCAAATTGTGGTGTGTATGAATATGTATATACTTGTTCTCCTTTTTCAGGTATTTCAGGAATGGAATAAGACAGAGTTGGACTCTTTCCTGATTGAAATCACAGCCAATATTCTCAAATTCAAAGACAGTGATGGCAAATACCTGCTCCCAAAGATCAGGGACAGCGCAGGGCAGAAAGGCACGGGGAAGTGGACGGCCATTTCTGCCCTGGAATACGGAGTCCCGGTCACCCTCATCGGTAACTGTGCTTTCATCTTTCCCACCTCCATGTACCACATCTCAGCAATGACAGGGAAATACACTCTGAGCAGTGAGCCCACGGCAGGGCTGGGCTGCCAGGAGAGGCTCTCGTAGGTGCAGCTGTTCCAGCTTTTCTGCCCTGACAGCTCCTGGGTTTTTTGCTGGGCTTGTTTTTACCCTGTTCCTTCGGTGCTGCTGTCACCTGTGTCCCTGGTGTCTGCAGTGCTGGGAGGACTCTGTGATGTTCAGGGCAACATTGAGTGTTGTGCTCAGTGTTGTGATGCAGAGGAGCTGGAACACATCTGCAACACGTTTACAGTGCCCTAATAGCACAGGTCCAGAGCAAGCTTCCCATTGAGTAAATGAGATGAGTCAAAAGCGATCTTTGCTCTCAGATTTGCTTTCATTTTCATGCTTTCTCTGCCTCTTTTCCTTTTGCACTGGCTGGTCAAGTCCTGAAGAAAAGTTACATTCAGTAGCTGAAAGAAAGTAACTGCAGTGTAGCTGTCAAAGAAACATGGCTGCATTCCAGCAGCAAAACAAGTTCTCTAAATGGTTTTAATGTTGTACCATAGACCTTCAGTTCCAGGCTTGAAACAGTGTTTCCTGCTTGTTCTGGTAATTTTCTCCTCTTTGGGTGCTTGCAGAGATCAAGGGTGGAGGAGACACTCCCTGGTGAGTGCTCTGCAGTGCCAGGAGCATTGTTAGGTAATGCCTGATAGGGAAGTGTGTGCCACAGTCCTTGTGCAAACGTGGCTGCTCTCAGGGCAGTTCTGTGTGGTTTTACTGCATGAGCATGACTTGCAAACTTCTGCTTGTAAAAGCAGAGTCATGCTACTCCTGCTTTTTCCTGATTTTCCTACCTGCTGCTCCTCCCTCTGGAGAAGGAAGTTTTTGCAGAAATGGAAATTAGCAGGTTCTGATTTAGGTGTAATATGTCCTCCTGCTGTAGGGAGGATCCAGAGTCTTGTGAAAACATTACTCACTCTTCTTTTTAAATTGCTGTTGATTCTGCAGTGTGGGTTTTCTTGGTGGTTTTTTTTTATATCACAACTCAAAGGGTGGAACAAAATGAAAATTTGCCTCTCCTTCTATCAGACTCTGAAAAGCAAACTTTTTTCTCCCTCATTTTACAATACTGTCTTCAATTGCAAACAAGTACAGTTTAAACCAGCTTGATTAGGAACTGACTGAGCCAGCCTGACAGATGATATTTAGCAACCTGTTTAGTGATGTTAGAAAACATTCTTATGGACTTCTGAGAACTAGTGCTAGGGGCCTACCAGAACTGTGAATCTTGTCATCCTATAAGTTAACTTGCTGTTTTATTCTTGATTTTAATTGCCCTTATTTTGCATATGTGCATTTTAAAGCACATCCAGTCAATGTATGTTGGCATTTAAGGAACAGCTTTTTATCTTAAAAGCATGATACAGTACTTGGTGAAGTCTTCAGCCTTGCTGTTCCCTGGATTGCAGTGCAACACTGTCTCTGATAGACAGGAGAAGATCTTAAAGTAAATTCTCAAAATTGTGAGCTGGTAAATGTTCCTGAGATAAATTTTCGTGTGGATGACTTGTGGCTTTTTTCATTATCATTTGAAAGCTGTATCAGTCAAGACTTAGCCAATGGTTGTACTGAGAGGCAGTGTTGCTGTTGGAATAATTCATTTGTGCAGCAGTTATTTCTATTATTGCTCGTGTTCGTGGCTCATCACTCGGTGCCACTGCGGGTGCTCGGGTATCTCAGACACAGACAGGGGTGCCCGGGTTTCTGATGGTCTCCCCTTGCCTGCCATCCCCAAAGGTGAAGCTGTGTTTGCACGCTGCCTGTCGTCCCTCAAGGAGGAGAGAGTGCAGGCCAGCAAGCTGCTGGGAGGGCCCAAAGGGACTCGGTTCAGTGGGAACAAGGAGGCCTTCCTGGAGGACATCCGCAAGGTGAGTCCTGCTGCGGGGTTACAGCGGGGCTGGGGGGCTGGGAGCCTGGGGAGGAGCTCTTGTGTTTGCATCTCATGAGAACTGGTTCCTCTGTCAGCACTGTGCACTGTCTCCTGATGTCCACAAAGCACAGTGAGACCCATTGCTAACCAAAGGAAGGTTAGGAAAGATCCAGAAGGAATTTAACTCTAAGCCATGGTGGGCAGAGACAACTGCATGGGGCACAGAGCTCATAATTCATGCACAGGAGCTTGTCCACCCCTCAACACTCCTGCCTTGCCTGGGTATTGCTCTCTTGATCTCTCTCTCTCTTGAAACCAAACTTTCCAACGGGAAAGGATATTTTGTTTCTCAAATAACTGGGATGTTGCTGCTGTAGTCATCCCTGTTGAGATGTGGGCTGAACAGAGTGCTGATCCTGTGAAGTTAGTTTGTTGTTCAACTTTGTGACACTTCTCTCGGAATGTGATTTTGATTTTTTTTTTCTTTTTAGGCCCTGTATGCTTCCAAGATTATCTCATATGCTCAAGGCTTCATGCTGCTGAGACAAGCAGCCAAAGAATTTGGCTGGACACTGAATTATGGTGGTATTGCACTGATGTGGAGGGGAGGCTGCATCATCAGGAGGTAATTGAGATGAGGAGGTAACCAGGCTGCTGAGGGGAGAGGGAAGAGCAGGCAGTTTAGTTTGTGAGGTGCTTGGCTGACAAGCCTAGAGATTTCCTTGGAAAATCCATGCAGTTACTCTGCTGCTAAGATTCTGAGAGGCTGCAGACAACACCAGGGGTTACCAGATGAACCCACTGTTCTGGTGGCTGAATTGCTGAAAATATTGTATTGTCTTTGCCATGTTTGGAATCTTAGTCTGGCTGAGTCAAGTTTTAGCACTGTAAGTTTTGAATTCTGAGCCTTTGTTGGAAGCTGTGACATTTATTCCTGGTTAACTTTTGCCTAGTGTGTTCCTGGGAAAAATCAAAGATGCTTTTGATCAAAACCCTGAGCTCCAGAATTTGCTGTTGGATGATTTCTTTAAGAAAGCTGTAGAAAACTGTCAGGTAAGTTCCAAAACAATAATTTACAGCCAGGACTGTCATGGTTTTTCTCTTTGAAACTGACCAAGCTATGATTGGAAACTGAAGGTTCCCTTTTACTGGTGCAGAAGAGCCTTAGGCAGAAATCCAGCAATTCAGAAAGACCACAGTATGAGGAAAAAAGGCCTGGCCTGTATGAACATTCTCTTTGCTGCCCTGTGTCTTGTGCCTGCTGTGCAGCTGGATTTCAGCTGAGCTCTGTTCCAGTGCCATTGTTTGCAGTAGCCCCAGAACAACAGTTCCAGACCCACCCATCCATTCTTTAGGCCTGTGTCTGTGAACACTGTCCTGATTTGGATGGAGTTGATGGGTGGAATTAAAACCACATTAGATGGGTGGAATTAAAACCACATTATCTTGCCAAAAAGTCTCATATTATCATTAGTAGTTCTTGTAACTGAATCTGAATATTGCATGCAAGTTACTAGACCAGATGAACAGTTGAACTGAGGATTATCCACGTCTGTCTGAAGTGTCAGTGCTGTCCTCTGGGGCCCTTGGGCGAGCTTTGTTCTGTGCTTGGTGAGAGGTCCTGGAACATTCCCCTCAGAACATCCCCACTGAGTTTGTGCTTTTGAGATGCTCTGACCATGTTTATGTGAAAGAACATCATCCTTGCTTGAGGCTGTGGTTTGTCTGCTGTTAACTCTGTCTTACTTGCCATTATTTTAGATCAACCTCGTTTATGCAAAATCGAGAATCTGCTGCTGTATTTGCTCAGACTTGGTTATTAGATTTCACAGACTGAAATAGCACACACAGTTGTACTGGAGCAGTTCGTGTGCCTGCATGTCCCCCTGAGCCAGCATCAAACTGATGAGTTTCCTTTCCCCCCTTTCCCCTCTGCCAGGAGTCCTGGCGCCGTGTGATCAGTACTGGTGTGCAGATTGGAATCCCCATGCCCTGCTTCACTACAGCACTTTCTTTTTATGATGGATACAGGCACGAGATATTGCCAGCTAACCTGATTCAGGTAGGCACTGAAATCTATTCCTCATTAGGTAACAGTAGGTGCAACTTCCAGGACTCATGATACTGACATTTGTGTGTCTGGTTTGTCTGTGTGTTCTCATTCCAGGCTCAGCGTGATTACTTTGGTGCACACACATATGAATTATTATCAAAGCCAGGGGTATTTATCCACACTAACTGGACAGGCCATGGAGGAAATGTGTCCTCTTCTGCTTACAATGTCTAATGGAAATTCTTCCACTTGGAGCCCAGATACTGTAGATTTCCAACACTTCTTCTAGAATATCACTTTTTACTGTACTCCACTAGAACTTGTGTTTGGACACTTTTGTAATAACTTGGGGGTGTGTTTCATACCTATATGTATATCTCTCTATATGTATCATATAAGAAAACTAAATAAATTTAGTTATAAATGTATTGAGGTGTGTTCTTTCCACTGGTGCTGGCCAAAACTATGTAAAATGTTTTTGTGCAGTCTTTAATAGAATTTATAGTCATGTTAGGTTTATAATATTGTAGTGCATGAATTCCTAGGGGTCAAGACAGAGATGACTGCAGTTCAGGAATTGCTGAGATGGAGAGTGGCAGACAGCACAGGAACTTACACAAGGTTCCAGGCAGGTAAAGGCCTTTCTCCAGTTCCATGGTTTATTCCTAACAGGCAGATTTAATTCCTGGGCATTCAGCTGCTCAGTCTGTCACACTGAGCTTTGTGCTTTTGGTGGAAGGAGAAATGAAACTCATACTCTATTCCCCCTTCAACTGTTGTTCTCACTTTCAAGCTCTGGCATAAACATTTTGCATTTCTGTGTGCTTGCACTTTCCTCCCCAAATCTCCCTGATTCTTTGCCTCTTACTCCACCGGGACAATTAAAAATACCCAAAACAACATACAAAGTTGGCTCTATTTTATATCCTCTCCCTGCAATGCTACTGCCAGTCATCTTCAAGACATCTGAAAATTTACTTGGGTGTCTGAATTCACCTTTTTATTTCTCAAAACCTGTTAAATGTTGTGCTGTGTACACTGATGTTTACATTAATGTTTGACCATATATATTTCTACTAAGACACCTACTTAGTCACTAGTTGAATATATGTATGAGGTAAAATGTAACCTTCAGCTGAAGGCACCTTTTCTGCATATCACACGGTACGATTTGGGAGTTCTGTGGAACAAACGGGGGTGACAGCGACGCTGCCTCGCGGGGCGGCCGCCCCTCCCCTCACGGGGCCCGGGGGCGGGCCCGACATGGCGGCGGCCCCGCCCCCCGCGCCGGGGGCGGGAGATCGTGAGGGCGGCGATGGCGGCGGCCCCGCCCCGCGTGCCGGGGGCGGGAGATCGTGAGGGCGGCGATAGCGGCGGCCCCGCCCCGCGCGCCGGGGGCGGGAGATCGTGAGGGCGGTGATAGCGGCGGCCCCGCCCCGCGTGCCGGGGGCGGGAGATCGTGATGGCGGCGATAGGGGCGGCCCCGCCCCGCGTGCCGGGGGCGGGAGCTCGTGAGGGCGGTGATAGCGGCGGCCCCGCCCCCCGCGTGCCGGGGGCGGGAGATCGTGAGGGCGGCGATAGCGGCGGCCCCGCCCCCTGCGCCGGGGGCGGGAGATCGTGAGGGCGGCGATAGCGGCGGCCCCGCCCCGCGCGCAGGGCGGGAAGCGCCGGGGCGGGAGCTCGTGAGGGCGGCGATGGCGGCGGCCGGTGGCGAGCAGCAGCAGATGCTCACACAGGTACCGAGCGGCACACGGGGCCGAGGCCGTGAGCGTGGTGCGGGGCGAGGCCGGTGTGTCACTGCCTGCCCCTGCCTTGGTCCCCGCAGAGGCTGAAGGCGGCGGTTCACTACACGGTGGGGTGCCTGTGCCAGGAGGTGGCGGAGGACAAGGACGTGCAGTTCAGCAAGCAGAGCATCGCAGCCATCTCGGAGATCACCTTCCGGCAGTGCGGTACAGCTGGGTTACCTCGACTTGCCTCGTGTTACCTGGGTTACCGCAGCGTTCCGGGTCTGTTCAGGAGCTAGCGCTGGAGGCACAGGGCTTCAAAACCAATAGCATCCAACTCGGTGTCACCGGGGCATTCTCTTGTATTATTTCTTATTTTAAGTACAAGAAATACTAGTTCGACTTTTCAGACCCGAAAAAAGCATTTAGATGTATTGTGTGGCTACCTGCTTGTGTACGAGTGTTGCCTAACAGCCAGCTCTGGTCACTTCTCATAACTGCTTTGGATAACTTGTGTATCTCTGCCCACTCTGTGTTTTAAAATATATGACATCTTTGTGTTTTCTCTAGAAATCTTCGCAAAAGACCTTGAAATGTTTGCAAGGTATGCACTGATTGTTACAAAGGCTTTCCTTTTTTTTTGTGTTATCTTTAAAGCGCATCTTATAATTCAAGCTTTAAAAGGGCTTTTTAAATAGTTATGTTAAGTTATGAAATAGAAATTCCCTGTACTTTTTGATCTTGGCCTCTTATGGTACGTGTTGGCAAAAATGTTAAGGAGTGTTTTTTGATGTTATGCAGGCATGCAAAACGAACCACGGTCACTACAGAAGATGTGAAGCTTTTGGCTAGAAGAAGCAATTCTTTGGTGAGATGCACTGTATTTACTGTCTTCCAACATTCTTAAAACAGTTAATTCCTAAAATGAACTTAATTCCTTAATTTTCCTTAATTCATTTGAATGAAGGTTATACATGGTGAAGCAACTGCTGCATAAGCAATTTCACTGTCTTCTGAGATAGATAGGCACAATCCAGTGATTTTTAAATTTTCATCTTGCTTTGCTTCACTCTGCCTCACTGTGGTGAGGTGTAACACAGCTCTGATTGCAGCTCAAGAGCAGTGCTCTCGTTGCACCAGGGCTGCTGAAGTTCCAAGTTCAGATGTGCAAGGAGCAGACACAGCACTGTGAATCACTTTGCTTTTTCCTGATGTTGTGTTTCTTTGTTGTAGCCTAAGGTCAGGAATAGCTTGCCCAAGGTGCTGAGTCTCCCAACATTAATTATAGGGATCACAGAATCACTGTATTCCTTCCTGTGCTGATCTATATGATGCTCCATGGATAAAACTCACTAATCTGTGAAGACATGCCTATACATTGATCCATGAAAAATGCTTCCAATTTTACTAATTCCAATTCTTGAATTTTACTTTTATGTGAGGAGATTTTTTTCCTTCCATATATGATTTGAAATACACAACATGAATTTGCCTGAGAAGGCAAAGCAAATGTTTTTGGAGTCTCTCATTTCTTTTAATAATAATAATTTTTCCTGTAAATTTCTCTTCAGTATTTCTTACTAATGCCTTGTGAGTGAATGAAGTTCCTCAGTAGAGGACTGATTGTTTAGCTTATTGTTCCCAGCTAAAATATATCACTCAGAAGAGTGAAGAGCTTGCATCAAGTAACATGGAGCAGAAGGAGAAGAAGAAAAAGAAGTCCAGTGCAGCCAAGGGAGAGAGAACTCCTGGGGAACAAGAAGCAGCTGTGACTGAAAATGAAGATTCCAACATGGCATGATTTATCTTTCCAGTAACGTTTCAGGTCGTTTTCTCTTACTGTCCTAGAGAAACCAGAGTTAGCCTGTTTATCTTGCAGGCTAGCTCCAGTAATGACTCTTCAGCTTTAGTGGATGCGATTGGACAAAGTGCCTTAATTGCTCACAAAAGGTCTCTGTTCTTAAAATACTTTAAATAAAGATTTTGCAATAGATCATTCTCACTGAACCATAACTCAGTATGTGCAATACCCTTCATTCTGCTACTTTCTCTAGCAAAAATTTCTCTTTGACTTTTTCCTTGCTTCCAGTATTGCTGTTTTTGCTCAGACATTTTGAATATTTTGTTTTTACTAAGCCATCTCTCTCTCGTTGTCTTGGCAGTTAAAGGTGTTTTGTGTTGTTTCCCAGCTGTGGCACTGCAGGGGTGCAGTTGTCACTGTCAGAAATTCCCATTTTCAGGTGGCACCGTGGCTGCAGAGCACTGCAGGCAGGGATCCCACTGCCCTCTGCTGGGCTGGCACAGCCTTACCCAGTGCAAACGAACTTACAAAGAATGAAAATAATTACTCAAAGGAAGAGGATTTCCAGGGGTAGCACAGCCATCCATGTGACTGCAGAAAAACTGGACATAAAAGCTTGCAGTAAGTACCTGTTCCAAACACCAGGAAACCTTTTTACCTGCCATGGCCTATAATATTACAATCTAAATATGGTCAGAAGCAAAACAGACAAAAAGTTGCCTGCAAGCTTCTCCCCTAAGTCCAGTCAATTCCCATCTGGGTCGCTTCACCTGAAGGTAGCCTGAGTAGTTTTGTTTAATTACTAAACTGTTTAGAATATTAATAATAATAATAATAATAATAATAATAATAATAATAATAATAATAATAATAATAATAATAATAATAATAATTTATTATAATTATTATTATTGCAGTCTAACTCTGATTGTGCCATAATTTAGCTGGACTGTTGCATGCAACGGGTTCACCTGAATGCCTGCTGTAGGAATACTCACCCTGGGCCATTTAAAGCTGTGCTAGATCAGAGGATTTAGCATGCTGCTACAAAATACATCTGTACCCACTAAAACTTCCTCAGAAGTTTCATCTCACTTGTCAGATGTTTTTCATATATATCTGCTGTTCTCACACAAGAAGAGCAGATTGTGCCAGGTGAGAGTTCATGGCAGTCACCATGATGGACACACATTTTGTCTAAATACTTTGTATAAGTTAAAGACAGTACTTCTGTGTTCAGTTTCTTCATCCTCTTTCCTTAAGGTAATACTGTATTTATCAGCCCAGTTTTTTAATTATAGCAGCTGGTAGAAATATCAAAACTAGTCCAAAAGTAAGACAAAAAGGTTTTATTGATGTTAGAAAAAAAGACTTTAACAAATTTAAAAATAAGCCAGTTAATATAAAAGCATCATGATGCTACACTAATGATTAGGAGAATAACACAGCAGGCCAAATGCAAGTCTTCTGTCACACAGCCTTACAAAGCAATTATTTCTGCCTTTGCTGTGTTTTACATGATAGTTCTTAGACAGCATCCAAGAGGCAGGAGTTCCTTACAGAAAAAGCACTGAAGTTGAAGGACTTTGAATTTACTTTAACTGATTAAATCAGCATGAGAATTCAGGTTCCTAAATCCCAGGCTGGAGCTTAAAGCCAGGCAGCAGCTGGGTATCCCCTCTGCCCTGATCACTGACTGTGCCTCAGAGTGTCTTCCAGACATCCTCCATCCTTTTTACACTGCAAATGGTGGGAGAGCAAAGTAAGCAAACTGCCTGGGGCTTCAGGAGCTGTACCCACCATTACCAGATGGAAGCTGCTGGCTACCAACCAGGTATTGAAAGCTGAACACTTACATGCTGTGCTTAGCAATACCATTGTTCTAGCATTCTGCAAAAAGTCAAAATCCCTTTGCTTACACAATTCAAATCACCAGAGGAGTTTAAGCCTCAGGACAATGTCCAGATTTTAGCTGTTCTATAGCCAGCCCACAGTATGACCAGCAAACTATGGTTCCAGGATGTGTGTTTGCTTGCACTGATTCTAATGCAAAAGCAAAACCCCAGCTGCAAACAGCAATGCAGTGTTATTTTCTGCGTTTTGCACTGGGCCAGTCCCCCCAGGGCAGCGTTTTCTTGCCCTTGGACGTGCTCCTTAGAGAGTGCAGGGTCTGCACTTGCTGGAGGCGCTTGGAGAGCTCCTGGTCACAGGCTGACTGCAGAGCTCCAGCCTTCTGCTTGTCCCATCCCAGAGCCGAGGCCAGGGCTGCTGCGTCTGCCTTCAACACCAGCTGGAGCAAGACAGATTGTTAACAGACTTTTCTGCCGACTCCCTGGCCTCTAACCCTCTGCTGAATTAACAGCTTTGGAACTGCAGATGTTCCCAGCTCTCATCACCTAGCCTGTGGGCTAGTGGATTTCCAGTCATTTGCCAACACTCAACTGAAGCTATGTTCAGGCGTGCAAAGGAAGAGGAAGCAGTTACTTACTTTCTACAGCAGGGAAATGCAAGAGTAGCAAGTTCACAGCTGGAAAGAACACCTTCCTCAATGGTTACAGTTTATCTAGACTTTCCAATCTATATTTAGAGTTTTTTCCAAAGTAAGGAGGTTTTTATTTTGATTTGGGATGAATAAAAGAAACATACCTGGATGCATAAGCCTATAAAAAACCCCAAAGAACCTTGCTGGTAAGACAGCTGACTGATTTGTCGGAGACCAAACCCAAAATTATTTTGTGGCTTTTCAGAGGACAGAGCAGAGTGTGTGAACCAATGTCTGTCACAGAGGAGCTCCAGCCTCTCTTTTGGAGGGAGAGCTTTGCCAGAATATGGTTTGTGTCATTCTCACCCACCTCTAGATCCTGACTGTCCAAGCAGAGCTCTGGAGCAGGTTTCTCTTTCAGAGCAGTGAGGACCTGGTCGCTGAGTGCTGTTGTGGCTGAAGTGTCTGTGCTGCTGGTACCTGTGTCAACCACATCCATCTCCTTCCTCGCTGCAGCCTCAGGTTCTGAAAAGGAGCAGACTCCTTTTCAGTACAGCTTCGGATGAGCACAGGACAGGAAAAGTGGCCTGGACTGCTCTGATGGTTGTGAGATTAATAAAATATACATCCAGTCTTGGTGCATCCTGGAACTTAAGAAATCCATAATTTTTCATTTTTTTAAGGAGGACTCCAGGATCTAAGCTTTTCTCCCAGTATTCTGCTTTCAGGCTTTGTGAGAAATGTGACACAGCAGCAAGAGGTCTCTCTGGTCAGAGAATTCTTACACTGTATAGCTCTTGCATCAACCCCATTTAACAGCAGCTGATCAAATGACTCACTCTACTTTATTTATTCCACTCAGCAGGAGTTGAAAACCTCCTTCTCTAGCACACAAATGCTCCCTACCTGCAACTTTGCTTAAGATGCTGTCTTCAGTTTTCAAGGCCTCCAGGTAGAGTTCCAGGAGCTGCCGTGACTGACGCTCCTCCTCTCGCCTGTCCAGCACCTGCTGCAGGGTGTCCTGCAGCACCTGCACTTTGCTTTCACTCTGGGCAAGCTCTTCTGCCAGCTCTGAGCGTGGCACATCAATAAGCACCTTAAAACATGGAGAGGGCTCCTGAGTAACTCATTTCATGGCACTCACTGCAGTACAAACAGAACGTACAAACCCTCCTGAAACCAAGCGTGTTCCACAAGGTTTCTGGTCACAGCAAGGCCCCCGAGTTCTGAGAGGCTGTAGTGGCACTACACCAGGCAGCGTTTTTTACTAAAAGCCAAAGGCACCCAAGAAGGTGTGGAATCATGTGCAATTTTAGCAGAAAGCTTGAAAACTAATGGCAAAGCACAACTTCACAGTGCATGGAAATATTCAAAGGAAAGGCAGCAGCCTGGCACCTGGGAAGCTGCACACTGGGGAGAACAAGAGGGGACAGTTACTGCCGTGCCTCACCACAGACAAGGTGTTAAGCAGTCAGAAACTTGAATCAATCAGCTCTGGAGAGTGACAGCAGTTCTTCAAAGCCCTCTGGAGCAGACAGACCTGGCCTGCTGCTCAGCCTCCCCTCTGGCCATGTTACACAGGGGAGGCACCACCACAATGTGTGTCTGGCTATAAGGAATGACCTGATCTCAGTTGCCATTTGGCCAAATCTCAATTTTTTGCCAGAACTGCAATTGTTCTCAGATAGTTGGGGATTAAGAGCATCTTTGGACACTTGAATGTTTCCCTTCCAGGAGAAGTTTGACTCCAGCACCAAGAGCAAAAGCAGTATCTGAATTAAGCCTGAGCTCTTGTTTATGGAGTCTGTTCTCTACTGAGATAAATAAATGATGGGCAGATGCAAGGACAGGGACTGGGGGTTTCCCCACTGTACCTGCAGGTCCTCTTCAGACATCAGGATGATGTTGGACAGGTCATCCTTCAGCTGCCTGGCCAGCTGCTTCCACTTCTCGGCAGCACTGTCCACTTCATCCACAGACTCCGAGAGCCAGGATGTTCCACTGTCTGACACAAGAGCCACCAGTTTCATGGGTCATTCCTCTCACCTGACCCTGCCTACTGTCACTAGGTGTGTTCCAAACACACCTCCCCTTCCATGCTTCCTCACTCACAGCATACCTAAGCTTTTGCTGGACCATTTCTCATCCTTGGCCAGTGCCACAAACTTGGTGTTAGGTGGCAAACACAAGAAGTAATCTTCATCATCCACAATGGTCCCATCTTCTGCCAGTACCAAGGTGATGGGTTTGTCAATAGCCAGAACACCACAAGCTGCAGAACAGAAAAAAATACTTAACAGAACGATAAAAGTGACATAGCACTGCCTGTTTATTGACCCCAGCACGAAGGACAGACAACTCTCAGTGACTGAGGCTGGAGACCAGGACCTGTCTCCTCACAGCGCCGCACATTAGCCACCTAATGTCCCAGCAGGTCCCACAGCAGGTCCCATAGCAGGTCTCAGCGAGTCTCACAGGGGGTCCCATCGGGTCCCAAAGGGTCCCACAGCGGGTCCCACCGGGTCTCAGAGCGGGTTCCAGCGAGTCCCACAGCGGGTCCCACAAAGGGTCCCGGCGGGTTTCACAGGGAGTTCCATCAGGTCTCATAGCGGGTCTCACAGAGGGTCCCACCGGGTCTCACACCGGGTCCCACAGAGGGTCCCAGCGGGTCCCCCCTCACCTTTGTCGCGCAGCTCCCGCAGGCAGGACGCGGCCACGCCGTGCTGCTCCGGCCCGTCCCGCCGCCGCACCACGCACTGCTTCAGCCGCGCTGCCATCAGCTGCCGCTCGGCAGTGCCCCGAGGGCTTTTCCAGGCGGGGAAGGCGCTGCTGCGCCGGGATCGGCCCGGCCCGGCCCGGCCCGGTTCGGTTCGGTTCAGGCCGGGCTCTCACGGCACCGGCGGCGCCCCGCGGGACGCATCGCTGCGCCGGCGATCGACTCGGCGTGCCTGCGGCGCGGCGCGGCGGCGGGGGCGGCGCATCGGGCGGCCGGGGATGTATTAGCCGCGCCTGGGAAGATGGCGGCCGCGGAGCGAGCGGAGCAGCCGGGGCAGGTGAGGCGGCCGGGCCGGGCCGGGCTGGGCCGGGCCGGGGCTCCGGGACCCCCCCGGCACCGCGGGCTCGGGGCTGCGCCCGGGCCCCGCGCCCTGGGCGAGCAGGGGCTGTGCGGGGCTGGCTGAAGCGTGTGCAGGCCGGGCCCAGGGCACAGGCGTGCTGGCATTGAGGGTTTGTGTATGAAACTCGTCAAGCACTCAGATAGGAGAAGAATAAATACAAGCACGGCCAGAGAGAAAGGAGACAGTGTGCAGCTGGGCTCTAAAACTCTGTGGAACCCTGTGCAGGGTAAGAGTTGGACTCGATGATCCTTGTGGGTCCCTTCCAACTCAGACTATTCTGTGACTCTGTGACTAGTTAGAGTAGAATATTGTCTGTGCTTTACAAATGCGAGGGATGGAAGGAGATCCTTGAGCCAAGAGCATAAAAGGACAAACCTGAATGGGGAGAGCAGAAGAGAAATGTAAGTTCACTGGTTTCAGTGCTCAAGAAACACTAAAAGCTTGATATATTTTTGAACTGGGACATGAAATGAATGGGGTAGCCAAAGGAAAAAACAGAAGCGTGATGGAGTTGTATTTAGTGTATATTCTTATTTTCCTGAAGGCCTCTTCCAAGCTGGGTTGTGTCGTTCTGTAGCGTAGGTGTGATGTATGTGTGTACAGTGTAGGCTTCCCCTCTCACACTGTCCTGTTCGTGATCTAGAGTCACTTGTATTTCACTGCAAGCTCAACCCACCTCAGATTCCGTGCCCTCCTGGAGCTCTGGCATCATCCCAGACAGATTCCTGAGTGTGTGCTGCCTGTGGGATTTGGGAAAGTCCTTTCAGTGCCCCCAGGCCCCCCGGCAGCAGGTGTGGCTGTGTGGGCAGCTGGGAAGGACACGGAGCACACAGAGCAGCCTGCCAGTGACACACTGCTATGGGCAGTCACTCACATCTGTCCCCGTCTGGCAAAATCTCCACGAACCTCTCTGTTGGTCCCCTTATTTTGGACTGAGGAGGCTGAGTTTGTAGGGAAGGCTATTGAACTAAAGTGAAATAGAAATAAGTTACATAAAATCATTACTCTTGGCCAACCAGCACAGATGTGGGTTGTGAAAGGCCGAGTTACCAAACTCACAGGAGGCAGGGCAGCTTTGCATCACCCAGGTGTTTTGTCAGCCCCAGTCTGAGGTGCAGGCATTGCAGCCCCTCCCTCACATTTCAGGTGAATGCTTCCAGAATGAGGAAACCTGAAACAGTCTGTGACTGGTCCATAGGGCACCTGGGCAGTCTGTGGCGCTGGCAGTTTCTGAGAAAGAAATCTGGTTTATTGGCAAATGTGGTTGCCTAAAAACATTGAGGTCCTCTGGGTTTGGATTTTGTATTTTCCCACTGCACACTTAAACCCCTCCCATTTATTTATGTTGCTTTACCTCAAAATAAGGTTCCATGCTTGGAAATGGGAGAGCCTTGCTTTTTAACCTTATGAATGTACCCAAATACGCTCTGGGTATTAAAGGTAAAGAGAAAGAACCAGGTTCTGTCCCATTGCATGCAGCAGTGCTGGATCCTCAGGCCAGAATGAGTTACTGACACCCCTTTTGGTGTCTGTCCTGCCTCTGGTGTGTGAGGAGCCCCTGGTGTGGGCACGGGTCAGGAACCTCCAGCCCAGCTGCTGGGCAGGGCACTGGGCAGGAGCCACTGGTCTGGCTGCTGGGTAGGGCAAGGTCAGGAGCCTCTGGACAGGGCACTGGGCGGGAGCCTTTGGGCAGGGCAATGGTCAGGAGCCTCTGGTCTGGCTGCTGGACAGGGCAATGGTCAGGAGCCCCATGTCCAGCTGCCAGGCAGGCACTGCCCCTGAGCCCTGGCACACCCCTGAGCCCTGGCACACCCCTGAGCCCTGGTGCCCCTGAGCCCTGGCACACCCCTGAGCCCTGGCACACCCCTGAGCCCTGTGCCCCTGAGCCCTGGCCACCCCTGAGCCCTGTGTCCCTGAGCCCTGGCACACCCCTGAGCCCTGGCACACCCTTGAGCCCTGTGCCCCTGAGCCCTGGCACACCCTTGAGCCCTGGTGCCCCTGAGCCCTGGTGCCCCTGAGCCCGGTGCCCCTGAGCCCTGGCACACCCCTGAGCTCTGTGCCCCTGAGCCCTGTGCCCCTGAGCCCTGGCACACCCCTGAGCCCTGTGCCCCTGAGCCCTGTGCCCCTGAGCCCTGGCACGCCCCAGGAGCTGCTCTCAGCTCCTCCTCTCCCTCCTGTGCTGCTCAGGGAGCTGCTCCTGCTGCCCCAGCCTGGCTGTGCCCGCCAGGGACAGGTGTCCCCACCTTGTACAAGGTGTCCCAGCCCGTGGCAGGGGGTTGGAGTGAGATGTTCTCTGAGGTCCCTTCAACCCCAGCTGTTGTGTGATTCTGTGACTCTCACCATCTCCTGCAGGTCTCACACTGGTGCACGTTCCTCAGCCAGAGCTCTGAGAAGTGTTCAGTGCTCACACATTCTGGGGGCTTGGATGGAATTTGAGTCTTACAGCTTTGCCTGGAAAAAGGAGATGTGATTGAAGGGCACGTGGTACAGTGGGTGACTGTTCAAGGGGACAGTTTTGGAATTAAACAAACCAATGAAAATATCCTTACAAGTCTCACAGAGTGTAAACACCGCTCCTCTTACACAGCCACTGCAGGTTTGACACTGTTACCAATGCTTGTAGAAAGTTGTCCCCATTGCACTCTAAACGTTTAGAGGATTTGATAAAATATTTGCTTTCTGCCCCTGGTGATGTTTGCTTATTTATTGCCAAGCTTTCAACATGAGACAGTGAGTAGTGGCACTGCCTCACTTAACATGTTTATGTTTGGGCCCCATCATGTTTCCTATTACAAATCAAGTTAATTTAGATGCTGAAAAGGGAGTGTCAGATGTCTTATGGCTTATTATCTGTTTTTCTTAGTTTAATTTTCTCATTCTCATGAATTAATATATTGCCTCAAGCAGTGTGGGGAGAGGGGAGTACTGCAGCTCAAATGAAATCGTTTGCGTAGATAGAATTATGTTCTAAAGGCAATAAATATTTCTACCAGAGATTTTAAAATACTTTGTTTTGTTTAGAAATCATGTTCCTTGGGCCTTTAGCAATGTCTTTACTAAAAAAATAAACAAAAGAAAAGATCCTGTCTCTCTGTTACTATTTTTTAATAGTAAAAGAAAGAGAAAAGCAGGATGATGGTGTAGCCTGTGAACAGGATAAGCAATTTCAGATTTGTCTTGGCTATCAGAGTTTCTCCAGTGCCAAATACTTTGCTGTGGGAATTTCCTGAGGATGTGAATTCAGTGGTGGGTCCTTCCTCCTTCCCTCCCACCCAGAGGTTATGGCAAGTGATCCCAGAGAATCCCTGCCCACCTGTGAGGTCTGGCTGGGTCCTGCTGGTGATCCTTGTCTGGATGCACATGAGTTGCAGTATATTTGAGTTTCTGGCACCCTCTTGTGGTAAATACTTATTTTATCTATATTGTTTTTGTGTATTTTGCAAATGGGAAAAATAAATGTTGCGATACTTGGAAGGTGAGGTGTGTGCATAAAAACGAAGAATAGAATTGGAGGACAAAACTTCTTTTAATTATGTGTGGGAAGCAAGGCTGGTCCTGGTACTGCTGGCAGTTTGTGAGGTTTAGGTAAATCATGGTTTTTAGAAATCTTTAGAAGAATGGTTCAGAAAACGAAGGATGCATTACTGGACCCTCCCTACTGGAAATGGGAGAGGTATTTAAAGGTTTGTGTTTGTGTGCCCACTACTCTCATGCCATCTCTCAGGAGCCTTGCCAGCTCTCACTGCTGACTCGCTAAAATCAGTTCTGCAGATTCTGTTAATTCCCTTGTTTTAAAGGGGCAATGAATGCCTTTTGCTGTGGTTGTGACCTGTTAGTGTTCAGTCCTCCACAGAACCATGCTGGTAGCACAGATGAGTGTGCGTGCCCAGGTGCTGCTCGCAGGATGAGCGTTTCTGGCGGTGCCCATGGGGTGGCAATGTGAGCTCACTGTGTTTCTGCTCCACAGGCTGGCTCCTGCCCTGCGACTGAGAGCGCCGCGTCCCGGGAGCCGCTGGTGAGTTCCTCCAAAGACCTGACAATTCCTTGTTGATAACACACGAGTTGTTCTCTCTGCCACATCGTTTTCCAGCCTTTGTTTTGCTTTTCTGAGGGGCTGGTGCTTTGTGGAAACGGTGTGAACTGCCTCGGGTGGCCGTGGTGTTCACACCTCTGAATTCTGATCTGCGGCCACCACCTCCAGTGAGCCTGGGTTAGATGTGGGTCACCTGGGTTAGATGTGGGTCACCTGGGTTAGATGTGGGTCACCTGGGCCGTGGCCTGTCCCAGAATGTGCTCTTGTTCAGAGCCTCTTTAGGAAAGAGTCTGAGGAATGCCCTGTGCAACAGATTCATATGCTGTACCCTTACAAAAACCCCTCTGCTGCTCAGAGACCTCATTCAAGCTGTCTTTATATTCAGAGGCACTCAGAGTGAGCTTACAAATGTTTGTCAGCTGGCAGTGCGTGTAATCCGATGTTTTTACTCTAGAAGCATTTTGGAAAGGGCCCTGGGATTTTTTGTGTATGAGGATAACTCAGAGAACCCTGTTTTGTTTGCTCTTTTATGGTACTGCAGATAGGGAAGTGAGCCACTACTCCTGGAGCTGCAGTATGTGGATTTTACAACCTTGGGTCCCTTCCCCTTCCCCTTCCCCTTCCCCTTCCCCTTCCCCTTCCCCTTCCCCTTCCCCTTCCCCTTCCCCTTCCCCTTCCCCTTCCCCTTCCCCTTCCCCTTCCCCTTCCCCTTCCCCTTCCCCTTCCCCTTCTTAGCCAATCCTTTCCTCCTAAATATATAGATCTCTAAATTTCTTCTGCTGCTTTCATTTGTTGATCATAGCTATTTGCAGGGAGAAGACTCAAGTACTTGTGACACTGGCCACATCAAAGTATTTTTACCAAGTAACTCTGACCTAGAGAACCCAGGAGATGATTTTTTAAAAAAGAGAGATGTGAGTAAAGACTGTGAACCAAGAAAAGTCAGTATAAGGCATCTCATGGGAGGTCTGTGTGTGAATTCTGCTGCAGTGGCAGTCTCTCTAATGACATTGTGCCATCCCTTAATTGCATGGACATCTGTACATGAGATTACCTGAAGTTGTTATTGACACCAAGTGCTTTGTGGTGGATTTGGTGGTTTGCTTTTGGAGGAGTTGGTTGTCCCTGCCTTAGAAAGGTCAGGGCAGGCAGCAGATCATCTCAGCTTGTGCTGGCCAACAGCTTGTTCTTTCTCAAGGCAGACTCTAACATTACCTTAGATATAATTAATTTCTTACAGTATATATGACTGCAGAATTGCTCAGAGGAAGTGTATAGCAGTTGAATATCTTTCTGTTTGGATGGATATTCTTACAACATAAAATTATTTATACACTTAAAGAACTCCAACATAAACTTTATTCTTACGATGGTGAGTCTGGCATGTGAGCTAATTAGAGCCCTCTGAAAGGTGGAAGTTTCCTTCTTATTTTTTTCATTAACTTTTTAAAAATAATAAACTCTTACAGTCTTTGTCACGTTTGTTTAGGAGTCAGTATTGCTTCCATCTGCTCCTGCGTAGATGCCTCATTAAATGAGAGTTGAGGTCTGTGAGCCAGATGACCTGAGTGCCACCATCCTGCTGTGGCTTCCCCGTGGCCAGGATCGTGCAGGCTCCCTTCCACACAGGCAGGAGATCCTGGCCCATAAACCAGACTCACGTGGTGCTGTGTCATAAAAGTGTTTATGGAAACACCAGAGAGCCCTGGCCCAGATCCAGCAGTGCCATGGGGGGCTGTGTGCTGGGGGAGCATCCTGGACTCCACCTTTGGTGGGGGGCACTTGGAGAGCCCAGAGGAGGGAGGGAAGAGTCTCATGACCAACTTCTGCTCTGCGCCCCCTCTCCCTTTTGGACTTTATTGGTGAGTGGAAGGATTCAGTGCTTCACAGCACTGACCTGTTTGGATCACACCAGCACACAAGAATGAGAAAGCAATAGAATTGAAACACTTTGCATTGTATCAGCAGACTGACTGTTGTTACAGTCTCAAGCTGGTTTTTTACTGGATTTGTGATTCTACTGGACACTATCCTGTAAGGTGCTACATGCAGCATCTTGCCCTGTGCATGGGGACACTGTCCCTGCCTACCCTGTACCTCTGCCTGCAGCCTGCTGCTTTCAGCAGGACCCCAGGAGGAGCCAGGATTCCTCATTGTTTGCACAAGGACTTCAGCATTCTCCAAGGTCCTGTAGCAGTCTGACACATCACATTGTGTCCTGCATTTGGGTCCTCCAGGGCACCTTGCAATGGTTTATGGCCCTACTGAGGCCTTCAGAATGCGGCCCTGCAAACTCAGGTCACAATCCAAACTGCTCCCACCAAAGTGGGGATAACAGCCTGCACACTGAGCTCCCCAGTGTCCTTACAGGGCAGTGCCTCCCCAGCAGCAGGTCAGTGTGTCACAGCAGTGGCAGTGGCAGGGTGGCACAGCCATAATTCCTGCAGCACACAGGACACTCATTTCCCCGGCTGGCGGTCGTGGCCCATTAAAATCTGCCGTGTAGCTCCTGGTGGGAAGTGTAACCTTGTGTTCCCAGGGTGTCAGCACCTCGCTCTGCTGCTGTTTACAGCCACGTTTGTCATCGCCAGCGCGGGATCAGCTTCTCCTTGAGCCCGGCTTATCAGGGAGCGCTGCTGCATCCCTGCTGCTGGGAGCAGCACCTCTGATAAGCCTCTGAACACTTGTGGAATTGGAATAGGTTTGTCTTTTTACAGCCACTCAAAGTCCTGGGATGTGCAAAGGACGTAACTACATAGGACAAACTCTTTCTGTGAGGTTAAACCAGTGAAAATGCCCTTTACATCAGGAATCTGTATCCTTGGTCTAATGTCTCTCTAGAATGTATTTAAATCATCTGTTTAGCTTGTTCTGTTTCATTGCTAGTAGAGTCTTGTAGCTTTTTAACCATCCTGTGCTGCTTTTGAGGTGTTTTCAAGACCTGTTGGCCTTTGCTTTCTGCCAACCTGCTGCAGCCTAAATTACAGCTCTGAGGGTTGTGCCTGGAAGAGCCTCCAACAGGAACCTGGGCTGGAGGGAGAACCTAAGGAAGGAGAGTTGTCAGTGAGGCCTTTTGACATGCTGTTGGTTTGTTTGGGTTTTTTTTTCTGTCACAAAACACATTCATTCCCTAGCTGCTGCTTGGTATCTGGAAGAAGTACTAGTTGTAAATACGAAAGTACTGGTTGTAAATATCGAGCAACTCTCTTGGTTGCTCACTTAAGTTACAAAATCCCTGGGTCAGGATTCTTTTGCAGATTAATTAATTTTTCTTCTTTTATTTTTAGCATGTTCTGTTTCTTTCTGTTTCTTGCTGCAGAGGAGAGCAGTTAACACTGAAATGTGGACATTTTATTCCTTTTTTTACAGGCTGTCGAAAGGTACAAGTTAACAAGAATTACTGCTGCCTCTATAGCAATTAGTGTAGAATTTGTTGGAATGTGCTGGAGCCCTCGTGGCTTTTCCCCACCCTTTGTTGAATTGATTTTCAAATATTTAAGGGTCAGGATAATGGCCACAGCACTTTTAACTCCCCTTTTTGTGCAAACATCACAGGGTACATTGCAGTGAGTGACAGTAGAATTATTAAATCCTTTCTGGTTTGTTGTCTCATTTTACACCTTATCTGTTCTGTTAAGCTTCCTTTCAAGTAGAGTGTGAGTACAGAAAATTTCATTTAGGTTTCTGAGAAAGGAGCATTGCAATTGGGATTTTACTTTTAGCTCTAACTGTTGTCGCTAGAAGTTCCTGGAGACTGATTCTAATAAATACTGTTGTCTTTACCATTTGAACATGGGTGGATGGAATGAGGGGAGGCTGCAGATTTGTGTAACAAGATTTGAGAGAGCTTGTTGGGGTTCATGTTAGTTAGTGTTACTCCCCACCACACTTTATTTTCCATTTTCCCACCCTTTGTTGTTGAAGACAAGATTTATACCTGTTTACTGTACAAATTTTCCGTCTGCCCCAGTGGGTTTGTTCCTGGTGGTGGCGTGCACGGGATGATTCTCTGAAGGTAAATCCATCCATTGGGGATTTCCAGCCAGGGAAACGTCAGCCAGGGCCATTTCCACTGGCACGGGAGAGGGAGGGAGACCTCGGCTCAGGACCCCCGAGCCCCCTGGGTGGGGGTGCTGCAGGTGCTCTGGGAGCCCCTGTGGGCACTGGCAGCACAGCACAGGCTGTGCAGGGCAGTGCTGTGCAGATTTTGGGTTCATTGGGCCACGAACGGGGAGTCAGGGCTGTGACTGCCGTGCACAATAACCTTTGCTTTGCTGCAAAGAGAGCTCTGTGGTTTACTAAGCAGAGCTCTCTTGTGTTTGACCTTCTGATAAGTTCAAGATTATTGGGTTTTGTCTGTTTTTTCTCTCTTTCTTCTGGGTGTTTATTGACTTCTTTTGTCGTTCATGCAAAGTGCACTTGCTTAATCTGTCGATTCCTTTTACTCTGTTGATTTAGACAAATATATTAATGTGCTCCAAGCACACAGATGCAATTTGACTCACTGAGCACAGTTAAAGAAACACTGTCATACCAGGTTAAACTGCCCATTTGAGCTCAGTGGAAAAGTTTAAATGACACTTGAGAGTGGTGGGTGAGGCAGCACACCCAGGACAGGGACAGTCTGTCACTGACAGGGGCATGAGTTAGCTCATAATCCTTTTTGTGCACTTGTGCAGGAGAGCTCTGAAAGCAATTTCTACTTGCTTTTCAGGCAAACCAACATCACTGGTCAGAAGAGTTTTAAAATGGTTTTAAAATCGTTGTAATACACTAAGTTGTTCTTTATGAACACACAAGGAAAATAAAGTTCAGGGAGTTAGGTTAGAGTCTTCTATAATGTTAGGTATGATTTGACTTCCAGAGATCCCAGGCCTCTCACTGAAGGTAAAATGGAAGTTACAATGCTTTGAGACACTGGAAAAACACCCTGGCACACAGTTAGGAAATACTTAACACTTGGTATTTTCCCCTTAAAAAACCCAAATTTTTGTGTTTGTGTGATGTTTTCAGGGTCTGAATGTGCTACCCCTACAAACAGTATTTTACAGCTCGTGTCCTGCTTTGCTCAGCTGGCAGGAGGATCGGGAGCACTTTGCTGTGTGCCCCCCAGCTGGTGGCACAGCAGAGAGGTCCCTGCCCTGGGAATGCTGTGGGATCAAGGTGGGGTGCAGGCATCATTCCTGCTCCCGTGTGGGAGCTTTGCTATGTGCAGAGCAGCTTGTAGAGGGCAGCAATTGCCCACGGTTGTGTGAGCTCGAGGAGAGCAGGGAGCAGCTGAAGAACCTCACCGCAGTGACTGAACGTGTTTTTAGCTTCTTGACATAACTTTGTGGAGGAGCTTGTTCTTTGGAGTGCCTCTTGACTCCACAGAATTAAATTCCTACTCTGAAAAATGTTGCTAGAGATTGTTAATCCTCTCCTGCCTCTAACACCACCAGAGAGTTGGACTCCATTTGCCCAGGCACTGCTTGTGTAATTGTTACTGCAGCCTGGGATCCATGAGATTATAGCTGCCTATGTGGGATAACTTCCCTCATTTCTTGCCTTCCTCCTTCCTTGGTCTTCATCTCCTTTTTTTACCTGGGAGAGCATGCTGTTTGAAAATGTTTGCCATGTCTGTGGCATCTTTGTTGAGCCTCAGATACGTTAATCACATTAAAAGTGAGGCAGCAGGGGCACAAAAGGCAGAATATTCAAGAACCTGAAAGAACTTTCTCTACAGCACACAGGAGTACATTCTTCAGATTCTTCTGATGCCAGCACCTTCAGAACCAAGATTTGCCAAACTAGGAAGTTGAGAGTTGGACTTGGAGTCCCTAACCATCATACTTTGGAAGGAATTTTCACTGCTTTTCGTATTTCTTGTATTTCTCCATATGTCACTTACATTGCAAGTCTTTGCAAACAGCCTACCAATATTTTGGTTTGTTTATTTGTGTTTGTTTTGTGTGCACATTTACATAGCACCTCTCTCTGTTACATTGTGCAAACCGTGTCCTCATCCCAGCTGTCACCCTGTAACACCCTTCAACAAGTGTCAGTCTGGAAGAATAACAAAGAAAATATGCATGGCTTTTTAGTAAAATGATTTCACAGCTGCAGAGAAGCAAGAGAGGGCTCTCACAATAAGTGCCACTTCTTTACATTACTTGTTTCATCTTCTGGTTATAGCAGAATTCTCCTCTGCTGTCAGTGTTGTGGTGTTTTGTCAGGCACCTGAATGGCCTGAGAGATGGTGTTCCTTGGGATACAGTTCAACAGTAGAGGACATCTTGCTGCAGTGGAGATTCCAGCTATTCAGTGAGAATTTCCTGTGTCTTCCAGCCTGCTTCTGTTTGTTTTGTGTGCGATCCTAAGTGTTTCCTTTCCTCCTCAAGCATCTGCACCCTTCAGATGTTTGCAGACAGTTATCACATCATTTCTGCTTCCCCCCACCCCCATCCTGGTCTCTTAGCCAAGCTCTACATATTTAGCTCATTTAATCTTTCCTCATAAGTCAAGCCCATAATTGACAGCTCTGACACAGGGAGTCGCATTGGTTGCACATGCTGCCAACAGGATATAAATACTTTCTGTGCAGTGATTGAGAATTACAGAGAAGGCTGAGATGAGCTGCCCCCAGCCCCCCAACACTGCATTTCTGGAAACCCCTTTTCTGACTCCGGTTGCCACAATTCCATAAAGATGGACTTAGCTTCCAGTGTAATGGTCAGCTGCCAAACACCCAGCAGGCCTCAAAGCAGTGCAGTCAGGTCCCTTGGGAAGTCCAGTGCTGGTGCCCCATTTCAGTGGGATTCCAGCTGAAATTCTTCTGGGTGGTGCTGAGTTCCCCTCCGGACATGCAGGTGCCTCAGGCTGCTGAAGGCCATTTCCCTGGGAGGCAGAGCTGAGCTCCCTGAAGGGAATGGCTCCTTCCCCTGTGTGCCAGGAGGGAGCTCAGGTGGCACCATCCCAGGCAGGGCTGTGGGTGGCTTTGGGGTCCTGGCTCTCCTTGCAGGAGTGGGAACCCAGGAATGTTCCCCCTGGAGGAGGAGGCAGCTGCCTGTCCGTGCATTGGCACACGCACATCTGTTTCCAGCCAAACATGTCTGGGGTTGCTTTATCTGAGCTGTCTCCTCAGCTTTGTTGCCTTCTCCTGAAGATGATGGGTGAGCAAAGGAAGGTTGTGGAACTGGTAAATGAACTGATGTGTGCTGTGTGAGGCTTCATATGCTGCAGCCTCCCCAGCGGGCTCTCTCACAAACGTTACATGTATTATTGCCAAGCATGCAGCATAAAGAGAACATTTATGAAAGGGAATATCAGAGGAAACATTATAGCAGGGACCTTATAGCCTTTCCATTATTATGGTTTAAATCTTGACGTGGTCTTTATTTGCAGTGACACTGGGACCAGTAAAAAGTGGGTTTTTTCTCTTCCCCTCCCCTCCCCTTTCTCCCTCCTTTTCATTCTTTTCTTCCACATCCTGTTCTGAAGCTGTGGTGCAGAGATACAAATCGTTAGACATGCGAGTCCTCGGAGAGCCAGGTTTCAGTTTGTGTGGAATCAGCCCCTTTTGACTCAGAAGTTGGAAACCAGATGACTCACAGTGATGCATGTTTGTTGTTTTTAATAACTGTCATTTTGCAAAATATGGTCAAAGCTTCAAACCATGACTTCTGGAGTAGGGGTGCTGTGTATTTATTTTTAATTTGGGAGGTTATAAGCTGGAATGAGTTTGTTGCTGCTGTCTTCCATTCAAATCTGAAGTAGAATTACAGCATTGAAAATGTGAAAGATTTTAGACACAGTTTTTTCCTGTTACCTGAAAAAAAAAATTGCTTTATTAATCAATTACTTGAAAAGGCTCCAGGTGCCAAACATCTGGTGGGATTGTAGGCCCCTGGTTTATGTTTATGTTTTTTAATATATACCCAAAGGGACAAGTTTCTTAAAAAGGAAGCAGTCAGATGTTTTGAATTTGCGGAGTTTTAAAAAATAAATGCAATTCCTGCTTTATCATTTCTATTTCTAACAAAATTGTCATCTATCTCCTTTCATTTAAAGTAAGGTAGCAAGTATAGTATTTTAGTGCCAAAATTCTCTATTGGTAAAATCTTGTAGCAGTATGGAAAATATGAAAATAGCTACAATTTAATTTTCTAGAGATTTATTACTGCTTGTACAGCAGTTTGTAAACTCTAAGCTCAGTATTAAGTGCTTTATGACTTTTTTTTGTGTTTTACTTCTTAATTTGCCTCAAGAAGTATTGTAATTTGTTGAAGTTCTGCAGGTTTGTTTTGCAGGTCAGTTAATTTGGAGTGTGGATTTACCAGTAGAGGGGTACCAGGATAAAGATTTGACTGTAAGTGTGAAGTGGCCTTGTGACAGAATTTGTCATGGCCATGGGTTTTCCTCCAGTTCAGTTCTCAGATTTGGGTGCTTTGTAACCATGTCTGTCATGATTTATATTATGGTCTGTTGCAATTGCTGTTGCACAATGAAGGGCTGTGCTCCAGTCCAAGGGAGGCAGACTCTCAGCCTACCTCAGCCTGTTGCTTCTTGTTAGAGAGTGAAAAAGCAGCTACTGATTTAAAGCAGAGAGCTTTGGGTTCTGCTTGTAGGCTGAGATGGGCTATGTCTCCAGTGGTGCTAGAGAAAGCACATTGCCTTTGCTCTGAGGGAACACACATCTGTGTGCTGGCTACTGCTGGCCCGCTGAGGTCTGATCCCTCATTCCTGTCAGGAAAGAAACGGCTTTTGGTCTTTATTGTTTTAGAGTGAATGTACTTGCTTGTGAAAGACAGTGAGGCAGTGGCCTTGGAGGCTTAAATTGTCCTCTCAGTGAAGCTGTGACAGCAGCAGAGCAGGATTCCCCACCAGGACACCCCTCGGTCCCAGAGGCCCAAGGAGAGCTCGGTCTCTCACCCCCTCCGTGCCTGCCTTCCCTCTGGAGCTGCCAAGAAGGATGCCAATTTTTCCATTTAGCTGACTATTGTATAGACCTTAAAAGGGAAGGTTTTAATGCAGTTGGCTGTGATATGGACTGTTAAAGGGAAATTATTTATTTTAACTGGCTGCTGTATGGATTATTACGAGGGCATTCTTTCGGCTGCAGCTGTATATTGACTGGTGGGTGTGCTGGGCTGTATTGGTAGTAGCTGTCATATTGACTGTTACAGAAAAGATCTGTATTTAAGCCATAACACTGCACTGGGATCTCCCAGGCAGGATATTAATGCTAATTCATCTGCTCACCCCCTGCTGTGAGTGTTATTTGTTTAAATCTGTAGAATCCCACAGCGCATTTATATCCTCGCTAGAGTGAGCTCCGCTCCCTGTAATTATTTAACATTATATGCTGATATAAATTGTAACAGTTAAAGAATGGTAATGAGTAGCAAAAAAACACAAACTTAACCTTAGAAATGGCAGAGTCAGCTCTTAAAACAACAGCCAGCAACTTTCACTGTTGCCTGTCTTTTCCCAAGTCCATATGCACAATATTGTGCATACATTATGTGTGTGCGTGTGTGTTCATGCTCGCACTGGCAGCGGTGCCAGGCAGGGCTGTAATTATGCAGAATGTACTGTGAAACTTATGCACACTCTTAATTACATGCAGTGCCTACGTACAGCAAGTTTTATCTCTCTGCAGCTCAGCTCCTTGATGAGTTGCTCTGATAGGTGATTGGAGTCGGGGCCACCACGTCGGCAGAGGGAACGGAGCCCCTGCATTCTCCTGCCAGGGAATTGTGTCCCAAGGTTAAGCTGGAAGCCATCGGGTGTCACTGTTGCTCTGTGTAGGCTCGGCTGGCAGTGGGTTTGTGTGGCAGTAAAAACTGGACTTTGGAAGTAGTACTTTTGGCTATAAACATCCAAGGCATTTACACATAATTTATATATAAAGTGCATGTCCATACACAGCATTTAAGTGTGGGTGGAGTGAGTGGAGGTGGCTCTGTTGTGTGTTAGCTGACTTTTTTCTTTGCAGTTTCTGTTGCCTGCAGTAGCATTCGTGTCCCAAAATGCCACACAGGATGGGCAGTCACTGCTGAATAGCTCTGCATTCTGCTCTGGAAGGGACTGTGGTTCAGCAGTGCTGATGACCTGATTTCTGTATGCAATTGGCCTGTGAACATTAACCTGTGAGCAAATTTTTGTATTTATGATGTAACAACTGTGGTGTAGAAACAAAATTATATTCAGTTTAGATTTCTTAAGAGCTTGGGAACTGCAGGGATTAAAAGGTACTGTAGACATTTTTAAGCTGTAGTACGTGTGTCAAAACTCATTGAAAATTCAGGTTTGCATTCAAATGGTTCATCAATAACATACAAAAAATCCACCAACTCAAAATGGAGATGGCAGAGAAGAGCCATGTAAATAGCAAAGAAAATGTTTTTAAAAAAGACTTTATAGTCTGTGTCCCTTCTGATTTCAGGTAGGGAGTAGGAGCTGGAGTAAGAGGAGCTGAGCTTGTGCTTGATTTGCAGAGTAGCGTGATGGTCGGTTGGGCTGCGTTGGCAGCATGGACCTGTGCCAGACTTCACCACAATTCATACTGTGTCAGTTTAATAAATGCACTACTTAAATTATGAAATTACAAAAGAAAAAAGAGAATGCACTTATTCAGACTCTTAATACATTAAAAATAAGGCATTAAAACACTGCCTTTTTTTTTTTCCTTCCAGAATCAATAATGAACAGGAAGGGTTGTAGACATTAACAGTCATGGACATTCAAGCTCTTATACATAAATTATCTTAGAAAAATGCACATACGACTTGAATAATGTAAATACATTAATGCATTTAATAATTTAAACATTAAAGCGCATTCAGGAATTCGTGGCAGAAGCTGTTCTGAGATAAGGAACGGTCCTGGAAGTTGTGTGTCCCGAGATCGATGGCTGGCTTCTCCTTGAGAAAACTCTCTGGGGAAGTCAGGCTGTGCAGCTGCAGTGGCCGCCTGTCCCAAGACATGCCAGGGCATTGCCAGCTCTCTGCCTTCCACCTGCTCTCCTCTCCCCACCACGTGCATGAGCCCTTCGTCCAGAACATCTCAGGCTCCCCAAAAGGCCAGGCTGCACTTTGACATTTTGGTTTCTTTGTGAAAAAAAGAGAAACAGCTGTAGGTGAAACAGAGAATGAAAGTTGGTAAGACTGTCAGTTGGAGGGAGTGAGGCTTGGGGAAGCAGTGCACTCCAGGAATGCTTGGCTCTTTCTTGAAGCCCTGAAAATCAGAAGGTTGGCTCCAGTGTAATGACAGATAAGGGGATTTATTCTGTTCCTGCTCCTCTGCTCTATGGATTGAACCACCTTCTGCACTGCAGAAGCACCAAACAGAAACACCAAGATCCCCTCATACAATGCATTTTCCTGAAGATTTTGAGCTGTGTTGTTTTTGCTGATGTACTTAAATTTGGAAGGTGTGGTATCCACCCCTCATGCCACTTTTCCTGGGTTCATAGCCTTGCTTTTCTTGCCTCTCCTGCAGGCAGGTGCTTTGGAGGTCATTTGCACCCTACAGCCCCACTCGTGGAGTGGTAGAAGGTATCGTGTTCAGGCCTAGATACTGATGGAGCTAATGATGGATCTAATAAAAAAGAGCTTAGTCTGATCCCAAAGGGAGAAGAGTTGGGTTGGTTAATTAAAGGAGCCTGGCACAGAGCACCTAGTAATTATAGGTGCAAGAAGTCTGAATTTGAAGAGGATGGTGCAGATGGAGAGGGAGGCACCCAGAGCTCTTCAGGCTGTGGGCAAGAATGCAGCAAAACCAGATCTGGAAGTCAGACCTGGGCAGAATTCCTTAGTGAATTCTTATTTATTCCATTTTTTAATGAGGACCTGAATGTCTCGTTATGTATTTATGTTTTTGCATGCACATGTGTATGTACAGTTCCAGTTACACCCTATGGCTGGGAGGGTGATTTTATTAAAGACCAGAAGATTGAGAGACAGATGTTTTAAGAAACACAGGCCTTGCCCTATAGTAGTTTGGGATAATTAGTGCTGAGCGCTGCATTGGCTGTATTATCAATGTGCTGGGTTGTTATCTCCAGCATCACCCAGGAGCCGGTATCACTGTGGGGCAGAGGGGCTGGTGCCACCAGGACCTGCTGGGAAATTGCTCCTGAGCTCTTATGTAGGTGTAGGGTGGGGAGCAATGCTGTGTCATCACACTGTCATCACCAGTGCTGTGTCTCTTTATAGTCAAGTTCCTTAAAGCAGAATTTCTCAAACTTAGGTTAGAACTCCAAAGGGATGCAAAGGCTTCAAAGGAAATCACAAAGTCACTCTCCAGTAAACAGCTTTCTACTTGTAATTACTGTTTGGGG
The DNA here is from genome assembly GCF_047830755.1 of Zonotrichia albicollis. Lineage (NCBI taxonomy): Eukaryota > Metazoa > Chordata > Aves > Passeriformes > Passerellidae > Zonotrichia > Zonotrichia albicollis. The sequence continues at coordinate 1,237,539 of NC_133843.1, forward strand.
CTCTGTTCCTCCTAGTTTGAAGAGGTAGCATTTACTTCAGTAACTCTTATTTTCCTGAAGGAACTTGATGCCATCTCAGCTGAGGAATGTGGGATGAGCCACCACAATAAATGAGTGAAAAAGGGAGTCAAGCTTGCATAAATTTTGAGAAGCAGTGCTTTAGCAAATTTTATTTTCGGAGGTTAAGTTCTGGAAATATTGCCTGAAATGGATCTACTAACTTCACCTGATGAAACAGAGACAGTTATTTTGTCCCCAGTGGATTTCTCAATAGATCCCACCTGGGGAAGGTAGGACTGTCTGCAAAATGTATCATTACTTGTAGTGCTCAGGACTAAATAATCAAGGAAGTTGTAGATTTTCTTCTGTCCTTTCAGCTGGTGTGCTGTATAGTGATGGGTGGATCGGACTAGAAAACGATCAAAAGATGAAAAGCACCAGTTTTTCCAACTATAGGAGATGGTGCACAGAAGAAAGCTGTTCTGAGAATTTGACTTGTGTACTGACCCTATGTATGAGCTCCTTGGCTGTCCTAAGTGTAAAATGCACAAATGTTAACTTAACACCTTTTTGAGCTGTTGAAATGAGGAATGTTCGTGGTTGTTTTGTCAGTTCTGGTGAGTCTGTAGCTCTGCTCAGCTGTCCAAAGGCAGACCCGAGCAGCTGGAGCAGGCAGTGCCCCTGTGGAGGGGAACAGACCTCAGCTCCCACACCTGCAGGGCGCAGCGTCGCTGGTGGTAGGAAGGGGTGTGCCTCGTGCATGTGGGAGCTCCTGCAGGGGATTTTTCATAATCCTGCTGAGGAAAGGACTCGAGTGATGGGATGCTCTGGACGTGGCCTGCAGGGAAAGCAGGGGAGTGGGTGGGGATCTCCCTGGGCTCTCATGGCTTAACAGCCATGTTCAGCTGGATTTAGGAGGTATAAGCATTTATGGTAAATTCTGCTGCTGTATCACAGCCTGCTTTCTGCTTTACTAGCTTTGTCTCCATGGGGGTATTCCATACATTATCCCATTTCACAGCCTGAACTTTTCCCCCTACTTAGAGGATTACGTGGGGCAGAGATGTAAGAAGAAAGGGAATCTTGACACTACTCCACCTTTTTATCTCTGTAACTCCATGTATATCTGTCTGTCTGCTCTCACAGGGGCCAGGCCTTCTGCCTTCCAAAACCCTGCTTGGAAATTGCTGATTCAAGCAGGTAGCAATTTTAGGGCTCCTTACGAAATAAATGCCTCCTGTGTGCTCCCCTGGCACTGGGATTTCCTCTCTGATTTATCCTGCTCAGGTCTGCTAATGTCCCTTGACTAAACAGGGCACGGTGTGATGGTGTGAAGGTCATTTTCTATATGCAATATACATTTCTGCAGTCATGGTGGGAGGCTAGGACATCTGAAGCAGCATATCCTGCTGGGAAAAGGAGGAAGAAAAGGATAGTCTGGCTCTTCTTTTCACAGCGTCTTGTGGTGGGATGAAGGTTTTGACAGCCTAATTCAGCATTTAGAGAAAGAACCAAGCAGAAAGATTCCCCCTCACCCACTCCTTGCAGCCCAGCTGTGACAAACTGACAGATAATTAACAAATCAAGACCTCCTATTAGCCTTGTCCCTGATGCATTAAAGCAGCTCCTATGTTGCATGTGTCCTTTAGCTAATGCCTGTGCTTTCTGGCTGCAGAGTGAGGTAGGAACATCTCTCCAGAAAGGGAAAGGGGCCTCTAAGGTGTCAATGCACAAATATGTCCAGGAGTAAAAGTTGTCTCTAAAAGGAAGCAGTGGACAGCAGTGCCATGACTGCATGGAAGTCACTCTGATGGTGCAGTGTGTCTGTGGAGTATCTTCTGGAATATGGGACTGAAAGGGATGTATGGAATTATTGTTGAATCCCTCTTGTTTTTACAGAAAAGGACAGGAGTTGAAGCAGCAATTGACAGGGCAGGTTTTTGACTGGGACTAACCAAGCCTGTAAATATGACGTGCCAGGAAATGTGGTTTTTGGTAGAAACAGACCTAATGTTAAGATCTTAATATTGCATTATGAGCAGTGAACTGGTGCCTGTTCCTCTCTGTCCTCAAGTTGCTGGAACTGTGGCTAAGCCCCAAATAAGATTCTTCTCTTCACTTTAGCTCCTCTCTTTTGGAGAAGAATGACGAGGAGGGTCAATATCCCTCTAGTTCAAGACATTAAATAGACACAAGCCATTGGTTCAGCTCAACACATGTTAAAGGGGAGAGAGATACCTAATTGCATCAAAGCCACTCTTAAGTTCATGTATGTGGAGCCCATCAAGCTGAAAGCATCCAGACAGCATCTGCTGTTATCAAATCACTCTTGAGTCGAGCTAATTAAAATAGAGCTTCATTTTTCTGAACCATTGTTTGGCAGGAATTTGAAACAGGTCTAACCCAATTTCTGTGTGTTTATGAGCCTTTATTATATCAAAAGTACTTTTCTGTAAATGTACAGGGCAGTGTTAAATGAATTGATCCGCACTGTATCACTGTAGATGCACTATGGGCTTCCTAATGATTTCTCTTTTAGCTTTTTCCAGATATACCCCAGAAAAGCTTGCTTTGTCCCTTATCATGTCATCTTCCTTCTCTCTTTTTCTTTCTATCTCACTCTCAAGAAGGTAAATGTCCTTGTATTTCTTTCTTTCATATCCTCCTCCGCCACTCTATTGGGATTTTTGTATTATTAAAACATTTACACATTTGCTGCCACATGCAAATGCAGAATAATAAACCAGGACTCTTTATACTCCAGACAAGAGCAGGAGGTCTCTCACCACTGATTTTCACCCTGTTGGTTACAGAGGATGGAGAGGAGGGGAATCTAAATGTTGCTGTGTTGGATCTGTTTGATACAGGATTGTTTTCTTCATTTTTTATGTTAAACATTTTATAAACATTTATATTTCACCATTCAAATTCTGGGTATCATATTCCTCTTTGTAATTTGCTACGAGCACAAAAGTTAAAGAGATGTAGAAATTTCTCCCTAAAGACAAGTTGCACTCTGTGGCGTATGAAAGCTAATTCATGAATATTCTCTGCAGAAAGGCAATACCACAAATATGGCCAGGCTGTTCAGAACATTTGAGTTGGAGTGGCAGCCCAGGGAAACAGTCAAGTCAGGAAATAACTATTTTTCTGGTACCCAGCACAGCTCAAGTTGTTCATATGATATTCTTGAGTCTTACATTTCTTTCTGAGCAGTGGATTCATATTACAAAGAAAGTAAGTGAAGGATTAGCATTAAGTAAAAATCTGGACAGTGATGTGTCTTGAAATATCCCTGTGAAGGTGATAAAGACTTTGGACTTTTAAGAATAGATGGAAAAATACAAAATAAAACCTATTTTTCTGTATAAACTATAAAGAAGTTTGCTCCTTTTAATGCAGTTAATTCACCTTGGAATGGAATTTCAGTGCATTTTATTTTGTATTTAATGCAGTTAGGTCTGGATGTGTACATTCAGCTCCTCTGTACAGCCCAAGAGCCATGCACAGAAATCTGTACTGGGGGCAAATGCAACGTTCTGCCATAAGCTGACCTGTGGGGAAGGTTCTATGAGATGTTCCCAAAATTGTGAAATATCATTGAATCCAGTTCTGTGCTTTTAGAGGGCTTCTTACTCGGAAGTTTGCTCTCTGTTCATTGACAGTGACTCTCTCCTGATTCCTCTTTTAATAAATTTAAGTGACTTTAATGCTGGCAGAAAGCAGCAGAGTCTCAGTATTCAGAGGGCACAGCAGGGATGTTGTGCTGTGTGCTTTTTCTGTAAGTCTTGTAATCAGACCTAATCTGAGGGCCCTGCTGCTGGGGGCTTGCCTGAGCTATTTATTCCCTTCCCATCTCCTTTTCGGAGCCCGTCAGGGTGTGCAGTGGGTGCTTTCCTTTCCAGCAGCCATCTCATCAGTGTGGCCCCTTTCTCAGCCAGGGGACAGGGCCATGGCCTTGAGGGAAGAGTTTCTGCTAGAGCACAGCTGGACGGGTAAATTCATATATTCTTACATGCAGAAACAATTCAGACAACGGCAACAACATCTCTGCTCACATCATGGTGAGTACAGGATGAGTGTCTCAGATCAAAGGATATCCTCATAGGCTTTCCAGCATTTCCTGGATGTGCAGTTGTTGCTGTAGTTTCTACTGCGAAAGAAGTTTGCTGTTCTTGCAAGAAACACTCTCTGTGTTTTACAACACCAACAGCAAAGTCAAGTGTTTGATCTAAGGATCCAAAAGCCCAGGAAATGCATCTCTGGGGTTCCTCGTCAATTTGGGACCTAATGAAATATAGAAAATACTCAATAAAAGCGCCCTTATTACTTTAAATGTTTAAATGTGGAGTTTTTAGCCATCAGGTTAATGTTTTTGTATCTTTTTTTGATTCGATTGTGAGCACTTTTCCAGGTATCTCTGCCACTTGAGCACTAATTGGATTTCCACAGATAAACGGTGCTAGCTGCAGCCCTTACATCACAGTGTTTTTACTTCATCATCATTTTATTTGTTTTTACTGTAAAGGTTAATAAATCTTGGTGTGTTTAGAGTATGAAACAAGGCAGGCAGGCAAAGAACTGCAGCGTGAAGGGGTGAAGTTTTATATGCTGCTTTCTCAAGTCGGAGGGGTGGGAGGAGGAGCAGCTGCCCTTTGTGGTGGTTCTAATGGGCTGCTGGGTGTGTTAGTCACCCAGGGAGTGATCCATAATCCTTAAGATAAAAAGCGTTGATCTCTCCACTAGTTCTCAGACAGAGCTCTAAGGCATTTGAATTGGGTTACCATTGATTTAAGGTGGGGAGAAGAGTGTAGTGTGGGTCTGCTTAAAAAGGGATATACGGGATTTATTTAGCTTATTTAATTTTTAAAAGAATATTGGAGGCCTTTCAGTGCAAGTGTGCCAAGTTCCCTATGGATTCTCAAGGAAGTTAATACAGTACTTGCCAGTATTTTAGTGAAGAACTTACCGAATGGCAGATTTTAGTCAAAATTTAGGCTGTAAATAAATTTCTGTAAGAATTTATCAAGGTCCCAGATGTTTGCTGTCTCGTTCATTTGTTCAGGAAAGTGCTTATTTTTTAATCTTTCTCATGGTTTCCCAGGAAGGTGAGCTTGACTTCCTACCACAGCAGAGGTTTGCCAGCCACGAAGGCAGTGTAGAAGCCCTTTTTGGCCTAGAGGGATTGAAACTAGTGCATTCCAAACACTGAATTTTGGACTCTGTGGCTTGATAGAAATTGATTGACCGGTCTGTACTCGAGCCAAAGCAGCATTAAAGACTGAATGTACTTTTTTTTCTGTTGCAAAGATATGAAAATGCTTTGTAGCTCCTTTGGATCAGGTGCAGACTCCTGAAAACTGCGTTACAGCCCCGGGTTTCCAGTTGTTCCAGTCCGTAGCAGCAGTGGCCGTTCCTCCCTTGGTGTTAATTCCCTGCTGTGGACCCAGATTTCAGAGAGATTGTTGATGCTTTCTGCAGCATTTGTCAAGGAAATGGCTGCTTTCTTTTTTTTTCCTGAAGTGAGTAATTGTTTATTAATTTTTCAGCACATAAAGAGCGTAATTATAATAGTCCCTGACATGTGCTGGCTGTGCCAAGGTTTAAGAAAAATAAAACCCAGTAGAAGTGCTGTTTTGAACTGTCTCTGATTTTTCAGGCCTTCCTGCTTTGGACCCAAATTTCTGTGTAGGAATTTGGGAGAAGCACACAGATGTCAGTTTAATTATCTGTAGAATTAATTCTCTTTTATGTTTTAACTCAGTTTAGGATGGTGGGATCCTACTCAGGTGTTGTGAGAAGGAAGAGTAGGTGATCAGTACACTGGATTTTTTGGTACACAAAATTTTTTGATATGCACAGTGCTGTATAGGTTGAGCAGCATCCTGGATGTGTCCTGACACTTCTATGCTTTGTTTCTTTAAGCAGTGAATGTAACATCCATGAACAATGCCAGATTGACCCCAGGGGAAAATGAAGTGGGCCCATTGTTTGCAGAATATTTATGGTCTGGACAGCTACCATGGAAATGTTCCTTATGTTTGCTATTTTACTGTGTTTCACCCCTGTTACAGAGGAAGCAACCTAAGAATTGACAAGGAAGCTCAGTTGTGTTTGGGGCTGGTCATGCAGGGTGCTGGGTTTGCAGGAGGAATTGTGTGATGGGAGCTGCCTTCTGCTGAGAACTGGACAAAGACAAGGGACGCAGCTGCTTTTGAATCTATAAAATTATTCCACTTGCAGTCCCCACAGACGGGGCAGCTCTGGCCAATCAGGCTTCTTGCCCCTTACTTCGTTTTTCCCTTAATGGGGCAATTAACAGCAGGAACAAAGTGCATGGTCTGCTCAGTCTTTATTATTATTTGTGTTGTAATAAATGTTAAGGAGGCCACTTGCAGACCAGCACCAGGCACTGTGCAAATGCAGAGGAAATAGACCATTTTTGTCCCAAAGAGCTCTAAGTAAAGAAATAAATTTACAAAAAGGTCTTACAGTATTTTAAGTCCTTCTCCTTTTGCTGTTTCTTCCCAACTGCTGTGGTTTGCATGATTTATTGTGCACCTGTCACAATTTCCAGCTTCTTTAATGTTTTCCACATGAAACCTTTTGTGTGTTAGATTCTGATGATCCAGATAGTTTCCTCCAGTATCTCCTGTATTTATTCTCTCATTCATATCTTCCTTGTCCTAATGTCATCACAGCCCCCTGACTTCAGCCCTAATTGTTTGGGGCTTTATTGCCAAAAAGGAAACATTCATTCTCTATTCTATATTTCCTATAATTTAAAAATTCTGTGAAATGGGGTTCTTGAAATAGGAGGTTTGAGGAATAGTAACTTGCTGGTTTTTCTTGTCATTTGAGTCTTTTCAGTCTAAAACATCTTTATAGCTTCTTCTGCAGATGGGTTCTACTGTCAATCCTCTTGGACTAAATCTAAACCAATGTATTACTGGTTTTGTCCAGTCCCTTGACTGTAGAATTAGAAGGATCTGAGTAAGTGTGAACAGTGCTCCCATTCTGGTGCATCTCTGCTTGATTCAGCTTTCTGGAGTCTCCCATTCAATAGTGATTTTAAGTACTGGGGCACAATTGTTAGGTGTGACACAGGCTTCTATCCTCACATCATCTCCAGCTCCCTACCATGTGAATGAATGTCCTGCAGTCCTTGTCTGCCCTGCAGTTAAAAGAATGAAAACGTAATAAATTACAGCTTCATTGGTTTTTACATTCTACACATGTGAAGGGAGCAGGGTGAAAGGGATTTCTTTTGAAAGCTGCTGTGTTTGAGCTCTGCAGTAATGACAATAGGAATAGAGAGAGGAGTGAGGAAGGTGAGTTGGAGGTGCTGTCATCTGCTCCCTGGAACCTGGGCCACACATTCTGTCAGTTGTGGAGCAGGGACTGGTCCTGGTTCTGCCGTAGTGAGCATCTTGGACCCTGGGCTGCCGCATTCCTTTGGAGAGCCTGAGCTCCAACAGCATTAATGGTACAGCACAGCCCCAGTGATCCCTGAGCTTCCTCCTGCACGAGGAAAAGCAAGTTGTGGAAATTGGGTACTGCCATGGAAAGTGATAAAAAGCTGATTGTCTTTCCCAAGCTTTGAGCGCCTGCCTGGCGTCTCTGGCGGATCCCGTGGGGTCGCTTTGGTGACCTTGTCGTGGCTCTGCGGCTCTGTCACCTGTGCCGTGGGACACAGCTGGGCTCTCAGCGCCCGTCCCACCGCGCTGGGGGCTCTGCCGTCCTGCTGTGAACACAGCTGGAGCTGATCGCTGCCATTGGGCTGCAGGCGGTACCCCCACCCCACGCTGCTCATCCCGCTGCAATTCCTTCTTTGGTGGTACTGCCGATGCAGGCAGCCTGCAGCTCCAGCCCGGGCAGAAGCACAAAAAGGGATTTTTAAAGTTCATTTTCCCTCCGAAAGTGAGAGGATTTCTCTTCAATATTAGAACTCCAGAAAAAAGGTTCATGTTAAATTTGAACTGCTCACTGGTTAAATTTATTATGGCTGCATTATCAGTTTAATACATTTAGTTTGCTCTTCTTCTTATATTTCTTATGTTTTTCCAGCATTTATCACTTCCCCATAACAGTTTTTATTGTGTTAACCCTGATGTTATGAAGTCTGATTTGGAGGTGTATTTCTGAAGTAAAAAAATACCTATCTAGCACATTTTCTCTGCAAATTAAAATAGTTATTATATGTTTCTTTTAATGTTTGTGTAAAACTTTCTGATTCTTTTTAGATTTATGCATGTAAGTTTAGCTTGAATATTATTCCTCTTAAAAAGACAGGAATTTTGTCAAGATGTCCACTGTGTTCTCAATTGAATTATAAAAAAACTGAAGATGACAGATATTTCACTTTGAAAGGTGACTACTACACAGATGAAGTTGCTACTTTTCATAAGGGTTTTTACTCCATATATCAATGTGTTTTAAGAGAGACTTGGGTCAATAATACCATGCTTTAGAATTCCCTAAATACATATTTACACAATAGACCTTAAAATATATTAGTCTATCATGTCAGCTCCTGTACACTTCTATCCGGGATGTTTTATGTCCTTAACATATGATACAATAAAACTTTATTTTATATAGCATTTTTCATACAAATTGTATCCTAAAATACGTTGTATGGGGTTAAACGAGACTTTCACAAGGTTAAAATTAAAGGAAAAGCTGAAGGGTGCAGGAAAATGAAGGGCTTTGCATGGGATAGATGTATTTAATTGAACAAAGGGAACCTGAGCGGAGAATGCAGCGAGCTGAGAGCGTGTAAGCGTGATTGGAGCTGCAGAGCAGGATCCCTGGAAGTGGTGAGGTTATGTGAGGAAAGGCTTATTCTGTGTGAATGAAGGAGGTGGAAAGGTCACGCCTTCAGGAGCAGCTGGAGGAAGTGTGGAGTAGCTCCTGGAACAAAGAAGTTGAAAGCAGGGACTGTGTGGAGTCACTTCTTTGTAGTGGGAGTAGCAGAGATGAGGGGAGAGTGTGCTGAAGGCAGCGGAGCGCGGTGTGCCAGCTGAGCTGCAGGGTGGGATGGATGGCAGCGGGGTGGCAGAACACCGGGGATCTCAGCTGCTCCATCGCTGCTCGCTCCAGCCTGGCCCCGGCACTCCGCAGGCACAACACACTGACAGCTCACATGCCTTTTTTCCTGGCTTTTATAATTTTTTTTTAAATTTTTTTTTTGGTCACCCTATTCATGTAAATTAAGTAAGGCTTTTTTGTATGTGATAATTATAGATAAATGTATTTAAAGTAGATCTGGATTTTGTAGTCCTCAGGAAAAAGAGGAAGAGCAATTTTTCCCCCCGTCCCTGTCATGTGTTCGTTTTAATGAGCAATTTTAAAAAATTGAAAATAAAAGAGGAAAATGAATAGGTGTTGAACCAGCCTGTGATATGTAAATGCCAACTAGTAATTACCTAAAACCTCAATTTTCTTTCTGTTTCATCTTGCAAAACATTTCATTTCCACTGAGTGAAAACACTTAATTTGGGGCTCTGACGGCGGGAGCGCGGCGGCGGCTGCGCCGCCAGGGGGCGCGCGGGGTCCGCGCGCGCGGCCGGGGAGCCGTGAGGGAGCCCCGGGGCCGCGGCGGCCGTGAGGGAGCCCCGGGGCCGCGGGGCCTCGCCCTCACAGGGTCGGCTTGGAAAGACCTCCGGGACCGTGCAGTGCGGCCTGTGACCCAGCACTGCCCTGTCAGCTACACCAGCGCACTGAGAGCCGCGTCCGGGCTTTCCCTGAGCGCCTGCCCGGGCAGCCCCTTCCAATGTCCAATCACCCTGTGAATTCTTCCTGGTGTCCAACCTGAACCTCCCCAGATGCCGATTAAGACTGTGTTTTGTCCTGTCGCTTGTTTTCTGAGAGAAGAGCCCAAATCCCACCTGGCTACAACCTCCTGACTGAGAGTTATAGAGAGCAAAAAGGTTCCCCCTGAACCTCGTTCTCTCCAGTCTGAGCGCGACCCATGACAGGGACGCGGCCAGGGCCAGTTTCCTCACCCTTCATGTGGGTGCGGCTGAGTTAGGTGTCACTCATAGTCCAAGTTCTGAGCACCTAGGATTTCCGCGCCTTTTTTTTTTTTCCCCCTCCCATGGTTTGGCTTTTTTTGTTTTCCTTTTTACCTTTTTTTTTTTTTTTTTTTTTTGGTTGGGTTTTTGGCGGGTTTTTTTGTGGCTATTTTTGGTCTTTTTTTTTTTTTTTTTGTGTGTGTGTGTTTGTTTGGTGTTTTGGTTTTTTTCTTTTTTTTTGGCTGCTATTCTGTATTCTCTTAGTTCCAAGTTCTTCATCTCAGATATGGCTCAAAGTGTGTTTCTTCCTCGCCTTTGTTCCCATGAATCTTGCTTTTCTGCCTCCCATGAATCTTGCTTTTAACTCTATTTTTTTCCCCCCTCACTGTTTTACGTGAGGGCTTTGCCATTGTTGTTACAGCATTTTTAAACTTTTCTCCATCCAACTTTGAGATCTGCCCAACTTTGTAGGTTTCTATGTTATATCTGAACCGAAATAATTCCTGGGGTTGTGTATGTTTTCATTCAAACCTCAGTGAAATCACAGGAGGAGCTTTGAGGCGTTCCCGCTCCCCCGGCCGGCCCGCAGTTGGTTCCCTCACGAGCACAAGTGCCAGCTCGCGGCAGTGCCGGGGCGCAGAGCGCGGCGGCCGCGGCTCGTCCCGGGCCCGCCGGGCGGCAGCGGTGCCTCCTTACCGAGATATATGGCTTCATAATTAGCCCCTTGCATTTTTCCCGAGTGCTGGCATCAGCGTTCTATGATGTGTTTCCCTGATTAACAGCTGCTTTGCAACTATTTCCGTGTGCCACCGATAACCATATTTGTCAAGTTAGTCCTGGCAGGGCACTGATTTCTTACTAAAACACAGCATTCCTGTTGCAAGGGGCTTTCTTGTTCACTGCTGTGCCAGGCTTTTAAGTCAGCCCTTGTTAAAACGTAAGTTGGCTTCAGCCTGATGCTTGTTAACAGGATTCTGGGTATCTCCTTTAGAGTAGGAGTGCAGAAACCTTTCACAGACAATTTAATCTTCCGAGCCTTGCAAACATACAGCCGTACACTGAGGGGGTGTTGCTGTAGGCTAATATATTGATCAGTTCCATTTGCCCTATAGCTGTGGCCTTCTGCTCTGGCTGAAATAGGTTGAGTGTTTGTTGATACTGCCATATTATTATTTTTTAATACACTGGAAAAAAATTAATTCCAACTTCTTTTACATACGTCATGTATATTGCCAGTGTTGATTGCTTCCGCACATGTAATGTAAACTGTCTGTGCATAGTTCATGGCCTGGGCCGCCTCTGCTTAATGAAAAGAAGTGTTGCTTTTAAACAGATACAGATCCACTCAGAAAGACAAAATACCATCCCTTGCAACGTATAATTCAGACCCAACCTTTACATCACAGGTCATCTCAAAGTCTCAGTCTATCAACAAATGCTGTTTAGTAATAACCTACAGAGGGTTCCCAGTATTAGGAAATCTATTAGAGCTCTTACAGGCTGCACTCCCGGTGGCTTTTGAGTCTGTTTTCCATGTGGAACTCTCTTACCAAATGCTTTGTAACTTTTATTGGTAAAGATCTTTTGCATTTCTGCTATTTTGCTTTTTATTTCTGAGTTGGTAGAGAATAGGCATTTGCCACAGTACTTTAAATTTTGTGGTTTATTTTTTTAATGTAACTAACTGATAAAGTAGCTTAGATTGCTTTCTTGGAAACCCCGCAGCTTTGAGCACAATAAGAAATAAGGCTGCCTTTATCTTCCCCATTAGAACAAAAGGGAGGGAAATTAGGAATGAAGGGCCCTGGCTGCTAAGTTAACATCCAAGTGCTGTGCTTTGCCCCAGAATTTTGCCAGCTCTCTGCTCTTCCATAGCATCTGCAATAAAGTTCCTGTCTTTATTTTATATTTTTGACATTGAAGCAGAATATTTGGCTTGAATTTATGTAATTCGTCCAGTTGCAAATATAATCTATGAATAGTGACATTGATCTTTTAATTGAAAAATCAAACTGTGGGACATGACCTGCTGCAGGATTCCACCCATCTCTTCCCAGTCAGAAAGATGTCTTTGTGAATCCTGTTGCTGCAGGAGAGATGGTGGCGGGAAAGCAAGTTTATGGGATTGCCTGGCTTTTTAAAAACCAAATACACTCTGTTTAATACAAGTACCTGATCCATTAGATAAAGGCACTCTGCTCGACAGTGCGTGCTGGCAATCTAAGAATCAACGCAGTGATACAATGCTCATTATTTGGCAGTGTCCTAACACCATAAAAATTTGGAGAAGTGTTACAAATGCTACAGAAATAGTATGGAACAATGTTAGCAGCTGAGTCAGAGTGCTATTTGCCACATGATTTTTTTGGCTGTACATAGGACTGCAAGTCTTCTCATCTTCCTCCTCCTTTTTCTGTTGTTTAAATTATGGAGTGCAGTTGCTCTTGTTTGTGCAAGGAAAATGATCCATAGAAGGCAGGGAAATTCTTGTGTATGTTTGTTGAAAATATTGGCATTTTGACATGGCCAAAATTGCTTTGTAAGTTACTCGTGTATACGAGATTAATTATAAAAATGAAGACATTTCATCTCAGCCTATAGGAACGAATGTTCAGAGGTGAATGCAAACACAGGATGAGAAACATGGGATTACCGGAGGGAGGAATACATGTCCAGGATTCTTTTTATGGAGTTGTTGTTGCTTGTAATTTCATTTTGTTTTAAGATTAAAAAGGCTGTGAATAATGGAGGAAGTAATGCAGGGGAGAGATAAAAAAGAAGTTTATTTTGGACTGAAATTTACTACCGAAATGTTTACATCTTTATAAGGCAAAAATAAGCTTTAATAAAGAGTTAGAATCAATGAAATGTTCACATGGTTGCGATTGAATTAGCACAATGAAAAATACTGCTTATTTCTCACAGGTTTTGTAATACTTAAAAATTGATAATTAAATATAAGAGCTTGCAGAGCTGCAGGTCTGCAGGCCGTTCATGTCTATCTCCCTGAATGTGGGAGGGAGTGTTGAGGAGTGTCTGAAGACACAAACAAGTAATTATTGTTAGAAGGAGAGTGGCTTTGATATGTTCACGTGTCTGTCGGGCTGCTCATTTGGGCATCTTTCTTATTCAGCATATTACCTTAAGGTTATTAGTTTGGGTGCTTTATATTTCTGCATCTGGCGCAGCAATATCAGCACAGTTTAAATCTGCGATTCGCCTGTCACCTGCATTTCAGCTGGAGACAGATCAAGTGCACATAAATGAAGCCAAAGTATACTTTATGTGGGGTGGTTTTTACTCTGCTGTTTTGTGGTTCAAAATTACTGAATGGAACTTAAGGAAAAAATGCAGGAAAACAAGAAAATGAAAAGAATTAAAAATACCCCATTCATTTTGTCCTCCCAACTTTGAAGTGTGCTGGGACTTTGTCAAATTCCCGTTAAAATAAATATGTCAATTTCATCTCTCTCCCAAATTCATTTATCATGCTTTTTTAAAAGGTGTTTTCTGCTTTACCTGATGTTTAAATTGGATTCACTCGTTTATGCTGTTCTTTGCTGTATCCCCCATGTTTTTCTTAAATGAATTAGTAATGACAGCGTACTCCATCATACCCTCTCTACAGCCACTTTAAGGGAAGCCTGGTGATCTAAACCTTTTAACCTATTAAAGATGATTTTCCCCAATTGAATCAGACCCACCACAGGTGTAATAACTAATCATTTAAACTACACCTGCTATTATGTATTTTTAAGCCATTATGCATGTTGGATAGATGATAATTCATGTTTATTGCATTGTCCAATGGATCCGTTTTGCCTACACTAGCCTGATTAATGTATTTAAAGAAATAAGAGATGCAATTTAAAAGAAAAAAACATTGATGGAATGCACTGAGGAGTACATTGAAAGTGCCATTAAACCCATCAGAACTTTGCTCTCTGACCAGAAATGCATATTCCAAGTGTTTGATTCAAACACAAAGTGAAACTTAGTGATTTCAGGAGTGATGCTGTATTTTCCCTTCTTTTTCTGCTGTCAAAGTTTTGGAAACCTTTTTGGAACTGAATTCCAAAAACTGTATTTTAAGATAAACCCTTAAAGACCTGAATAACATGGGTCTGGCACATTAGGATGGTTAATTTTAGCACTAGAGAAGGGAAGTAATCTCTTCCACTAGTTCACATGGATGTGCTGTTAGCACATTATTCCTCATGATGCCTCAATCAGAACAGATGTTTTTGTATAAAAGTGGAGGGAATCACTGGTGCAGTAACATGTAATAACGTGTATAGCAATATAGGGAAATGTGGGAAATGGAACTACCATATGAAGAAAAAAATCAAATACCTTTCACTGGCACTAAATGGAAATGTAAACATCTAGTGCTGTTGTTGTTGTGCCATTGAGTATTATCCCAGACTTTACTCTTTGCTTGTAGAAGTGCTCTGTTTTAGGTGCTCTGTCACCTTAAACAAGGATGTAGAAGTCAGTTTGTAGACAAAAGTCATCTGTGGCTTTTGCTGGTGTGCAATATAAATTTTAACTACTTGCCTACCCATTTGTGTCATTCCAAGTGACTTTTTTGATTGTTGTTATGTGATCCAAAACATGTGAAATCGCTTCTTCTCTAGTCATGAGAAACTGAGGTTTATTTATTGCTTTCAATAAATTAGAATGATGGCAGAAAAGGCCTTAATCTCTTAGAATCTGCAGGGAGCTTTAAGTCAGATAGAAAGGAAGCATTCTTACAATAAGCCAACTGTTGCAGATGACATGCATTGACTCAAGGCTGGCTTTAACTGTAGGAGCCAACTTAGGTAAGAAGATCACAATGTAAATAACAGAAACACGTAATAATCTTAAAGGAGTTTTTTGTACAGGTAGAGCTGCTCCCAGAGTAATTAACAAGAAACTTCTAAGCTAAACACCGTAATTGTGCTGTCTGTTTAGAGTTAAACCACAAACTCTGATACTTGCTGAACCATTTCTGAAGGTTGGTGTTGTCTCCAGACAATCTCCATGTGATGGGTTTGTTGTCTTACCTTGCAGCCCACAGTGCCTAATGTAAAATAGGGATTTGACCATGCCTAACTTGGATCTTTTCTCTCTTTTTTTCTCTCCAATCCTCCTACCCTCCTCAGATTGTGACAGCAGTGAAATTTTTACAGAATCCACGAGTCCGCCAAAGTCCTCTCGCAACCAGAAGAGCATTCCTGAAGAAAAAAGGTATGAACTCTTTAGGTTGTGATCTCAATGACAATGAGGGACCTTGAATTAATGTAAAGTCAAAATGTATTGCTGTGGAATATTAGATGTTACGGACAAAGCAATTAGTCTGCCCCAAAAGAAGATCTGAGGTTTATAAGAAATATCAGTCTCTTTTCTTCCCAACTGACTAGTGCAATATTTGCGCCAGATGTGGAATTGTAGAATACAAAAGACACATGGGAAATAACTGTTATCAGATCTTTTCTGCAATGGGGACAGTTCATGCTTGTGGACTAGCTGGTCAGTTCAAACCTTACTGACTCTGGCATTAGGATGGCCAATCTCTGGGTGAAAAGGTCAAATGTTTCCAAAGAGAGCCAGAGAGAGGCAAAGAACCTGGTAAAAGTCAGCAAGGTCAGGTTAAGGTCAAGCTTGGGGTCAACCTGACTTTCAGGCTGAAATGGTAAACTACTGACTGAGTTTAGCCCTTTTCTATAGCAGGGATAGAACAGATCCTGACAAATCCTATATCATCTTAGTGAGGTGCAGCATACTTTGGTCATTGCCTACAGAAAATTTATTTTACTTTCTGACTCATAGTGGAACTATGTTTTGTTCCTATTTTATTTCTAAAGCTTTTATTCCACAACTTGCAGTGCATTCCAGGTGATGTTCACTCTATATTTTGCTACAGTCCCGGGTCCATGTTGCTTACCAGAAGACATAAATAACAACAGCTTTAACTTGAAGTTAATTACGTGTGTTGTAGAGCACTGTAAGGTGTTGAAATGATGCTGAAAACCCAAATTCCAAACTTCAGAGGGGAGTGACCCACATACACATTGAAGTCATAAGTACTTCAAGGTCCATCAAATTCTAGAGCTAAAGATCTTGAGCTTTGAAAAGTAGGGAAGCCTATGAAATACATATTTTTCTGTCTGGAGTTATGAAGTGCCTATTGAGATGCCTGAGACCTGAAGTCACGAGATGGAGAGTTCAAATACATGTGCCAGTTTGCTCACCCTGAATAGCAGAGAGCCTGGGAGGGAATGGCAGCCGTGTGTTTTGGCAATGATGTCATGACAAGTAGTTCAGGGGCACAGCGTTTGGAGTGAGACCCTCTCTGCTTGTCCTAGTGCCAGTTCAGAGGACATTCCAATCACGTAGGGATCTGCTTGCCCTGCCCTGCCATCAGGATGACATTAAAATTTGGAGCCTGTTGGTCGCTGTGCACCATGAGTTTTTCCTTGAAATATGTGGACCTACGGGGAGTAATTAATCATAAAAGCTTGGGGATTTCAACTCTATCATCGAAGCAATGAAGCAGGGGAAAGCTGAGCCTAAAAGCTGTGCTGATTACCCGGGGTAACCTGATACAAAATCTATTGTTGCCGAGAGATCCTTAGCCCCCAGTATATCGTGCAATATTATAACTGCCTGATCTTCTTCTGTGCTGACAATGACCAGTTAGTCCTCATTTTCTCTCTCAACACAGCTGGGTTAGAATTTCATTTGCAGAAGGTATTTAGAGCAATTTAGAGACAAATGTCTCTGGTGTTTGCTCTGCACTTCCCCACCGCAGGCTTCGCTGAACAGTTTTTTGTATCAGGAGCTCCATCTAATCTGTTTAATTTTAATAAATCCCTGACTGGGAGAAGAGGAAGGGTGGGGAGATGGAGGCGCAGAGAAACTGTGGCCGGACTAATACTTCTTATGAATTACTTGGCTAATAATTACTAAAGAGCAGAAATGGTTTGGTAGAACTGTTTGTTTGTTCCTGTGTGTTAATTAGCCCTCCTTCCCTCTGTGCTAATTGTTTTTTTTTCTAAACCTAACCCTAGGAGATGGGAAGGAGTAGGGTCCAGTAGCGCCTGTAGGCAGCAGTCGCTGGAAATGTGTCCACATGGAATGTGGCCTGTGTTCCGTGCTGGCATGGTGCCCGTGTGGTCTAGCAGATGGAGTCAGTTCTTGAAACTGTTGGGGCTGCTTTAGGCCTGAGCCGATGAGGGACTGCAGGGTTTGGTGGGCTGTTCCCCTGTTCTCTGATGTACAGTCCCTGTCATCCCAGTGATAATGTTTATCCCCAGCTGAGGCTGTCTGGTAGAGTCCTCACTGCCAGTTGAAAAAGGTCCTGCAAGGCTGACTTGGCTTAAGAAATTTCACTTCTGAGACTCACAGAGGTGGTTCTGCCAAGAATTACTATATTTTCTGATTTTTCTATAAGCATCTCCTTCCTTGTAAAGGCCAATCAGATTTTATTTCCTTTTAGTATAGGAGCTGGATTTGGTTTAGTACATTTCAATGAGATGAGAAATGAAAGTTTCTGCAGGATTATCAGCTGGACTGGGTTTGGTGAAACAGGAGTTGTAGGGGCTGAAATCAGGTGTTCCTGGTTCTGTGCAGTTCAGGTGTGCTGAACTGCTCCCTCTGGCACATGGGGTGATAGAGTGTTGATGACAGTTGGGAGAGTGAGGGTATCCTGGATTTGTAAAAGGGCTTTCAGAAGTCAGATGAGATTTCTCTGTTGTCTTAAGCACTTTTAAACTCCCATATACAGAGGCATTAATGAGAAACATGAAGTTATTAGAATCATTTATCATTTTCTTTGAAGCTTACACTGGCATTTTGTGTAATTTATGACATTTCCTCCTTTTTATCATGAACTTCTTCAGATGAAGGGAAAAACAGCTGTTTCCCCTCAGAGTATCTGAAAGAAAAGAAAGAAAAAAAAGATGCTGTTTGTTTTTTGTCCAACTCGCTGATTCTGCTGATGACATGCCACAGAATCAGCGGCGCCTTGGGAGTAATTAGACAGCATGTGGGGCTTAAACCCTTGTGGAAATGTGTCTGTCATTTAACTGTTGTGCCTCAGATGTCCTGCACTGCTCAGTTACCCATCCGGTAACTCGTGTGCCTTGTTAATTTTGTGTGCTCTGAATCTCTTCAGTTCTGGCAAGACAGAGAAAGGGGGTGGAAATGCACTGTACATGGCAAGCTCTGTTTTCAGGGTGCTGGGTTTTTGGGGCAGAGAAGGGGAAAACTGTGAGGTTACAGACTTGTTGTGTCATCTTGGATGAAGAACTGTTTTCTCAGTTGCTTGTTCTCTTCATCTGTAAAATGACTACAGTAATGCCTTTCCAGAGTGGGGTTGTGGGAACTGATGAAAGCATATGAGGAGCTCAGAATAACAGTGATGGAAGAACAGAGGTGCATTAAAGCAAGTTAATGTACAATTGTTGAGTTATGTTGGGAAAATGTCCACTCAGAAGGTTTTCTGCAGTGCATCAATGTTCCAGAAAATTTTTCCAGTGTCAAGATGCCAGACTATGGTGATTTCTGAAAAGATGAAAAAATTATTTAATTCTACATGCCCTTCCCAGTCAGAGCTCAAAGGCACTTGATCCCCTGGAAACAAATG
This sequence comes from Zonotrichia albicollis, assembly GCF_047830755.1. Lineage (NCBI taxonomy): Eukaryota > Metazoa > Chordata > Aves > Passeriformes > Passerellidae > Zonotrichia > Zonotrichia albicollis. The sequence continues at coordinate 1,256,187 of NC_133843.1, forward strand.
CTGTCAGCCCCAAAATCTCCAGCCAAAAACCGACTTGATTTTCTTCCTCTTTCTGTAGTCTGCATTCTTGGAAGTTGAACCTGCCTTTTCCCCTTTGTCAAAGAAACCCAAGTGAATCACCTTCAGGACCTGAAGGATGGGGGCACAGCCCACTGCTGGAGGGCTTAAAAAAAGCAAATTCTTCAGCAGATTTCAATTTAACCCTCTTTTATTACTCCCCCTTTTTTTTTTTATAATTTAAGTCCATTTCATGAGGCAGTTTGCATGTCCTTGAATGGAATCTCGTTACCATGAAAGCTTTTTTAGCATTGATTTCATAACAGTCTTAATTTAATAGTGCCGTCATTACTGAGAAGCTCTGAGAGTGAGGCCCCAGCTTTCCAGGTCAGTGACCTTTTAATTACAAACCTTGTTCTGATGGCCAGGTTATCGACTGGACAGCTCCCAGCTCCTGCCCCCAGCATGAAGATGAAAATAACTGCCTTTCCTCCCCCACTTCCAGAAAAGGGAGGAAAGAAAGAAAAGTAACCTCTTGTGTTTCCAAAATTAATTTTCTCCTTCAGCTTTACTTTGTAATTAATTCTTTAACATGTCTCAGTGAAGCTCAAACAGTTTTTGTAAAGGCTTTTCTTGAGAATAAAATACAATGCAAGCCAATGGAGTCCAGTGCCAACTCAGCTGGAAAAATAAGTTAGTAACCTATGGTGTCAAAATACCTATTTAGGCCAAACTGCTCTGACTCTCCAAACCTTACTCTTTTCTAGAAAGTACCATGTTTGATACACAAATGTGAGATTAGACCATAAGTGTTGACTGTTCAAGGAATGCTAGGTGACTCGTCATTCTCTTGAAGCATCCTGTCAGGACATGGATTGAGAATGGTGCAGAAAAGCAGTAAGGGCTTTATTTCACTCTTGTGCTGGTGTTGGCTTCTCCACAGTGTGGGTGGTGCTGTGGTGGATCTGTGCTGAGGACAGTGTTGGTAGTACAGTGTTGGTAGCACAGAGGTGTGTTAGCTATGGGTAGTACAGATGTGTGTTAGCTATGGGTAGTACAGATGTGTGTTAGCTATGGGTAGTACAGATGTGTGTTAGCTATGGGTAGTACAGATGTGTGTTAGCTATAGGTAGTACAGGTGTGTTAGCTATAGGTAGTACAGAGCTGTGTTAGCTATAGGTAGTACAGAGGTGTGTTAGCTATAGGTAGGACAGAGGTGTTTCAGCTATAGGTAGCACAGAGGTGTGTTAGCTATAGGAAGCACAAGAGGTGTGTTAGCTATAGGAAGTACAGATGTGTGTTAGCTATAGGTAGCACAGAGGTGTGTTAGCTGTAGGTAGCACAGAGGTGTGTTAGCTATAGGAAGCACAGAGGTGTGTTAGCTGTAGGTAGCACAGAGATGTTTCAGCTATAGGAAGTACAGAGGTGTTTCAGCTATGGGTAGTACAGAGCTGTGTTAGCTATAGGTAGCACAGAGGTTTCAGCTATAGGTAGTACAGAGGTTTCAGCTGTAGGTAGCACAGAGGTGTTTTAGCTATAGGAAGCACAGAGGTGTGTTAGCTATAGGTAGTACAGAGGTGTGTTAGCTATAGGAAGCACAGAGGTGTGTTAGCTGTAGGTAGCACAGATGTGTGTTATCTGTAGGTAGTACAGAGATGTGTTAGCTATAGGTAGTACAGAGGTTTCAGCTATAGGTAGTACAGAGGTGTGTTAGCTATAGGAAGCACAGAGATGTTTCAGCTATAGGTAGCACAGAGGTGTTTCAGCTATATCTGAGCAGTGCTTACACACAGAGCCAAGGCCTTTTCCTCTTCCCACCCCAACAGTGAGGAGGCTGGGAGTGCACGAGAGGATGGCTCAGCTGACCCCCAGCTGATCAAGGGTCACAGGTATAATCTGTTCACTGTTTCAGCAAAAATCCAGAACATAGCCCCATACTAGCTACTGTAAAAATGGTGCACTATCCCAACCAGACAATGCACAACTGACTGTGTGAGTGAGGCTTGTCCTGGGTTGTCCTTGCATCTCAGGTACCTTGTTCTCTAGCTGCTCACACCAATGCCTGCACAGACCTCATCACCTGAACTTGCACAGCTATAAGCAGGACCTGGAGTTCAGATACTGATAGCAAAAATTTATTGCAAGAGCATGCTTGGTGTTTTAAGTTTCTAGTACAAATCAGCACACAGCAAGAGAAAGTTCACTAGCATAGGTAGAAGCAGGGAGGTGCTTTCTGATTATTTAAGAAGTTTGCAGCAGGTGTTAAGTAGCAGAATGTAACTCTAGCATCTTGTGTAGACTTACAGAAATGACTGTAGAGGTGGCATGGAAGCCAGCACATTCTGCATTTTCATGATGCTTTTCATTTCAGGATTTTGGAGCACATTGTACCCATTAACTTGGGAACTTTGCAGCTAGTTGCATGGAGCATGTTGGATGGTGTTTATAGGGTTATCTATCATTATCAGAATCATGGTTTGATCTAGATCTCACTGTGCTTCCCACTAAAAAAGCGTCCACCTCTGAGGTAGGCAACAGCAGCTGTTCAACATCACTTTGTGATTTTTAGGAGAGGAAATGAAGAATACTTTATCTAAGTGATCTTGCAGAGGGAGCTTTAGGGATAGAGATTGTAATTACTGAGTAAAAAATTTACCAAGATTCTTGAAAAGCACCATGGGATATTTAATTACTAAAGATGGTTGGGCCTCTGTTTATGACTGTGCAAGACAGCTAATGTGCCTTGTAATATTTTGCTAGGATAAAGAAAAACATGTCCTACACCTGTCATGCAACCAGTTTGTTCTTTAGGTGCCTCCCATCCGAGCTTTGGCTCTACACAACCCAGCATAAATGGGGAAATGTGATTGTCTCCCAAAGAGCTTATTAGGGAACTTAAGGATGAAGAGTGAGAGAATGAAAGCTGTCATTGCTAACAAACTCACACCAGTTCCTATCTAAATCAGCATTAGGGGTAATCACATCCATTTATGGCACTCTGCTGTGTTTGCCCAGCGCTGATAATGTTCCACATACACATTCCACTCCTGGAGTATCATAATGCAGAGGAATAGATGTGCTTGCATCCAGAAATTAGTTCCACCTTCCTGTGTTTTGTATTAGTTGCCTTCTTTTTTCTTCCTGAAAATGATTGAGAATCACTATCCATCTGCTGAGAAGGAGATGTCTTCCTGTCCTGCCACTCTTCTGCATGCGGATCTGTCACCTGCTGTTCAGTACCAGCCTATTCATCATGCTGACTCCTTTCCCCATCAATTTTACCACTGTTTGTGATGTCTGAACTTGTCATGAACTGCACAGATTTTCTTGGCTTCTTTGGTGACAAGGAATGTACAGTAGTGCTAACAAAATGTGGTAAACTGCTCAACCTGAGGGCATCCTGGGAATCAGATATGGTGCTTCTTTGGAGGGTTTTGGGAAGAATATAGTTGAAGAAACCCTTAGTTATCATTCCCCAAGATTTGAAAGGCAGTTTGGAGAAACTAGTCTGTTTAGTCCCTATAAACATGGAGAAATCAGTTTATTGCTCATCTCTGACTCTTGTCCCAGTCACTAGTCATTTATGAGAGGGCAGAAAACCACCTGACATAGGTTAGACATAACTGCTGGGGTGATGCAGTGTAGAAAGGAAGCCAGTCCTTTCTTGGCTTGAAAATTATTGATAAATTGGAACAGACCGGTTTGATGCTTAGGAAGTTGTGCATGCTGCAAAATGCTGTTTGTAAGCTTAATTTTAAGAAATAATTGGAATGTCATGGGTTTAATGATGTCTCTCCACTTGGCTATCTGACAGTGACTATTTAATGTAAAAGAGCCGTTAAAAATGGCTTTGCAAAATTAACTCCTGTTGCTCATTGAGTGTATTTTGAGTCATATCTGCCTTGTTTACTGACAAAGTAATGTTTCCATTCCTGGTAGTACTGAAAAAACAATATGATTACAGCAGAGTGAATTGAAGTCTACCTAGAAGATAATGCTAAAACAGTCAATTATATTCCAAGGCCTGAAATCATTAGCCTTAGTGATGGGCAAAAAAGACCCAGCCCCTAAGTCTGACTTGTAAATTTAAATATTTCTTTATAATGCTTTTGAGTGAAAGTAAATGCCAAGTCCAAGAGAAAGTCACTTCTGTAGTTGCAATCTAAAAGCAGGCATGGGAGATCTGAGACATGACTGCTTCCTTGGCTTTGGGTAAATTTCTTGTTTGCAGCTTGCCCATCTGTAAAATGGGGTTAATTACCACTTTTGCCTTATTGACTCAGTAAGATTTATGTTAGCTATGTTCATAAACTGCTCTGATATGCTTGTTTCAGAGCTCTTGGTGCTGCTGTGTGTGATTTTTGAAGGTCCTGCAGTAAAAGCCACACTTTCAGAGAGATTAGGAGTTTACTTCCATCAGCTGTGTATGGGAGGGGAAAGCTGCAAACTTCAGAATGTCAGAATGTCAAGGCTCAGGCAGATTGCGTGCAATCCTAATCCAGCCCTGCAGCTTTGACCTTTGAAGTAAGATTCACCTTGAGATGGTTGAAGAAATCTATGTATGTTTGATAAAAAATATTTCTGTGACAGAAGGAATTTGTTTTTCATGGTCATCCAGCTCAGGGTTTCCCCACGGTCTTCCCAGAACAAGTAAATGAATTCTCAGAGCTTGACCTGCTCTGAGAATGGACCTGGTATTCTGAGTCTAAGGAGACAGCCTTCCCTCTTGAGGCTAAAACAAGGAGTGTAGTTAGGAAAAGCTGTGGTGTTCTGCTGAAATCCATTTCAGACCTAATGATACTTTCCTGCTAGGAAAGGTAAAGTAAGTTCCTCTATGAGATAATTCTCTAGGATCTCTTAGCCAGCATGTTTGTTCTGTTTAAAATTATGTCTTGGGTCCCCTTGAACATGAAATCCTACAGTTTGCTTTTCTGCTGCAAACTCTTAATTTTATTCTGGAGTGCAATCATTGTTTTCTTAACTAAGTTAGTTTTTGGTTCGTTCCTTGCTATTCTTTCTCCTGGAGCCTCGTCCCGGTGACTCCACTTCTCCTGGAGCAGAGCAGAGAATTCATTCTCATGAAACCTGAGGCGCTCTGAAGTAAAAGCTGTTGACTTTGTCATACCGTGCAAATGTGCATTGCTTTTAGCAAGACAATAAAGGGTAAATGGGGTGATCTCTGCTCCTGCAGAGAGGTCAGGTGGTTACATTACACAATCTTCTAGAGCATCTTGCAGCAAATACATGGGTTATATTAAAAGTTGCAATCATATCATTTTTTAAAAGTAAATTGCTGACCTTATGCAGTGGAATCAGCTTTATTGAATTTCGCCAAAAATGCGTTTATAATCCCCCCACCCCTGCATACACATGATATTCATGTCCTTGCTGCCCATGTGGAAATGTCCCTTTTTACGGTGATAAAATTAAATTTGTCTTTGTCTCTGCCTTGCCTCACCTTTTAAGATTCCATCCTTTAGAGACACCAGTGGATATCCATACCAGAGAATGAAGATGGGCAATATCCCTGCATGGCTGGCTGGCTGATTGTGAGCCAACTACCACGGAACAAATAAATAAGCATTTCACATTTAGAGGACAAATCAAGCTGAGGACAGGTATAATATGGGTATTTTTCTAGGAGTGTTGTGGCCTTAGCATAGGTAAGAATTTATTTTGACTTGGAAGTACCTACGCTTTGCTTCTGGATTTTTTCTAATTGCTATGCAATATGAAATGTAAAATCCTCTAACAGTTGTTGTGTTACTCATAGTACTGTGTTACATGCCCTTCCTCAATAATAACTAACCATAAACTCTCTGGGCTTTGGCACCTACTGCCTCCTTCCTGAATTCACTTGGGAAAAAGGTGTTACGCAGCATGCTCAAGAATTTAACACACCTATTCCCATATTTCTGTGCCACTTTGCATCTTCAAAGTACTCTACAAACATTAGCTGACTAGCCTTGTGACACCCTTTATGAAATGGCAAGATTATAAGATTAATTTAAAACATTTCAAATTGCATTTTTTCATCTTCATTAGACCTTAATATTCTTGAAAGAGTTTGCAGACTCCACATTTTAGTGGGAAACTGAGGAATTTCAGGTGGGGACACTGAGGCAGATATATTAACAGTTAAATCTGAGATTATTCTGACTGCCAGCCATAGATCTATAAATACAACCATACTGTGCTATATTATCAGTGTGATGTACTGTATAGAATTTTCAGTAAAATTACTTAAAGCATTTTGATGTTTATCCACCATTCCAACCCCAGCTGCTTGGAGGGTTGGTGGAAGAGGTTAAGCTGGTTTTATTCAATAAAATCAACACAAACCATCTAAGCAAATGAAGGGGCAGATTGGCCTTTGCAGTGTTAGCCTGCATCCCTTCTTGCAGCATCCCCCAGCCTGTGTTTTTTATGTAGTGTTTAAAAGGCTGTTGCTCAGAGGTACTGGAAAGAATATCAGAATATCATTACTCCTGCTCTTCAAGTAACCAGGAGAATGCAGCTGTTAAACTCAGGATATAAAATACATGTTTAAAAGATGACTCTGTATGTGTTTAAAAAAGAGAGCGAGAGAGGATTCAAGGGAACCAAAAAATAGCAGGTTCCATTACTGTAATTAAATGGCAGCATTTAACCTATCAGGCCGTTGCGTGTATGTGAGAGACGAGCAGGGAGCTGCATTTGAAATGATCTCTGTCTTCCTTGGGGGATAGAGTAGTTAAATAATTTGTTTGCGAGGTGTGAGTTTAGTGTCGGGTAGAGCGAGTGCTGGTGTGTGTGTGTCTCGTGAAGCTGGGGATGCATTCAGGTGCACTGTCAGGGCTGGCTAGCTGGGGATGCATTCAGGTGCACTGTCAGGGCTGGCTAGCTGGGGATGCATTCAGCACCCAGGCACTGTCAGGGCTGGCTAGCTGGGGATGCATTCAGGTGCACTGTCAGGGCTGGCTAGCTGGGGATGCATTCAGCACCCAGGCACTGTCAGGGCTGGCTAGCTGGGGATGCATTCAGGTGCACTGTCAGGGCTGGCTAGCTGGGGATGCATTCAGCACCCAGGCACTGTCAGGGCTGGCTAGCTGGGGATGCATTCAGCACCCTGTGCACTGTCAGGGCTGGCTAGCTGGGGATGCATTCAGGTGCACTGTCAGGGCTGGCTAGCTGGGGATGCATTCAGGTGCACTGTCAGGGCTGGCTAGCTGAGGGTGCATTCAGCACCCCCTGCACTGTCAGGGCTGGCTAGTGGGGATGCATTCAGGTGCACTGTCAGGGCTGGCTAGCTGGGGATGCATTTAGCACCCCCTGCACTGTCAGGGCTGGCTAGCTGGGGATGCATTCAGCACCCTGTGCACTGTCAGGGCTGGCTAGCTGGGGATGCATTCAGCACCCAGGCACTGTCAGGGCTGGCTAGCTGGGGATGCATTCAGCACCCATGCACTGTCAGGGCTGGCTAGCTGGGGATGCATTCAGCTCCCCATGCACTGTCAGGGCTGGCTAGCTGAGGGTGCATTCAGCACCCTGTGCACTGTCAGGGCTGGCTAGCTGGGGATGCATTCAGGTGCACTGTCAGGGCTGGCTAGCTGAGGATGCATTCAGCACCCAGGCACTGTCAGGGCTGGCTAGTGAGGGTGCATTCAGCACCCATGCACTGTCAGGGCTGGCTAGTGGGGATGCATTCAGCACCCAGGCACTGTCAGGAGGAACACAAGCTGCTCTTGCCCATTTGTTGGCTTCTCTGCACCCAGGGCCTCACCTGGTCCCACATATTTCATCATAAAAGGAGAGCTTTTTCCATGCCAGGCCACCTGAGACAGACAGCAGCAGCAGGGAAAGAAAGCCAGGGAGGAAACAGAGGAAGAAAAGAATCAGAGCCAGTTTTGTGAGCTTTTTCCCCATGGTTGCTGTAAGGGCTGAGTTGTTGTGTGTGGCTGGTGGCACTCAGGAGTCTGGGGGCTGTGGCATCCCTGGGGACCAAGGACGAAGCTGCTGCTCAGGGATCTGCCCCTTCAGCAGCACATCAAACAGTGCTGTCCCTGTGCCTGGCATGGCTCCTGAGCTCTGAGACTGGAGTGCAGAGCCACGTGGAGAGAGAGGGATCTGCTGAGGGCAGCCTTGGCCCTGCATCATTGGCCTGGACCCTGAAAACCCCTTGGGCACACCTGGACACTGATGTTGGTGCACTTTGGCATCCCAGAGAGGAGGCACAGTCTTCTTACACAGTGCTCACAAGGGGGTATCTTCCCATTTTTATTAACTGCCTTTTTATTTGTACTATTTTATTTCCTTTGTTTAGGAATATTTCCTAGCCCAGGAACTACAAGAGCTGTTCTCATACTTTGAACTGCTTCAGCTGCCTCCCCTACTGATCCGACTTGTGTTATATTGCAGGAACATGGCCCTGAGTGTCTCTTAATGTTCATTCCAGTTTCTGTGTGAATTTTGTATAGCCACTCCCATTTTAATTCCTGGGCTGGAATTTTTGTGATGCATTAGAAGGCAACAGACAGTGTTAAAATTACAGCTATTTCTGTATTTCCTTACTGAATATTCAACTGCAGTGACTGGATTTTGAGGGGAGCACTGGGCTAAAAGGAGACCAGAGACATGCCCTGTATTTTAGCACCCAGTCAAAGCAATGCATGAATTTGAGTCCTTGATGAGATTTAGAAATCTGAAACGATTTCCACAGACGATCTACCAAAAAAAAGTATAAATATGTTATTTGAATAAATTATTTGTTTTATGCACTCAAGTGCATATAAGACATGTATAGATTCTCAAACCTGTCGGTCTTTGCACATGATGATTGTGCCAGTCTGAAATGTTTTAGAAAAGATACAGTGTAATATTATTTCTCTTTCACAGACATAGAAACTGAGGCAGATGGAGGTTAAATGGCCTACACAAGGTCAATAGCAAGGCTGGGAATAGAACACAAATGTGTAGAGGCTTTTTATTATACTAATAAGGAAACTCTGGAGGTGTGTTTGGCATGGTAATCGGAACCCCAGAGAACTAGAAGCAGTTACTGTGTTCTGTGCATGTCCCGAGGGAGCAATGATGAAACTCCTTTTCTACCTTACCACTCCAGTTCTCCGTGTGTGGTCACCATAGTTTTTACACCACTTAACCTCGTTATTTTTAGTATTGTTAGCATTAGTCGTCCTTTGGGCGTTTAATCCAAGCTCTTTAATTTTCTCTGGAGCCCTGAAGAGGCCCTATGGAAGCCACAAGGGGAGAAAAAAAAGCAATAAACAAACCAAAAGATGAAAAATGATCTTTTGAAACTTCTTCTGTTTTGTTGACTTGTCCCCTAATGTTTTTTGTCTTTGTTGTTCTTTCATCGTGAAGGACCCTGCTTAAATGTCTAATCTTGGTTTCTTAAATGTTAATTTACTATTGTTTCTTTCTTCCCCACCCAAGATTAACATCCCGTGTGATGACATAGATGGTTGTTGTCTAAATGGATGTGATGTAACCAACAAAATTGTGTAGGGTGGGTGGAGAAATATTTATATACTTGTGTTAAAAATTACAAAGTAGGTTTGTCTTTAAACAGAAGGTATTTCAACACTGTTACTGGCAGCATCAGCCTTTAATTTTACAGGTGGCTACCTTCTAGTAACATTCAGCAAATATTTTAATGGCATGTAAAAAATTTCTCAAAAACAGAATAATGAGGAACGAGGGTGATTTATAATCTGTAATAAATTCTTGCTGACGTTGTCTTTTTATAATAGTGTAGTAGCATCTCTGTCTTTCTGGGGGAAGTGCAAACCAAATTTACCTAAAACATTTGTACCATAATAATCAAATATGTAGCATTTAGATGTAATTTTCTTAATTCAACTTATCTTTGTAGTGTGATGTTACCTGACTCACAGGTGTCTAACACTAATTCCACTTTATAGAAACTGAGTTAGAGGAGCCAACATGCTCTGTGAGGTTGTGAGGAAATGCCTGTCGAAAAAGGCCATGTGCTCATGGCTCCACACTCAGTGCTGGTTTCTATACATTTCCATTTCTTTTTCCATGCACAGTTCCATGTATTTTGCATGTTCTCAAAATGTGCAGCTGTAGCTACGAGTTCTCCATGCCCCCCATAGCAGCTTCCTGGCAGAGGGAGTGTCCGGCGTGCCCTTCACACTGTGTGTTCTTCAAGCACTCCACCTTCATTTATAGACACTTCTTATGATTTTTGCTGTGATGAGTCTGTGAAAATGTGTTTGTTTTGTTCCTTTCTAAAGTCTAAAGTAAAAGAAGAAATAAATAACATTGAGGGAAGGTGCTCTTCACACTGCAGTTCATCTTTGTCTGCAGAGGCTGCTCTGGGACTGGTTTTGTCTAAGGTAGAAAATAGCCAGGTGCTCTTGTTAGTGGGTTGGGGCAATCAGTAATTCCATAGCAATGCAAGGAAACAGAAATGGTGCATCAGGACAGATTTCCCCATTCTTATTATATAAAACAAAGGCATCCTTCAGATATTCTGAAAAAACTGGTAAAAAATTTCATAGAATGGCTTGAAATTGTTGTTCTCTTACCTGATTCCTTTCTTTTGAATGCTGATTTTGGCAGAAAGAGTGACAGGTTCTAGAATTGCAAGGCAGCCCAGTCCAGTAATCCCAGATCAGCAGTGGCTGATCCAGAGTTCCACATTCCTGATGGGGTCTGTGTTCACCCCCCTACCACAGCAGGGCCTGGGGATTCTTCCCTGCTGTAACAAAGAAGTTGGAGTTACAAATGTCTGGTTAACTGCAAATCCCCCCTGGCCAGCTCCTTCTGGATCAGCACTGGAATTCTTGTGACATGCTGGTTCAAGTTGTCGGAAATACAATTTAAAATTGGTGTTCCAAAGGTAGATCAAAACCAAACCTCCTGTATTGCTGGTGTTTCACCTTACTTGAATTTAAGACCACCTCTGGCTTTCTATTTAGAAGCTCCTAAAGATAATATCAGAGATCAAAGAGTAGCCAAAGGCTAATCATTTTGTTATTATTGCTCAACAAGCTGCTTAACAAAATATATTTTGTTCACACAAAATAAATGGATCTGAAGCACAAATGTTTTCTGTCACTGCTGCTATTAAAATATGTGGTAAGCTTTATAAGCTATGGTAGTGCATGGGTTTTTTAAGGGCCATGTATCTAACTGGGCTGCTTTTGGAAATGAACATGTAGAAGAAATTAATAATCTTTCACCCTTACAGAATGTTTCATGTTGTAGTTCCCAATTTAATAGGAAATTGCATAGGCCTGATGTGTACTCTGGGCAAGTTACTTCATTTTACTTCATTTTTGAGTGCAGAGTTTTTCTTTGCAGCCTGTCTTTCCTTCACACTGCTTGTTGGACGCTTTGGGTCTGCCTGCCTTCTATGGTCTGCACAGTTCCTGGCACCACACCTGCCCAGTGAATGCCTTTGGGATCTCTGAGGAGAATTATGATACAAATAATGAGGATCTCGTTGTTTCTCTGCAGGAATAGCAGCAGGAATTTACAGGTCACAGGTTGGATGTGCTTGGAAACGTACCTGTTTAGTGTACCTAGTACTTGTTTTCTCTGAATGCCTGGTCTTATTTCTAGGGAGTTGTCAGTTGTGGTAACGAGTCATGACAGCACTATGGTTACTGGAGTAGTGTCTCTTCCATTAGCTGGATTTTTTGATCTCTAAGGACTCCTTTTAAACAGATGTCAGAGCCCTGGTTATGTACTATTCTTGATAAGCTACCTTAGAATTGGTATCCTGGCATAGTCTTCAAAGCTTTCAAACCCCAAGTAGATACTAATTTGAAATAATATCAAATATGCAGAGGTTTTAGTTGCTATGTGGTGTTCTCACATACTGAACTGGCTGAATGTTTGTCCTGTGTTTCTGTGAGGCAGCTCTGGCCTCCAGGTTAGTCACACGTGTTGTGTCCCCAGCTCTAGCCATGCAGCAGGCAAGGGGACATCATCTACCAGTGTCCACTCAGAGGTAAAGCTTATGTGATAATGGAAAGGAAAAGCTGGAGGCAAGAGACCTAAAAATAAAAATAGCACCATCACAGATAATGAGAAAATAAAATCTCCTTCCATTTTTAGGAGAGGTTTTTATTGATGTTACAGAAAGGCTTGTTTCTTCTGACTTTTTTGCTGACCATGGTGTTCTGAGAATGATTCTGTAATAGGCAGGTCTTCAGAAGAAGGTACCCAAGTTTGAATTTATTCTGTGGTTTTGCATATACTTGTTTGTGTAGGAATGTAAATGGGCTTTGTACCAAAACTTCTGGTTCTGTAGTTCAGGTTGGTGAGGACTTCTGGACCTGTCTTGCTTGATTTAGAGTCATGTTGCTATCTTCTTTTTTTCTCTATTTTGAACTGTTTGTGGAGCAAAAATTATACCTGTTGAATTATGCTGTCTGCTGCCTGAAGATTTGTTGTAGATTAATTCAAGAGAGAGTGTCCAAATCCTGCTGAGGCTGTGGTAGCACTCCATCTGCTGGGACTTGGGCATTGCAGAATCCCGAGCACGAGTCCAATTTTCATCCTGCACGTTGTTCCTTGAATTCTGCTCTCAGTGCCTTGACCCCTCAAATGTACAGCTCAGTATTGGCAGCTTTTACTAAAGGTATCTCCTTCTTTCTTTCTTTCTTTCCTCTCTCTTTCTATGGAACAGAGATAACATACTTCATATAGGCAAGGAGCTTACTTTACATTAGAAGAGGAAGACCTGACCTCTCTGGCTGCAAGTGAAACTGTATTTTCCCTGCCTTGAAACTACCAGTGAAATGCATTTTGGACTGACTTATAATGCTGTGATTTATGCTGTGGTATGCTTTGTGATATTACAATGTCCTTTTGCCTTTGTGTTTGATTTTCTCCCCTCTGATAAATTTTACTGGGTATTTACCCAAAATGCCCATAGGAGAGCGAGGCGTTCTCCCTGCTGTTTGCTGCCTCTGAGAAGGAATCCCATGTTTTTTTCCCTTCCAATTAACCTCACTGCAATTTCTTTCCCTCCCCCCTGCCTTGTTCTGAAATGGTATTAACATGGGAGATATTTTTAAATAGAAAACTGGAAGAAAACATATTTCTTATGTATACATGTTACACACAAATGTGAATGAGTGACCAGAAGCACGTTCTTCATTTTCCATTTTGAACTTCTCATATATGTAAAACTGAGAAGAAAAGTTGTAGTACTTGTTCTGTTTCTTCCATTCCAAGACATGCTAAGCAAGTCACTTGCCCTTCTTTATTCAGAGTGAAAATACTTTGATCCAGTTTTCTGAAGACAATACTCATTTCATAAGAATATTTAATCAGTAGAAAATAGAGAGGATTTAGTTTGTTTGTTTAGTATTTAACCAAGTGAATAAGGCAGATTAGGGGAAGGGGGGACACTGGACCCATAAACAAGGTGATATATAATATTTTTTTTCGTTCTCCTTTTAAATAAATACCGATCAGCTTTATGTTCAGAGACAATAGGAGCCGTTGGCTTAAATTTGCAGTTTACTGTATTTATGGCTGTAATATCAAGGTGCTGCCGTCGTAATTTCATGCCCCAATGAGAAGAGCAAGGTCGAAGCAAATGCTTCCATCGGCATCTGCTAACACACTAACTCATAAACAAGGCCCGGCTGGATCAGGTGGCACGGAATAATACAGGCTAATGAAATACAGCACAGCTTTCCATTACTGTTAGTTTTTACAGTGTCGTCATTACGTGTAATTTATGTTTAAAAAATTCAATTTTATACAAGGCTCTGGGAAATAGGGGTCTGCAGGTCACCCGACGACTTTTAACGGCTCTGAGAGTCCTTATTGCACTCTACTGTTCCAACAAAATGTTAATAATAAATAATAAAAAAAAATCCTCTTTTACTTTTTCTCTGGTTTGCATATCTTGCTCTGTCTTTTTAATTACAAGTGGCTGAGGAGAGTTTGGGGCTGTGTGTGATGTCAGGAGTTGTCCCCTTTGCCGGTGCTCCCAGAGGGGGGTTACTATCTGCTTGCTTTTCTTTTGTCTGTCTATCAATCACCCGGGATCCTGTAAATGGAGTAAACACAGCTGAGGAGAGGGAGATACTTAACAACCTCTCTCCCAAACCCTCACCCTCTGACATTGCCCTCCTCTCCTCCATTACACTTCATTTTATTATAGACTCCAAAAAGCTTAGCTAGGAAGAGAAACTGCTGCTGTATTTATTTATTTATTTATTTATTTATTTATACTTGTTATGCCAAAATACTTTTTATTTTAACCTTTTCAGTCCTGGCTGATGTGCTGTGTAATTCCTAGCATTGTTCTGTTAGTCTGATTTTCCTTCCTTATTTTAGTGCTGTGCAGCTGAGGTTAGAGCACCCTTATCAGTTCTGATTGCTGCTTAGTCACCCTGATGGGTTAAAGTGTATCGTGTTTCTGAAAGATTGCACTTGCATAATTAACAGTCTTGTAGATGAATAGAGCTGTAAGAATTCAAAGCCCTTTCAGCAACTTTTCGAATTACTTTTATTTCTGCATTTCTCAGCCTGACAGTTGAGACCAGTCCATGTTCCTTTGATGTGTGGGTTCCTTTACTAAAGTTTGAGCTGGAAGTGCAGTAGGAGGATGTTTACATTCAAATGCAATGTCTCAGTGTCAATTAAGGGGAAAAAATCATACTGATATTTCTGAAACCTTATATTTTATTCAAATATTGGGTTGGGCTCAGCCTCGTGAATGACCATGTGTGAAAGAAAATAGATCAGGAGACTTTGCCTTTTTGACCTTTGTGAACATTCAGCTAAGCACAGAGTAGGACGTAGAGACAGATTTGATAACAGTCACCCAGCACTGCATGTAACTGACTGAACAGGTGGAATCATTAGTCTGGATCAGATCCCAGAAGGATTTTATGATGATTCTTTTAAAATGTGGCCATGTTCTTTCTGAGCAGAGTTGACTCAGTGGCTTCCAGGAACAGAAGTGTAATGTCATTTCAGGGTGCAGATCTTCCTTTTAGTCATGTGGTGCCAGGCACTAACTTCAGGTGGTCACGGAGTTTGTTGTAGATAAACAACTTGTCCTGTCCTACTTTGTTTTTGCCTTAATAGCAAGTGTGTGGGAAAGGACAGCAGCTGCCCTCCCTGCCCCACAGCCTCTCCTGCCTTTTGTCCCTGCTTCAGGGTGGTCTCCTAGACTGGTAATAAAGCTGGCTTTGGAAACCCACAAAGAAACGGATTTTTCCCTACCACCTTTCTTTATTATGGCAGAATTCTTAATTTCACCTAAACAGAAATGTCTCCCCAAAACTGATGTAGCCTTCAGGTTGTGAAAATCTTGTGTCAGTTACTGGACTGAGCAATGTAAGGAGGAATATAATGAAGAAAAATATATTTTCAGTGCATAGGATGGGAAAAGGGTTGTCACTAATATGCCAGAGCCTGTGTCAGAAGAGGAAAAAGCAGTGGCTCATCTGGTTAAATTCGTGGAAGGATTTTACATTGCAATTATTGCTACTGTGCTTTGACAGAAAATAGGTAAAACATCTCCTGAGTTTTATTTTCTGTCTGCCAGAGGTTCAGTTCTGACCTTGGAGCACTTCTCATGTCTGTGTGTGTCACCTCTTCCTCATCTGTGAAATAGGGGTAACAGTCCTGTAAGTACTCCTCTGCTTCAGAGTGGTCATAAAGGAACAATATTTTGATGTGCATAAGGTCCTTAAATAGTAAGAGATATTATAAAAGGACATAAACAGACAGTGAAATCTTAAAAGTTCTTGTACAAAAGAACTCTTTAATACAGCACCTGAGGTGCAGGCACCAAGAGATGCTTGTGACAACCCATTTCATTCTCTGACTTGCTCTGTTTCTGTCTTTGACTACAATTTACAGAGGCTGAGTGATGCCTGCAAACTGAGTGGCAGCAGTGACAGTCAAAAAAGAGGGTCACAGCCATCATGGGTGCTGGATTATTCAAACCAACACCCTCAAGCCTGAAAAGGAATTTTAAAAACTTTGTGAAAATTATGACTGATTCCTCGCAGCGGCTGTAGAGGAGCGAGGCTGGGGGCAGGGAGCAGGTTTGCATTCTGTGGGGCTCCAAGACAGTTTCCGTGCATCCTTCTCCTCAGCTCAGTCCTTGCTCAGTACCCTCTGCGGTTAGATTATTCCTTGCAGATAGCAATCAACTGGAAGGAAGTGTGTGTCTAATTTGCATGAGATTATTTAAAACAAAAAAAAGGTCTGCATTAGTCAGGGTGATGGTAAACAACGCAAAGAGATGCCTTTTATAATATAGCCGTGGCTCAGCTTTCAAAGCCAAATATAATTCACTTACAATTGGCAGTTTCCTTTATTGTTCCTTTTAACCTTTTGCATTCTGCATGGACTTGATCTTACTGCAGCTGCAGAACAACAGAAATGTTTGTTTTCCAAAGTGTTGGAAAGTGGATTTAGAGCAATTCCACTGTGAGCTGAGGTGATTTTCTTGAGATACCTGTTTGGGAGCTGTAGTAGACACAAAGCCCCAGTTTTTGTGACACTGCTTTTGCATCCAAGGGCAGTGCTATTATTTTTGGGTTGCCAATTTCCTGCTAGATTAGAACAATGAATGAACATGGATACTTTTTCCTGTAGTGCAGTGATAGGACTGTGATAAAATAAAGCAAGATGAGATATTGGAACAGATGACACTTAGATCTGGCTTTGAAATTCACACTTTTGTATGTAATTAATACATCCAAGTTGAATAATTTGGGCATGGAAAATTCATACTGTGTGCATGTATAGGTGGTGAATTTGAAAAAAAAAATCATTCCAAAGGGAAATGTGATGAAGTTAGCTATAATTGCCTGAGGAGAGCCTTAGAATATCTTGTCCATTTTTGTTCCTGTGTGTGAGAAATGATCAGCATGAAGGCAGGTGCATTTCTGAGTGCAGAGATGGCTTGTCATTACTGAGAGTCCACTGGGCAGACTTACTCCATATATATTCTTAAGGAATCAGCTCCAGCACTCCCTTGATCTTGAGGCCAAGATCACAATGCCTTAAAAGCAGCTTGTCCAGATGAAAGAGGTTTTCCAGGTAATCCCAGTCTTCTCCTCTGATATTTAAGAAGGGATGTAGTTGTGATGTTCATCTCTCTGTAATATTAAAAAGCTAGTTTTTTTAAAGTATGAAGTTCAGGAATTTCATCTACCAGCAGTGCTTTATGGATCTCAAGCAGGGGCGATTGAGAGAAAGTACTCCCTTACTTTTTTCCCCAGTGCTGTCCTGTTCATTCCATTTTCCTCATTGTGCTCAGTCCCTTCAAGAATCATGTGAGAATCAAGTGGTCTGCCTCTTATCTTATAAATCTCTTTCCTTAAGTCCACATTCTCACTTCCCTCTTTGTGAGTGTTTTTGCATGCCCTGGGTGGATGGTGAAAGGTCCCGAATCCCCTCACATGTTCCTCGTGGCAGGGACACTGGGTTTTTATGTGCTTCTGT
This sequence comes from Zonotrichia albicollis, assembly GCF_047830755.1. Taxonomy (NCBI): domain Eukaryota; kingdom Metazoa; phylum Chordata; class Aves; order Passeriformes; family Passerellidae; genus Zonotrichia; species Zonotrichia albicollis. The sequence continues at coordinate 1,273,644 of NC_133843.1, forward strand.
GCAGGAGAGCAAATGCTACACAGCTGTCCAGCTCCCACTTCATGACTGCCATCTGAGTACTAAATTCTTTTTCTAGAGGATGTTTTCTCTTGTTGGAAAAAATAATCCAGCTGTGCTTCCTTCTTCAGAGATGCTGGTTGTTGTGAATCCTTTAGCTGCTTTTCTTTTCCCCCTTGTTGGCCAAATAGTTTCCATATGTTGTGGCCAATTACAGATGGTCATCGTGGCATTTCCTGATGGCAGGAGTCACTGCAACAACACGTACCATGTGTGCAGTGTTACTCCAGCTCTGTGTGAAATGAAAGCCAGGCTGCCCTGGGGCAATCCAATCATGCACCAATGGGCCGGGGCAATGCTCAGCTGAAAGTTGGGCTTGGCCTTGTTTTGATCTGTTTTGTTATAGTTTTATTTCCTCCTTACATTCTGTGTCCCATTCATACTAATCACAGTCAGTCCTGATTTTTTTTTCTTTTTATTTCTGCATTTGTCATAAAATAAAGCAAATTATTCCCGTCTTCGGAAACGATCTAGACTAATTAGTCGTCTAACCCAATAATTAGTTTTTTGTTTCCCTGTCTGTTTTCATGCATTATTGTTAGTTTTTTCCCCTGTTTTTTTTTTTACACCATTACAGATTAAAATGAGCCACATTTGCAGTTGATGGTATCTTTTTTTCGGGGGAAGAATGGAGAATTGCAATAGAAAGCTACTTCAAAAGCAGCAATAAACTCAAGGATAAATTAAGGAAATTGAATGAGCCACATTTGGAAGCAGCGTTGAGGCTAATATTCTGTCGCTTAAGGTTAAATTGCAACAGAGAAAGAGAGAGGGAGACATTCCAGTGAATCCAAAATTGGGGAGGCATTACTGCTCAAGTCAGTGCCAAAATTCTTTGCAGCTTGAAAGGGTTCTGCCTGGCTTGAGAATTTAATTATGTGTGCATAAAGTGGGTAAAGGTGCTAAACTGATTTCATTTCCTCTGCTCCCCCAGGCCTGACAGATGAAGAGATCGACCTGGCTTTCCAGCGGTCGGGCACGAGCGCGGATGAGCCTCCGTCCCCAGGTCCCCCCACGCCCCCGGTGCCCGCTCAGCCTCCTCAGCCCGTGGTGTACAGTGAGTGCCCCTTTGGAAATACCTGCTCCCACTTCCTTTCTGCTGTGGTTCCTGCAGCAGTTCACAGATTCGTGTGCTGCATCCCGGGTTTCAGTTCCACCGATGCCATACTTTTTGTCAGAATCAGACACCAAACGTTATTTGAATGCGCTCGGTGGTTGCTGGTGCCTGTGACAAGATCATGTTACACAAGGAAAATGAGATACAAATGATCACTGTCTACAAACAAATGTCATCCATACCAGCCTGTGACACCTCTTGACCTGAAGGTGGAAAGTCAATGCAAATTAGATTCTGACACACTGTAAGGACATCAGAAAAGCACTTTGTCAACACGGGACTCAGGCTCCCCTTCTCAAACTTGGAAAACTTTTCTCCCTGATCTTAAATAATCTGAGGTGACAGCAGAAATTCTGTGTAGACTATGTGGATATGACTGTATGATTTTTGTGTACAAAATACACTCTCAGAGAAATTGTAGCATCCCAACATAATCTGTGTAGACTCAAAATTTACATATATATTTGCATTTTAAAACAAACCTCGCAAAAAAGTATCTAAGCTCCAAACAATAAAAACCAAAGTACACACCATTAAAAATCCATCAAAAGAAGCTGTTCAGCTCACATGTGTGTCTGGTAGTTTGAAAATCACTTCACTTACCTGCCAAGTATAAAGAATAGGATTTTGTTGCTGCTCTTAAACAGCTCTGTGGCAGATACTGACTGATGTAACACTCCACTTAGAGCTGTGTATTAGTTTATGGCACAGGTTTGCTATTGCTGAAGACAATACAAGACTTACTTTTGGAGATTTTAGCCGCTCTGATTTGGCACAGTTTGAGATGAAAAACTTCTGTGATAATAGTGGGCTCAGAACTGGAATATTTCTGGCTGTTGTATTGTTTGTGCTCGTGAACTCTGGGGCTGAATTCTGCCTCCTGGGCTAATTCCTGTCTGCTGTAGTGCACAGAAAATGCCAGGAAAGCAAAATCTGCTGTCTGGCTGTAGAAGCAGGGCCAGATCCCTCTTGGTGCTGTCAGATAACTCTTACTACAACCTAGTACTGGAAGAGTTAATTTTCCCTTATTTCAGTGTTCCCCTGGTATGAGTGGAGCAGGGAAGAAGCAGGCAGTGCAGTTCAGCCTGGGAAACACCGTCATCACTGTTAACCCTGGCAGCTTTATCACTCTCTGGTTGTTTTCCTTTTGCTATTTTGGGTTTCCTCAAAGCAGCAGCTCCCATTTTCTTCTTGCTAGGTAAGAATCCTAACTAAAATTTCAACATCAGAATGTTCCCAGTAACAAAATTCTCTTGAAAGAGAATTTTGGAAGTATGATTCTGTAATGCTTGGAAATCAAAGGTGACTAAAAATACCCCCAAATAAAAGCCCTCACAGAGATTCTGATTGTAAACTTGTGCTGTAGCTTTGTGATCTGGTTGGTGCTTTTTAAATAATTTGAACCCAAAGCTTTTCCCTGGGAGGCAGTCCCTTTCAGCAGCCCCCAGAATTGGGGAAGGGGTGACAATTAATTCATTAGGTATTGTTCCTTCCCACTCTAGCCATTGGTAGTAGACCTTCAATTTAAGCTTAACCTCCAAATGGATCCATAAAATGTATAAAAAGCTGGACATACATGGTATTTGTTGCACCAAAATACTTGTTTTGATTAGCTCTCATCTATGCCCTATTCTAGTTCTTGACTGGTGTAGTCTTGGTGGGTGTTAATGATGGATCCATCTTTGTTGTCTTCCTATTAAGTGCTTTCCATGGTATCAGAACAGCAAAAGGAATATGTGTATTTTCCTAGGCCTGATGGGTAAGGCTGTGCAGTGGCTCAGTGCTCCTTCAAGGTGTGTTATTTTATCAGTTGGATGCTAATCCTGTCATGAATACTCCTGAATTGTTCAAATCTGTTTCAGGACAGTTTTTTCTGTGATATTTTACTAAGGCAGTTTATCTTTCACAGTCTTGTCAGGGGCTGCCATGTACAGAGGAAGATAAATGCTGCTTTTTCTGTCTATCTGTTATGCTTATCATCTCACAGAGTGTTTGACACTGAGCTGGAATGCTGCTAGAGTAGAAGTTTGAAGGAATATCTGAATGGCCAGGGAGACAGAGAGGCTGCTCAGTCTCTGCATTGACTTGGTGATGGGAAGAGCTCACGTTGAAGAGCTTATATTGACAAAGACTGCAAGCTGTATTTGCCTTCCCCAAAAAAGACACTGAGTTTCTTGTGAAGCAACATCTGATCTGCTAGAGTTTAGGTCTTCAAGACCTGAACCACTTTGTGTTTGATATCTTTGCTTCTTTTTAAGGTTTTTTTTTTGAGTAGTTCTGACACCTCTACCCAAAACACAAAATGAGGAGGGTTTTGTGCTGGAAACAGAGGCTTGTGTTTTAAGAAATCTGATTTCTCTCTGCACCCTCTTCCCACGAGGTGTTGCTGCTTCATGTTTAAAAATTACATTGGAACTGTGGGTTACAAGTACAGGAGTTCAGGATGGTTCAGAACCTTCTCAGGCATTTGTTCAGCAGGGATGAAGCAAGAGCCAAGCTGGTGATGTTGCCAGTAACGCAGGTGTGAGATGCCCACTCCTGTGAGTCACAGCAATAAACCCTGGGTACCCCTTTTGAGTTTGCTTCCTTGATCTCCTGCTGTTGCTACCACAGTTTGAATTTCTTAAATTCATACCACTTAAATACTTCCTTTTGTACAATTGAACTTAATGTTCTAATGTTTTATTGGAAGTATCTGTAATTTGTATACACACTTCCTAATTCTTGAAGAGTTAACAAGAAAAAAACGCACTTGTAAGCCATCAGAGTAGCATAGGTTTTGTATGCTGAACCCCTTCTGGTTGAAGAGAAAGTATAAAAACTTCTTTGGGGAAGAGGCAATAATTAAATTTCTAGTATTTTAGGTCAATACCATCTCTATCACTTCTCCTCTTGTTCTGGAGGAGTAATTCCTTCTCTCCAGTTTGTACTTTTGCCAAGAGGTGTCAAAACTGCTTTAAAAAAAAAGCTTAAAGAAAGCTCGAATTTGATTAATATAGAGAAACAAGACTTTGCCTGACTGATAATAAAACTGATAAATGACATTTGAATTACTTGTAGCAGTAATTTATTACATAAAATATCTTTTATTTGACATGCGATTAGTTGCTGGAAGCATCACTCAATCTGACTAGTTTAAACATGCTCTAAAATGAACCCCCAGTAAAAAAACAGGGCTGTCTGCTATTGGTGTTATGAAATACACTAATCCAGCAGTGAGGACAAAAATCTGACTTTAAATATTTGAATGATTAATTTGTTGTTTGTGTTTTTGGTTTTTTTTACCTTTCTAACCCATATAATTACAAGCAAACTCAGGGGAGTTTCTGAGCAAGGTGTGCAAAGCTGCTTGTTTATCATCCAGGTATTGTCTGTGTTGTTCCCCATGGTATTTATGGGCTCCATTTATGGGGGTTTGTGCAGATTTTACACCTGCTTAAAAATCAGCTCCAGTGACTTTTTTCTTGACATTTGGATCTTCTTTTCCCATCCTTGTGTCTTCATTATGTGGCAGTCTGTGGAATACAGACTGTTTCCTTGTACAGTTAAACTAGAATCCAAATTCTTCTTTTTATTTCCCCAACACTTTTCCCTTGATTCACTGTTTTCTTTTGGAGAATCACTTCTTCCAGCATCAGTTTCTACAGTTTTAAATCTGGATACTAGTGAAGCTGACCTTAAGTTGGATGCACATGGCCTAATTAGTTGCTGTTAGGAAAGTTAATTCTTAGGTGAATGGGGATCTTAAAAATAGTGTTTATTCTGGAAATGCAATTTACAGTGACTGTTGGGGAAATTAAATATACTTAGCAAAACCACAGATTTATATCTGGAGAAAACATCTGTGTCCCTTCCATTTGACTTTTGACGGTCTCTTAGTAGAATGGTTTGTTACTTCTGCAGTGCCTAAAGTAACTGGGCTGTCAGTGCTTTTTCACTTGTTCTGAATTTTATTTGTTTTACAAGTGGAGAAATTGAGGATATGCAAACAGTCAGTGTGAGCATGGAGCTTAAAATGAAGAAACTCCTAAGTCTTTCTTCATGCTTTAGATTAGAGAATTGCAGAGAAAAATAAAGGTTGAGCGTGGAATTTAGGCAGAGCTGTGACATTCTCTGTAACATTGTGAAGTTGCTGTGGTCAGTGCAGAGCCTTTGCTGCATCCCTCACTTGCTCACTTCTTCTCTCCACCCCCTGCACTTTTATTTTTTTTTTTTTTTTGTCACAAGACAGATTTCACACATCTCTAAAATGAGTAAAATGGCATTTCAGCTTCTTGTCTTTATAGACTCTCTGAACTTTAGGAAAGATCATTCTGGTCCCTTTTCATTAATAATGAAAACCAGGGGGCAATAAAATGTTCTTAGCTCGAGCATTACAGGAATGGAGGGAGAGATGAGCGAGGTGAAAGGGCAAAGCAGATGGGTTCCTACAGGTGTGTCTCCTTCCTGCTCGGAGGTCAGCGGAGCTGGGAGGGACTTTGGGACAGCCCATCAAGGACAGCCATGGGCAGGATCACAGACCCTGAGATAATCAACCCTGGACAACAGCAGCTCAGCCTGGAACAGGTTATGTTGTCATAAAAGGGTATTTTTGGTCAGAAGTTCAGGGAAGAGAACTGGACAACCAAGAGACTTCAGATGCCAGAGTGACAGTGGGGGCACAGCACAGGGGGAAAGTGGGAGAGATGGCTGGGGTTCACAGCAAGATTAACAAGAGATCATTTTAAATCCTGACATGTACACAGCCAGTTACTGCAGCTTAGCTGACGTGTGTTAACTCATTAAGTTAAAAAGTTATGATAATTTGATCATGTGCCTAAGCTCCAAAACTGCAACTGCAGCAACCCAAAATACTCCTGGTGACACTATTCACCAGTTCTGACAGAGATGCCTTAATTTGTTCAGATTTCTAGCCAGAGGATAATTTCAGCTCAAATGTAGCAAGAAGCTCTGAGAGCCAGTGTTTGGGAGTCAGACCCAGGTACTCTGGACCCTGAGTGCTGGGATTAGGGGTAACCTTTGGAATGAAATGCCTGTAGAAGAATTCAGCAACAAGCAAAATGGCAATAGGTGAGCAAAGCAGAAAGGAGACCAGAGGCACCCATTTCAGCCAGTTAAGCCTCCTAAATTGAGACTTTGAAGAACAAAATGCATTTATGAGACGCTGTAGTCACACATAGATTTGGAGACCACACCAGTCTCCCATCTCGTCAGTTCTGCCCACATCCTGCCATTGTACTCAGGCAGATCATTCTGCATCCTCTTTATTATTAAAGAAAACTGGGGGCAGTACAGGGTTTGTTCAGGGAACTGCGAGGGAGGTGACAGGATCAGGCTGCTGGAAAGCTGCAGGTACCTTCTGATCCTGCTGAAGGAGCAGGGCACACCATGTCTTTGCTTTCCTCTGTGGAGCCTCTAAGCTTCTGTGCACTATTGTGTGTTAAATATCTCAAGCTTTTATCTACTTCTGTACCTCTCTGTAGATACTTAATTGCATATTTTCTCTCTGCTCTTTATGTGTGCTTTGGTCCCTATTTGTAATTTAAGCTCGAAAGACACTGGATCCTTGCTCATTGAAGTGGTCCATAATTGCTGACACAGTTTTCCTAAACCCATTTATTGCCCTGATAGATTTCTCTTCTTTCTTGAAACATTCCCTTCCTTTCTCCTGCACTCTTTTGGGTCTCTGGTTCTGTCCCCATTTTCAAAAATTATGATACTGGAGAACAATATCCAGGTAAGGAGTATTCAGGTAAGGAGTTAACCTTAGCTATTACCAGCCCCAGGGACAGTTACCTGAGGTCAGAGTGCCTTCTAGAAGGAAAGAGTAGGGCAAAACAGCTTGGTAGACCCTCTTTAATTGCTGCTGTGATTTTTCTCCCCGTGGCACAGCAAGGCCAGAGTCAATAGCAGAGCTCTGGCCAGCTGTTTAACTGTCCTCAGCCACAGGCCTGCACACTGTGTGTTAATCGTTACTCTTTTCTCTGATAAAAGGCATATACAAAAATGTTGTCACCTGCAGTTCTGACTGATTTTTTCTTGATTCTGAACTTTAGGTCCGCCTGGCTCCAGATGGCGAGATTACGGGGCTTTGGCCATCATCATGGCAGGAATTGCCTTTGGATTCCACCAGCTCTACAAGGTAACAGCTCCCTTGCCACTCCCACACTGTACTCTTAGAGAGACACGTTATGCTGCTTATGTCCCAATGCTCATGTTGGTTCCAGGCTGGTGAAGCAACTCTGTTCTCCCTGGCACTGCCATTGGTATATTTGAGAAATGTAGACGCTTAACATGGAAATGGAGAGTCAAAATGTGCAAGCAAGCAAAACTAGTTTTTAGCTGTGCATCTCAAGCTACTAGCAATGAGGTAATTTCCATTGCTTAGGCTCTTGTTGAAGCATATTGTGTTCCTAGGATGCAGCTGCAGAAGGTTCCGTGGTAGCTGGAGGAGAGTTGGGGCCTGTTATGCCCTGTCCACCCTCTTCAGGGGCAGAATGAGGCAGATTTCGTGGCTGTGTCCAGACTTAGGAACTGGTTTTCAGTACCCTGACAAATGTAACCACAAAACTCTTCTTCTGCAACTTCTTTTAGCACTTGCTGTAGAGGGAATTTCTTTTCTCAGCCAGATGTGTGGATAAAAATTGCTGTGATAAAGGCTGAGATTTGGGGGGTGGGATTTGAGGATGTTTCAGGTAGATTAGAAATAGTGCTTTGCACATCGCTGTTTCCTGAAAAAGTTTTTGTACTCCATGCAGAAATACCTGGTCCCTCTCATCATGGGAGGCAAAGAGGACAGGAAACAACTTCAGAGGATTGAGTCGAACATTGCTGAGATGAGTGGCAGTGTGACACAGACAGGTAAAGATTAATGACTCCATCAATTCACCCCTCAAAGCTTTTCTCCCTGGATCCTCCATTCTGCCAAGACCCCCACCCTTTTCTTTCCCTCCATCTCCACTTTATGTGGTGACTTCATTTATCTGCTCTGAGAATCTGTTCACATTTGCAAATGAAGCCGCCGTCATTTCGGTTTAATTTGAAATTGCTTGTTTACTGTCGGCACGGCCTCAATTAATTATGTTTTTACGGAAAGGCTCCCAACCTCAGAATATTAATAAGGGGAATAAAATGACAGCCTTTCGGAGGGCTGTAAAGTTCATTTTTAATTTCTGCTTCTCTGATGTTTTCAGGGGCTTTTTTTTTTGGTGGTTTCTCCCCACCTTCCATCTGAAAATCCGAGGAAGGGTCAGGAGAGTCTGTAATTACTGTGCCTCTCTGACCTTAGCCACCTTCTATGTTATTGACTCTATTGGGTGTCTGTTCATTACCCGAGGCCCTAATGATGGTCTGGATTAGCTGTTACCTGTCACACCAATAGAGTTTTCAATTTTATTTATTTTATCAGCTTGTTTACTCCCTGTAAGCTTTGGATAAAGTGCCAAAGTAGAAAAAGTTCTACAGCTGGAGTCCGGCAGAAGTTCTTCAGTGTTTGTTGGGGTGTAGGAGTACAGCATGCTCTCTTGAAATAAAAAGGAAAAAGTGCGAAGTATATTCAGTTGGGGTGAAAAAACTGTGATTTTCAGCAGTAAGTTTACAAAAACATTGGGATTGAAGGAACTAGTAGGTTAAGAATGGGAGGATGCTAATTACACTTTTCATTGAAGGGTGAGAAGAAAAGCAGCTTTCATTTCTCATGATACCCTAAGGTCAGCCCTGAGAGCAGCCTCTTCCCAGACTGGAGTTGGCCCCAGTGTTTGCCTGCAAGAGCCCCGAGATAGATAAATGATACAAACATTGTGTAAGTTCAGGGAGATGTACAAATCATAAACCAATATAATTAAAAGGGAGAGGTTTTAGACGGATATACTGTGGGCTATAGACATCTATACAATGGAAAGATAAACTAGAAATACTGGAGGTTAGATGCAGTGCAGGTAGATTACCCGTAGTGCAAATAAATCATATGGATTAAAGTGAGCAGGCGGGCATAGATAAATTAAATATAGGAGGAATAGAGGCATCTTTGTAGCTAGACAGCAGGAAAGGCGTGGGTGAGTGTGTATATGTGGATGTATCTCAGTTTAACTCTTTTTCCCTTGCAGTGACTCAGTTACAGACAACCTTAGCAGCTGTCCAGGAGCTGCTGATCCAGCAGCAACAGAAAATCCAAGAGCTCACCCAAGAACTGGCGGCTTCTAAGGTACCAACTTCTGACTCTTCACCTTTAGGGCGTTGTCAGTTTTGGAGCATGCATGGCTTCTTTTGTGGGCACATGGAAAGCTCCTGTGGGGGTCACAACCCAGCCATCAGCTCTGTATTCACTTGAAAGACTGTATTTAAGCCACTTGTTCAGATCCAGCTAATGGCCAAACATTCTTACTATCTGGGTTCTTGTTTCAATGATTTTGGTCAGCTGAGTGTAACAGGTGGCCCCATTACAACTCTGGTAATGACACGCAGTGACCCATTCTCCTTGACTCTTGACTTGACCTTGGCAGTAAAACCATCAATTCTGACTAGTTTGTGTTGTTACATGTGTACATAAAATAACCACTTTTAACCAAAATTGATTTTCTTTCTGGCAATGAGAATTAGTGCTTTACTCCTTGGCCCAAGCACTCTATCAGACAGAAAGCGTTGATGTGTGAGGCAGGGTGAATGTGAAGCAGTCACATGGAGATGAAGTCTTCCTTTGACTCACAAACTTGGATTGTTCAGGGCCAGGATTGCTCACAGTTATCTTGTGTTCTCTGTACAGGGAGAGTTTTCTGTCACATCCTTTAGGCAGGGTTACAGCCCTTTACCTGTGGCAGGAACAGTTGTCTTCTCCCCTTAGCGGACTTTAATCTGATGCAGATCCTTTGATGGTGTGTGACTGGTGGGCCACAGCTGACTCTGTGCTGTGCACACTGTGCAGGAGGAATCCCTCAGTGGCACAGCTGTAAATGCAACCATGAAAGCCAGTTTATGGTCACAACACTCTGCTTCAATTTTCCTTGGGAACTGTGGCCTGACAGTGGCCTGGAGCCAGTCCGGAAATTGGAAAACTGTTTTCAGGTCTTAAGTGTTAAGATTAAGAACACATGTTGAGCTTTAAGAAGGAAAAAGGCCATAAGTCTTGGTGGTTTAGAGAGTCTTGAAGAAGTTTTCCTTCCCCCCTCTCTACCCCCTGCACTGAAATGGTAGCACACATTGTTATGATATCTAAACCTCATGTGTACAAAGAAAAACTTGGGCAACCCCACAAACCAAAGAATAAAAGCTGTGTTTTCTCAGCTGTAATGTAAGTTTTTATATCTGCTTTTCAAACTCCTACTGGCATGCTGTAAAAAATTAAAAAGAGGGACTTTAAGTAATTAAAAAACGTACATAAAAATTCAAGGCTTGAATTTTCTACAACTGTTTTTAAAGAGACTGGCTAAAAAGCCCCAGATGTCAGATTTTATTTCTAAATCCTAGGCATCTGGCACCATATGTGTTTTGGAAATTTGAGTCCTTTGCAGGCCAGTGAGTGGAAATCACTCCCTTGTTAATGTGCTGCTGTAGCTTTCAAGGTCTTAGAAAGCCAGAACAGTGGCTCCTGGATTCTTGCTGTCTGAGGGCTGGGAGTGTGAATCCTGAGGGAACACATCTGTGTAAAACACAGCTACTACAGCCCGAGCCTCTCCCAGCCCTTTGGGTTTGAAGCCCAGAAGTCCCTGTGAGCAGTGCTGGCTGCAGGGTTACTCTGCAGTAGCTCAAGTCTGTTTAAGAGTAAGAACAAGCAGTTCTGGCTACATCTAGTGGGAACTGCTGAGGAAAAGTTTTTAGTTGTTCCAGTTCTGGCTTCCTTTGGTGGGGAATTCATTAGAACTATCTCTGCAGTGATACTCACCAATATGTTTGTTCCTAATGGCTTTGAGCAGAAATTACTGTGGGGTGTGCCAGGCATGAGTGTTCTGTGGTCTCATGGCTACAGGAATTACTGGAGCAAAAGGATGGGTAACCATAGACCATGATCTGTGCTTAGAAAAATCCCATTTCTCAAGTTCCCAAAAGGGTTAAAAGAAAGAGTGCCAAAAGTATTGTCTGCAGCATGTTATCCTCAGTTACTTACTCTAATTTCTGCCTGATATCCTGTGGCAATTCTGATGCAATTCTGACAGCAGCTGTACCAGGCTTCCATGAGTTACTTATGCCCACAAAACTGCACTCATTGCCTTGAAATATCCAAGAGGCAGTGCCTAGTCCAGCTGCTTCTGGAGATGGGACCTGGTAACTCAAGCATAGACCTAATTCTTCTGATCAAGGAGGGAAAATGTTTGCAACTTTGAAGTATGTATTTATCAGCCCATCTCTAAATGCCAGAGTGCAGATAATGGATTCTTTCTTTCATGGTTTAGGAGAAATGAGCAAATGGTTTTAAAACAGTTGTTAATAGACAATATTCAAATCTGTTGCCTCAGCTAAGTTCAGTCACATGAAGGAGTAAAGGACCCGATTCAGTGCAACTCCCAGTGCTGTTCAGGATCCTAGTTCTAGTTCTTCTCTAGAAATCATTCAGTAGGTCAGTGCCAAATGATTTGGTTTGTCTCTCTGTGTATTGTTATGCTGGTGGAAGACCTCCAACGTTGGCCCAGCTGTGCCTGAATTCTCACAAGTGCTGGCCTGAAAAAAGCAATGTCCCCCTGAGATGCTTTAGCAATGATTGTGCATGGGAGGCAGGGCTGGAGACAAGATGAATTACTCTCCCAAACACAAAGCAAATGTTGAATTGTGTTGGCACCTTGAGACAATTATTATTTCTGGTCATCCTGGGGATCTGTTCAAGTACTTCTTAGTGTGGAAGTTGTTTTGCTCAGATCTGAGAGGTTTGAAGTGATGGAGCTTATGTGTTATCCACTGGACTGGGAATTCCCACATGGGAGCAGACGAACACCATAGGAAAAAGTGACATTGGTGAACTATCTTGCAGTTCAGATATCGATCTTTATGTCTTGCTTTTCGTGTTCTAGGCCACAACTTCCACCAACTGGATTCTGGAGTCGCAGAATATTAATGAATTGAAATCTGAGATCTACTCTTTAAAAGGACTTCTCCTGAACCGGTATGGATGCAGTGTGTGAGCAGACTGTTGTGCTGCTTTCTGGGATTCCCTCAGTCCTGGAGAGGAAAGGCATTTCCAGCAGGAACTGCCTCTGTATCCTGTTACTGCTATTTTAATAACACCATTTTGCACTCCACTATCACTTTCTGTTTGCAGGTCTCAAAATGCTTTTCAAACTGGCCTTAAATCACAGAGTCCTTAGGGTATTGATAAGATTTTTCCTTTTTGTTTGCACTTCCCCCACAGTCAGGATGCGTCTCATGTAGTTTGAGGAATTGACTGCATCTGCACCTGTATTCTGTTTTAGAAAGTCACTTCTGGGTGCAGTTCAGCTGCCTTGCTCATGGTCAGGGCATGCTGGTATCATATCCTTAAAATCCACCTGGGAAGGACTCGGGGCCAGCTTTCCAGCTGGTGCAAGCTGGTATGACTCCATTCAAGTCAGAGGAGCTGAACCAGTTTGTGGCAGCCAGGGCCTGGCCCAAACATGTAAAGTGCCTGCTGGGACTGGGAGAAAGGCTCTGGATTGCAATGAGCCAGAATGCAGCAGTGGGGTAGCACAGTGAGGTGAGAGCCAGCTGGTGAAATTCCCTGGCTCAGGCACCTGGTGTGTCTGACTTCTTCCTCCAGTGGGAGTTTTTCTGTACCAATTAATTAGTGATTGTCTTAAAAAGGGACACCCATGTCTTTTCACAGGCAACATTCCTGAGTGCTGGCTTACTTTGTGAAATTGGCCAAATCAGATCATTTTAGTGCTTCAGACTGCCCAGCTGGGATATTTTCCTCGTGTGCAGGCTCGATTGCTGAGTGCTTGTAAAGCACTTTAAGAATCTCTCTGGAGAAGTGAAGTGGCCTTGCTTTTGCTCATTTATGGCAAAGAGACTTGCAGTTTGAGTCCTGCTGAAACCCCTCAGTATTTATAACAAAAGCCCCTTTCTTTGCTTTTCTTTCCCCGCTGCCCTCCCCAAGGAGGCAGTTCCCTCCCTCCCCTTCAGCTCCCAAGATCCCGTCGTGGCAGATCCCGGTGAAGCCGAGCTCACCCTCCAACCCCGTCGTTGCCAACCACAACAGCAGCAGTGACATCTCACCCGTCAGCAACGAGTCCACCACGTCCTCCCCCGTGAAGGAGAGCCACAGCCCCGAGGGCTCCAAGGGCAGCTGCCACCTGCTCAGCCCCGAGGAGGCCACCAAGGCCATCGACGTCACCAGCCAGGTGCGCATGGAGGTGCAGGGGGAGGAGGAGAAGCGGGAAACCAAAGGGAACGACGAGGAGGAAGAGGACGATGAGGATGATGATGTTAGCCATGTGGATGAGGAGGAATGTCTGGGTGTGCAGACTGAGGACCGGCGAGGAGGGGATGGGCAGATTAACGAGCAGGTGGAAAAGCTACGGAGACCTGAGGGGGCCAGCAACGAGAACGAGATTGACTAAGGCACCCTGGCTGCTGCTGCTGCTGCTGCTGCTGCACATCTCCCCCGGCCTGCTGCACTGCCCCAGTGCCTCTCCCATTTCGTGGAGAGAACAGCTCCCATTCCCTGCAGTGATCCCCCCTTGACTGACCTCGAGCAGGGCGTGATTGCTCGCTGGACAGCACGACTGCCCTGTTTCAGCACAGGGCTTTGCAGCCTTGCAGTGGCTCCTTCTCCCTGAGCCGGGGTCACTGCAGGGCTGCAGACCGATGGCCTTACCATGCACCACACTGCAGAGTACGCCCTCTTACAGAAGCAGTTGGCCTCTTGCTGCATCCTAGAGCCCTTCTATCCAATTTCAGAAACCAGTCTGTCCTGAGCTCCTTGATTTCGCAAGCCTTTAATCCCACATAAGGCCCAACCAGTTCTCTGTTTCCCGAAATAACCCTGTTTTATTTCTCAAACTACTTGATACTCTGTTGCAAAAAAAACCAACAACCCAACCAACCAAAAAAACCCCACCAGAACATTTTAACCTCAAATTCCTCACCAGATCTCAGTCTTGGCTCTTCCAAGCTTTATGCCAAGCCTCAAATTGCTGAAACTACCTAGCATGTAAAAACACTAAATTTCTGTGGGGTCCAAAGAATGCTATTTCCACTCCTCATGCTTACATTCATCAGAGTGGCCTGTTGGTAGGGACCAAGTCCAGGTGTCATGGCCACAGTGAAATCCATGAGAACAGTTGGCTTTGTTGATGATTGCTCAACAGTAAAAGGCTTTAGAAGAAGCTGACTCCACTCATCCCAATTATTACCCTTCCTCCTCCAAAGACAGGGAGCTCACATCAGTTTTTGACATCTTCTATTTTATTTGTAGCTGCCCTAAATGAATGAATGAATGAACAAACGAATGGAGTGAAATCAGATGCTGAAGTAGTTGGTTAATTCTGAATATTTGCAATGGTTTTTAGCCTTTTTTTCTCCCTAAATGAGAAGAAAAATGATCATAAATGGTACCTCTCCAGTGACAGGCACCTGCTTCAGCAAAGCAGTCTCTCTGGCAGAGAGAACAGCTCCAGGTCTGAGGTTTAACCACTGGCCCTTCTTGCCCAGTCCAGCCTTTTTGTTTTGCCCCATTGGGCCATACACAAACCAGTGAATTTTAAACCTCTGGCAGTTTGCAGCATTGTGTTTGCAGCTGGTGAAGTGGTGGTGTCCAATGATCCTATTCACTGCATCAGAGCATCCTAGCAGAGCAATTCTTGTACCAACTGAGTCTCACTGTCCTCACCAAGCAAGTGTGCTCGTCTGTGTGATCATGTATAGATTTCAAATATAAAATATGATTGTATATAATTGTAATAAATATGAGTTACCACTATTTAACACCAGGTTATTGCTGGATTGCTGTGGCTCTTATTTTTGGGAGAAATATGCATGTAGGGTGGTCAAGGGAGGGGAAAGGGAGGGTGACAGACATCTGGTCCTTCTCAAATGTTTTCCATGGGACATTTGTGGTTGTTTTTCTGCCTGCTCTGGGCAGATGGGCAGGAGGCAGTGGTGTGAGTGTGAGGTGCAGGGGCTGGGCTGGATGTGCCCCCGGTGCAGGGCAGTTCCTCTGTGCCTCTGCCCCAGCAGGAGGCTCTGCAGGGTGGGAGTGCAGCTCCCCCTGCTCCTTCCGCCGGCAGCAGGAGGTGCTGAAGGGAGTGTGAGCTGTGCCACGGCCCCTCGGGGTTATCTGCAGGAGGGAATGCTGCGCTGGATCCCATGACTGCTCTGACCCTGCCATCCCAGCCCAGAAGCCACCGAGGGAGAGAGATGGGGTGCAGCAAGTAAATTGGAGCTACTACAGTCCCATCATTGTTCAGCAGCAGGATTTGGCTCCCTTCTGAAAAATGAGGGATTTACTTGATTCCCAAGTATTTGGGTGTCTGGTACACAGTGACATTTTCCTGCTCGGGGGAGTGAAAGGGACCTTCATATTACTGTATTTAGACCTGCTGCTGAATGTGATGATTTCTCATGCCTTAAATGGACGAATATCTTCCCCAGGAGTGAGTGAGTGTGTGTGTGTCTCTCTCTCCCTCTCAGTCTCTCTCTCCGCTGTTTAACGTTCACAAAGAACGTCACGTTTAGCTAAAACAGGGCAAATTTGAAAGTGTTTAAAAAGAAAGGCTTTTCTTAAGAGATGACACTTTTCAATTCTCCAAGCCAGGAATCCTTGTGAAGAGAAAACACAACAACACAGGGATGTGATGAAAAAGTATTGTCCTGCCTGTATACATTTTATATACATAGAAGGTTTTGAAAATAGAAAGTGCCTGGACAACAGCAGTTGGTGAAATGTGGAAAATATGTTGCTGAGGTATGTGCCTTGCAGAGTGACTTACAGGGTTTATAGTACAGGCATCCCTGTGGGTTCATTTTTTCCCCCCTTTTCCTCCATGTTGCCAGTGTTCAGTTCATTTACCTCAGGAGTAAAAGGCAGTTTTCTTTAACTGCTCTCTTCTGTCCTTTAGGTTTTCTTTCTTACCAGTTCTGTAGGTTTTCTGTATGTTGTGCCAGTTCTAAAGTTTTTCCTTTCTCCAACCTGATGAGTCCCAGAAAACCCCATCAAGGCCACAGTTGCTCAAAATATTTAACTCTGTGCCTCTGGCTGCTGATGGGGTGCTTTTGTATTTGTTGAAGAGATCCAACCAAGCAGCAGAGAATTTGTAAGAAGCCAGACCTTCTAACCTGCAGGTACAGTCATGAATCACAAGTTCTGTTGCTCTGTGTTGTGTTCCTTCTCTTTCCAGCACAGCAGCAGCTGCAGGAAGAGGATTTTGGTCCTTGTAGCCTGACTACTAATTTTTTTCTTCCTTTTTTATTAGAAACAAGCTTCTTAGCTCAGCTGCCCTGTGAAATGCTTACCCCACTGTTGGCACTGGAAGGGGCATCCTGTTAACTGAAAGATGACCAGGTAGAGAAACTCTTATCTGCAGAATGAGACAGCAGCAGCTCCCCACCACCTGGCTTACTCAAGTGCTGTTTTGCTGTGTACTCTGTTTTACACAGGAATGAGAATAACACAGCAGAGAGTTGGGTTCAGTGGGTTCCTGACATGGTTTCTGTAGGTCTTTATTAACATATAAAAAACCAGGTGAAGGGAGCTTCCTCTGGACAGTGTCAGTGCTACATCCCAGTGAATGCCTGGCACCCTGTGCTTTCTCCCAGAGGAAGCAATATCAGACTGGTACATGGAAGGTGAAACAAGGGAAATTATTTACCTAAAGGTACAGGAGAGGGCTTCCAGCTTTCTTCATTTTCCCTTTTACTGTCATATCCCCAGACTGTGCTGCTCCCCAGCCTGGATGGGCACCTTGGAGCTGTGTCCACCTGTTATTCTGGTGAAAGGGTGGCTTTCACCACTTCTCACGCTCTTAGAAAGAATATATAAAAAATGGAAATGTTCTTAGGGTGAGTTTTGGGGTATCAGGGAGAGGGAAGATGGAGATCAGGGCCTGACTTCTCCACTTGCTGTGCAGTACAAGCTGCATGCTTTTAGATTGAGGGGCTGGCATGGTCTGTCCCACATCAGGGAAAAAAACAATCCCATCCCCAAAAGGGAGCAAGCACTAACCTAATAAAGGCACCAGCTGGACGAAGGGAAAACCATCTCTTTGGAGAGAAAAAAAAACAAAACCCAACCTCCTTTCTTTAGAAAAATAATATATTTCATCCAAATAAGGTAAAAATATTTGAAATGGGGCAGAAGTGAGCACTAGGCAGCATCTGTCAGGCCCTTTCTGAAAAGGGGAAGATTATTAAAACTCAATTACAATTTATTTCTGTAAAGTCTTTCAGGCTAAAAATCTCCCCAAATGCTTTGCAAGGGCTGCTCAGGGATTACTTACAGTATGGAGCCTCCTAGAACAACACCCTGCTTTTTTTATCAAGCCCCCTCTTTTCTGCATCTGCTGAAGGAACTCATCCTTCAGGGTTTTATTTTGTTTCTTCTATGTTTGTGCAAATAATGAGAGATGTTTTATGATGCTGGCTGCAAGAACAGCCTGAAGAGGAATAGGAGAGAGACACTGTATTTTTTATTGGTTTAGGTGAAATACTTGCTTTTCTTTGGGACTGTCTCCTGTGTGAGAAGGTGATTGGCTGGGTAGGGCTGATTCAGAGGATGGAGAAGTTCAACTGCCTTGTTTGTTGCCTATTTCTCTTTCTCTGGCTGTCACTCTGCCAGGCTGCTCGCCTGTGTCTTTGCTTGGCAAGGCTGTTGTGTGCAGCATCCTGCTCGTGTCTGCCTTTCACCTCCCTCCTGTATCTCCTCATGCTCCTGCCTTTCCAACACCTCACAGGCTGCTGCCAGCTCTGTACCTCTGCTTCTGGAGCTGCCACTGAGGTTTGTGTGTGCACAGCTACAGTAACACCTGTCTAAATTAATTTCTTTAACTGATTTAGTTAAACCAGAGCAAATTCTGGGGTGGACATTCTTCCATCTCTTTGAGGAGATTTCCTTTCCTTAAGCAGTTTCCACTTTGTGAATGCACTAAGGACTGGGTGCTAAATGCTGCAGCTTTCCTGGATACATGAATTATTCCTGGACTGTTAACTGCAGATTCCATGTGAGCCTGTTTGCTTACCTGCCTGCTTTTTTGCAGTCATATCAACACTTCCATGGCAGCAGCAGCAGATTTTGGGTGTGAGATGGAGCTTGGGACTCCCTCTTGCTTCACAGACTCTTCTGTTTGCTGGAACAAGCCTGGTGCAGCCTCCAATTGGAAAATCCCACTACTGCATCTCTTTCTTGCCTTCTTTTCCCCCCAAATCTAAAACCTGCAGGCAGAACCTGCGAATCTGTGTGGGAAAATGGGGAATTGTGGGGACACCCCGGGCAGGGGGGTGTGGAGGGACATGGAGGGGCTGCAGCTGTGCCAGCCTGGGCTGGGTGGGCACAGCAGGGGCATCGGTGCCTCAGGGCACAGCTGGAGCCCTGGTGCTGCCTTGTGGGCACAGCTGGCTCCTCCCCAGGTGTGCCCTGCAGGGATGGCACCTGCCCACTGGATGAAGGCACCGCTTCCCTCCCAGGGCTGTCTGACTGCTCTGGCCACGGACCAGGGCTCTCAGCTGTGCCCAGTTCAGCTGCAGAGCTCCGGGGCTCAGGCACAGCCTGGCCCTGTCCTGGCATCCCAGGCAGGGGCTGTGGGGCTCCGGGCAGGGGCTGTGGCTGCCACGGCCCTGTGGGGAGGGAGGGAAGGGGCAGGAACAGCTCTGCCTGCCTGTCAGATAAATCTTCAGCTGTTTACTTAAATCCTCAGTGTTTCTTCATTTGTTTGTTTAAGAGTTTTCCTGCCAAAAAAGAGCAAAAGGAAGCAGGGAAGCTGCCTCTGTTGGCCACCCTTCCTCAGCTAGGATGGGCAAGAGCAGGACTGGGGCAAGGACACCCTGCCTTGCTCTGGGAAGGTGAAGGGGTCTGCTTCAGGATGGACCTTGTTCCCATCTCCTGGGCAACGCCTGACCCTTGTGAGGGCAGTGTCTGAGGGACTCAGTGAGACCTCTTCCCCCAGGGCTGGTGTGAAGGACTTGTCATCCCTTCCAGCACCTCCTTCACCTACAAATAAACCCCCAGTGCCTTTTTTCCCTCTTTGCCCTCACCCATTTGGTGGGGTTTCCATGTGACAGTGTCTGCCACAGAGGACCCAAAGGCTATTACAGGTGCAATAGCAGCAGCAACTGCCCCATTTTTGTCTTGGCATTAGAACAAGTGACCTTGCCTGCTGTCTGCTGCTTCCTGGGGCTCACCAGGGGCAGGGCAGTGGCTGCAGGGCTGTGGGTGCAGGGCTGTGGGTGCAGGACTGCACTATCACCGCCTGCAAGGGCTTGGAATGAATGCAGTACTGAGACTTTGATCTGTTCAGCTTGCAGCTTCTCCCACAGCTCAGCCATTCCTTTATGAAGTCCAGTCAGTCCCACTGAGGAAAGGCAGGTTCCAGCAAAAGCTTTCCAGCAATGGATTGTGTTGTTCCTGTCCCCTGTCCCCACCTGGAAACAAGGCCACTTAAATATTCCATGTGCTGTGGGCAGAGCTGCAGTGAGAACAAACCTCTGGGCTCCAGGGTTGGATTAGGAGCATGTTCAGATAATGACATCTGAAAACAGGATGGCTGGGAGCTGCAGCAGAGCAGCGAGGGGGCTTTGAAAGAGAGAGCAGTCTAATCCTCCCTGCTAATAAGGAGGCAGCTGCTGCCAAACGCACCAGGCTTGGCAGGCACTGCTCTGCTGCTCCAGGTCCTCTGATGGTGGCAGAGGCACAAAGCCCCAGCTGCTCCGTGGGGCTGGGCAAGAGCCACCCGGGCAGGGGAAACGAGAATTTCCACATGCAGGGGCTGCGTGGTGCCTGTGCTGCTTCGTCACTCCAACACCTCCTCAAGCAAGAAGACAACTCCATCACTTACAACTTTGGGGTTTTTTTTTTCCAGTTTTTATTGAGTGAAAATGTCAAACCTTGCATCAGTCATGCAAAAAAAAAAAAAAATCAAATAAATAAAACACATATATTAAATTTCTAATAGCACTAAATTCAAGTGGAAAAATATTCAGTTCTTAATAACGCAGGTGCTGAAGAGACCAGATTCAAGTAAATCAGAGCACACCATCCTGTTTAGGGTGTTTTTTTTCACTTTCTGCATTTTTGTCTCAAAACCTATATATATATCTATATATCTATATATATGTATATACATATAGATATATACACACACACATATATATGTGCATACATATTATTTTTATATTTATATATATACACATACATATTTATAAAACATTAAAAAGAGCATTGGTGGTTCAAGCATTTATTTTCCCCCCTCCCCCATGGAAAGAAAAAAACAACAACAAAACAAAATAAAATTACACATTTAAAATTCAAAATGAGCTAGCAATGGCTTATAGTCCTAGTGTGCAATATGGATATTACAAAAGGCTAGAATCCTCCCTCATTGTCTTTTTTTTTTAATTTTTGTTTTTTAAAGTTGTTTTTTTTTGCTACATTGGAAAATTTTTTTTAAAATTTTTTTTTCTTTATAAAATTCCTTCCACGCAGACTTTAATCCAGTTGAGTTTGTGGCTAGAATGAACAATCTAGTCAATAGCTTTTATTTAATTTTTTTGCTCTTCAGCAGTGAATGGTAGCAGAATCAGGAGGGTCCATCTCAAGGTTTATTATTGTTTGGTTTTTATCTCGTTTTGGACAAAACAGTTCCATTTCCTCTCTCCTCTTTCCTCTTCTTATAGAGCCAGTTGAATCTCCCTCTCTTTCTCTGGTCATTCTTTAGACAGTCCCATTGCCATGAGAGCTTGGAATGACAAACCACCTGCTCTGATGGGGTGTTGGGCTGTTGTTCAGAAAAGCACTTAAGCTCGGGCTTGAACCTGGGCCCACTCAGACTCTTCTGCTTAAGGGTTTTGCTGAATTAAAGCCTGAACATGGCAGAATAAAAAGCTGGGTTCAACTTTCTTTTGTTGTTGTTGCAAACAGAGACAGTGCAGGAGTCCCAGGGCCAGGGAGAGGACGGGGCCGGGCTGGCCAGGGCCACCTTCAGCAGGGACAGAGCCCTCGCTCCCTGCCAGCTCCTGGGGTGACACCAGAGGGGACAGAGCCCGGGAGAGGGCAGAGATGTCAGGGACAAGGAGGGGGCCTGGGGGGAGAAAATGGTGTGCATAGATAAACACGGGCCCTTGTGGCACACTCAGCCCCACGGGGACCCTGCCCAGCGCGGCCGAGCCACTGCACGTCCCTCACATCCATCCCTCACATCCATCCCTCACATCCACCCCTCACATCCACCCCTCACATCCACCCCTCACATCCATCCCTCACATCCATCCCTCACATCCACCCCTCACATCCATCCCTCACATCCATCCCTCACATCCATCCCTCACATCCATCCCTCGCATCCATCCCTCACATCCCGCACCTCTCTCGGCCCTTCCTCCTCACGCTGCCGTGCAGGGCTCAGCCCGGGGCTGGGCACAGGTGGGACCCCGTGTCCCAGGGCTGCCCTGGCCCCCTGTGCCCTCCAGGAGGGCTCAGCTCCCACGGTCACTGACAGAGATCCTGGTGCTTTTGGCGGTACAAAATAATCACATCTGCTTTGCAAGATGTGGCTTGTGTTAATCTAAGGATTCCTCCTGGAGCCCATCACCATACTATCTAAGTAGCTGAACACGGGGAAAATGTACAAGTACAGAACCTGCAGCAAATGCTAGTAAAGTAAAATCTTTTTTGCCCCATCCCATTTTGAGAAATTCCAGGGCATCATTCCATCACTCTGCCCCAGGAACATGAGCTTCATTCTATTCAAGAATGGGGTTGTGCTAGGAAACACACAGCTGAGGGTAGGGGATATACCAAACAAAACAAAAACAAACAAACAACAAAAAAACCCCCTATAAAAATAAAAGCCACACAAATAGCTGATAGAGGAAAAGAACTCCAAAGAATTAAATAAACTACAAACTAGTGATAATATTTCATTTGTTTTCATTTGTTTCATCTCTACAAAATTCAAGTTAGAGTTCGGAATCGTGCAGGTCCGGTCAGTGCTGGGAGTGTGAAGTCAGCCTCAAACCACAGCATTAAGGCCCCCCCTCCCCTGCCACCCCTACAAACATACACTACATTGAAAGAGAGAAAAAAAAAAAAAGGGGAAAAAAAAAAAGAAAAAAAAAAAGGAGAAAAAAAATTGCACACAATTAACCATATGTAAGGGCTATCCAGAAGGCAGGTGACACCTCCCCCTCCACCCCTTGGCATTGGTGGTTTCTCTTTTGTTCTATATATAGTAATAACCTTTACAGGAAAAATACTGTACAACTTTTTTTTTTTTCCTTTCCTTTTGAAACATTAGCTGAACATTCTGTCCCCACATTTACACAGCTGAGCTGCTTGTTTATAAATCAGACCTGATCTGCACCAGTTCCTTAGGGAAATAACCAAAAAAAAAAAAAAAAAGCAACCTAAATTTCTTGAGGCCTTTATCTGTTCAGAGAGAAAACAAATCCTGGGGATCCCTTCGAGCTGAAGTGCTCATGGAGCTGAGGAGGGGAGAGGGTGCCTGCATGGTATAAAAAAAATGCATTTTTTATTTTAAAAAAGGACAAAGCTCAGACTAATCCGGTATACTTTAAAACTGGCACCAAAATAACGATCAGAATTAATTCATACTAGTCCTTCTGGTGCCCTGGTGTGTGCAGACAAGCCCTTTGAGGCTCGGGCAAGGATTTGGGGTCAGACAGCTCCTGCGGCACCGGCCAGCGCCCGGGCCAGTCCTGTAGTGTGTGTGCCAGGCCGGGCCGGGCCAGGCCGGGCCAGGAGGGACAGCGGGCAGAGCCCCGGCTGCCGGAGGGGCTCCTGAGTGCCCGGGCCTCACCCTGCGGCAGCTGCCCAGGGCTCCAGGCGGGTCTGACACTGCCAGGGCAGCGCCGGGTGTGGGACAGCGGGGACAGCGGGGACAGCAGGGGGAGCAGGGCTCTGCTGCAGGGCACGGCTGGCACGGCTGGCACGGCTGGCACGGCTGGCAGGGCACGGTGTCCCCTCCCCAGCCCGCAGCTCAGCAGGGCACCCCCTGCCACAGTCACCTGAGATCCGTGTCTGTCACACTCCGGGGCCGGCACTGGGCTGGCAGGGCCTGTCCTGCTGCCACTGCAGTGACCAGCGCGCTCCCTGTGCTGCTCACGGGCACGGGCAGCTCGCGGCCTCCTGAGATGGGGATACTGAAGCACCACAAAAACGCCTCACCTCCGCAGAGAGGAAGCACCTAGGGGTTGGGATGAGATGGAACTGGATGGCAGAGTAACCCCAGTCCTCCAGTGAGACAGACCCTTTAAACTGCCTGCTGTGTTCTTCCCAGGTTACTTCAGCTAAATCCCTACAGCCAGAACAGCAGGGATGAGGAGAGGTGTCCTACAGAGAAAGTGTAGACTGAGAAAGTTTTACAATATAAATAGCATTCAAAATTATTATCATTAACAGTAAAAAGGATCTGGAAGAACAGAGGAGTGTCCCATTCCCACCCCTACTCATTCATTAATGCATCCTCATTTATGTGACAATAAATACCCACTCCCACCCTGGCTGTCTGATGCCATTTAATGCTGGAGAAAGAAGGGGGAAGGGTGGAGAGAGAGAGAGAGCACACTCCTCACCCCCTCCTTCCCACTGGCAAAAGCTGAGCTACTTGTCTTTGTGACACCAATTCCTTTAATTTTATATATGTGTGTGTGTGTACATTATATAGAGAGACACACACACAAATATATATTTCTAAAATTCATTACCTCTTGTTCCCACCCACCCCCCTCCAAGAAGTGGAGATTATTATTATTATCGTACAACTGAAAACATGGAAAAATAAAACCCAGAAAGAAAATTGGGGGGATAGAGCCCCACCCATAAAAAAGGGTCCCCAGATGGGCACAGGCCCCACGCACCGTGCAGGGAGCAAGGAAAGTAGTGGCTACCCTCAGGGTTCGTGTCCATATAAAGGGTATTTTTTTGCTGCATCCTGCCCCCTTGTTCCAGGATCTGTAGAATGGAGTGATGCAGCACCAGTCCTGCTGCCAACTGATCTCTTCTGGGGCCTGGGGAGGAGCAGGGGTTTCCTTCCTTCCTCTCTCTCATCTGTGGCACGGAGTTCGTTTTTCATTTGCCATCCCCATCTTTGTTCTTGCCTTATACGGGGTCCTCTTAGTAAAATCTGTGTAAGGGAAAAACCAAACCACTGCCGCTGCTGTCTCTGGGATTAAGGAGAAGCTGCTGGAGCAACGGTGGAGGCTGAGGCAGCAGCCGGGGCTGGAGCAGGGGCAGGAGCTGGGGCTGGAGTGAGGGCTGGCTCGCCCTGAGGCCTGGAAGCATCGCCATGGTCTGTGGAAGAAGCACCCTCCTCTGGCTCTCCATCTTCTTTAGCGGCCAGGCCTTCAGGGTCCGGCAGCGATTCTTCAGAATCTGTGTTCAGGTCTTCCTCCTCCTCATCCTCCTCATCGTCATCGTCGTCATCCTCCTCTTCATCATCCTCCTCCTCTTCATTCATCTCCTCCTCGTCGTCCTCCTCATCCTCTTGGGAGGAGTCGTCCTCGTCCTCCCCGTCCCCGGCGCCCGGAGCCGCCGCGCTCCTCTCGGGGGCCGCGGCCCCGGCCCTGCTGGGGGCCGGGCCCTCGCTGGGCTCTGCCTGCTTCTTGCTGAGGTCCAGCGAGTCATTGAGGCCCACGCCGGCCGCGTTCTGCAGGAAGAACAGCGAGCTGTTGTTGTCAGTGCTGAGGTTGAGCGAACTGTCCAGGTTGATGGAAGAGTTCTGGATATCGTACTCGAGAGTGGAGTGGGCCAGGCCCTCGGGGCCGGGAGAGATGGCAGGCAGCTCCCCTCGCTCCTGCTTCTCGTGTTTGCGCTTGTGAGAGTCCATCTGAGACATGCCCACCACAGTGTGCTTGCAGCCGGGGTAGGTGCAGTGGAAGTGGGAGCATTTGAGTTTGTACTTGCAGTCAGGCACCTCGCAGTCCACGCTGGAGCTGAACTGGCAGAAGCCGGCGGCGCTGATCACGTCCTGCTTGCCGTGGTGCTTGCGGTGCGCCGTCACCTTGGTGCTGTCGGTGCAGCGGAAGCCGCAGCGCAGACAGTGGAAGTGTGTGCTATTGCCAGAGAACTGACAGTCTGGGAAGTTACAGCTCAGTGAAGACTTGAAGCGTTTGAAATCATCCAATACTAGGTTGTCAACACGGTCGTGGTGCTGGGCGTGCTTGTACATGTGGGTACGGCCGCAGAACTTGTAGCCACAGTTCTCCCGTGTGCAGTGGTAGTGGGTAACCTTGAGAGAGAACTGGCAGCTCGAGTCCTTGCAGTCCTCGTAGAGGTCATAGCGCCGAAAGCCCTCCAGCATCATCCCTTCGTCCAGCATCTTGCGTGAGGACGCGGTCTTGCGGCGCTTGCCAAATGGGGACATGTCCTCAATAATCCAGAAACGCTTCTTGGCCCCCGAGGCAGTTGGCATAGTGATGGTGTTCCCTGAGGAGAGAAAGCGCAGGGCGGTGTTGCTGACAGCCAGGTCTCTGCATCTCCCAGCCGTCCTGGCAAGCTCAGTGTTTGCCAAGACACAACGCTGTGACTGTTCCCTCCCCAGCTCGGCCCTTGAGCTCCCAGCGAGCCTCAGCTCAGGACTTGGGTAGCTGATGCTGCTGGACATCACTTCCTCAGTTTTCAGCACACCCTGCCCTGTCTCTGATTGCTGCTCTGGCAAACCTGATCTTGTACACATGTTAACTGTTACTTCTGTGGTTTGCTACTTTCACAGTTTCTCTTGCTGCTTAACCTAATCTCGAGTCTCGTTTTCCTCAAATCAGAACAGGGAGGAGCTAGCTTGTTCCAGTCCAAGGACTGAGGTGTGTCACTGTAGTTCACTGGGGTGGTAAAAAGAGCTGCAGTGCTAAAAGCTCGTACGTGTGCACTCTTTTCCCCTAGCCAGGCTCTTGGAATACTCTGCAATTGCCAAGGACAGGCAGGAAGTGAAGGAAGATCCCATGCGTGATGAAAACTGCAGCGGGGGGGGTGTGGAAATTTATAGAAACAGGATGGACTTTGGCCAGGAGACTGCAACATCCCTCACTGTAATGAGCCCACATATTACAATGAGTGCACTTAGAAAGACAGATGGACAGATGTTCAATGGGGCTAATTCTCATCATCACTAGCCAGTGGACTCTGAGAGAAAATACCAGCTCTGCAACATTCCCTTGGGTCTCAAAAATTCCACTATGCCCTAGTATAAATAAAGATCCCTCATCTATCTTCCCCTTTGATTCACAGGGCCAGCACAACTGGCTAGTGCTCACGTCCCCCAGGATCACACTGACATCAAAGACACGACCTCAATCTATCTATTAACTTTTTTCTTCTCTGCTGGCTGTTTCCAGAATCAACCCACAATCTCCAGTATCAACATGCAGCACAGACAAGGTTGGAGGCAAGAATTTCTCACCAGGTGCAGAACTGTGAGTGTAATTAGAAATTATAGCTTGCAACCAACACATACTGTTTTTTTTATTTTATTTTTACTCTCTCCCTGCTGAAACTGCCATCTTTTTAAATGAAGCCCAATTTGTGACACACAGGGCAGGGGGCCTGAGAACCCAGAGCAGTTTCCATCCTGGTCTGGGGGGCTGAAGGGACAATCAATGTGTGGCATTGCTTCTTTTTGGGCAGGTGAGACCACCTGAGTGACACGGTGCAAACCGCGCTGAGGCTGCTTTCACCAGCTACCACGGAAAGAATCACTTTCTGTCACTGGAGAGTTGAAATTGGCAGGCTCAACTACAGAATCTGTGACCAATTTGCTCTCTGCTCCCCCCTAAACATCTGGCATTGAAAATCCAGTTCTCCACTTCCAGCCAACTCATGTAAGTGCAGTGGTGCCTAGACAAGTCGCTGCTGTCCAGATTAAATCTGGTTAATAAAATTACAGCCAAACCATCCTTGCAATAATTAATTAATGCTCATATTGTCTGTCTTTGGATGGGAATATGGGATAACCCATCTTAAAGAAAAGACTCTGGATGGGAAATAAATAGAATTTAAATTTTACCTGTTTAAAACTCTGTAGCTACACAGTTTTTAAAATAGTTCAAATGGATGTGCTTAAAACTTTAGTTGAAAACCAATTCTGTTTTCTCATCCAGGTAAAGTTTTGGAGTAAGGGCATAATGAAGAGAGATGACACCTTGGTGCACTCTCCTCTTTTGCCAAAGTTCAGTCCCTGCACCCTGTGAAAGATTACAAGCCTCAAAGGATGTGATCCCCACCAAATCTCAGTGGTAAATGTTTTCCATAAGGTTATTTCTTTAACCACTAATAATGTCAGCATTCACCAAACTATACCAAGGTAAAAACAAAAGACACTTAAAAATATTTGATTAGAGGAAGCACAGCACAAGGTTAAAAGTGTTTCAGGCTGCATGCAGTTCAGTTAAAAAAGCAGGCAAAGATAGAGTTTCTTGTGCATTTTGTTAATTGGCACACACTCATCTGGACAAGGCAGGGATCCCTCTCCTGCCAGGTCTCTTGAGAAAAACCTATGAACTGGAGTTGGAAACCTGTGAAGTTGGTCCTCCAGCCACACTCCCAACCTTCGGCCTTGGATTTACACATTACTGAAACCGGCAGGAAGAATGACTGGGACATTTGAAGGCTGCCAGAAGCCTCATAAGTGTGAACTTCAGGCACAAAGATGTCCTTAATTAACTAGAAAAGAGCTAGGAGTTGAGAAAAGAAGCCAAAAATGAGACACACCCTAAAAGCCATTCCCAGATGGAATGAGAATCCCCAGCCTGAGACATCTCTGATCTTAGTCACACATGGGAACCGTGGCAGCCTAAATCTGAAATCTATCTGTATTTTCTGCAGCTGATTAAAACCTTGATAAATAAGGAGTGTGAGAAACAGCTCAACCTGTCTGATGCTGTCACCATGTGACACTGCCTGTACTTCACTCCTCATCCTGGCAAGGCACCCCTGAACTTTGTGGCTTCATATGAAGTTTGCAAGATCAGCTGAAGCACAGGACCTGAATCAGACATTCACCTGTGCAGCACACTAGGGCAGGCACTGGCTTGGGTGGCCTGGAAGATCTAACCAGGAAGTCCAAGTCCCATTAATGCCACACGAGCAGAAGTTTGCTCTGTGGCCACTTTGAGGTTACCAAGACACTGAAAATGCACTCTAACTGTGGGTTTTGTTAGGTTTTTCTCATAGTTAGGAACTGGTGGCAATTGCTCTCAGTCATTCATCCAAATGCCTGTGAATGATTTGCTGTGGTTTGCTTCCCCTTGGTTATTACTGTGTCAGCAAGGAAAAGGAGCAGGCACGGACGGGCCCTGGGGTGACACTGCCCAGGCACAGAGTGACCTCTGCTGCTCTGCCCACCCAAAGGCGCAGAGCAAAACTGTGGGCAGGGTGAGAGGGGACAGAGCTGGGCACGGGACATGGAGAGAAAGCAAACAAGTGTTACCTGCTGCATCCTGCACTAAGGGAACGTCACTTTTTACTGGAGTTGGAGTGGCAACGATGGGCGAGAACCCAGCGGTGCTGGCGGCAGGCATGACAATGCCTCTGCTGGCTCCCAGCGTGGCACTGAGCAGGGAGTACGAGAGACACGAGGGAGAGAACAGGTAGGGCAGGGTGGGCAGGGGAGACCTAAGCAGGGCTTGTGAGAAAGATGGAGGCAGAGGTGGTGGTGGAGGCTGTGCTGCAGTGTGGGTGGCATCATCGGCAGCGGCAGGAGCGGTAGAAGGAACCAGGCAGCCTGGAGAATGTGGAGAGAAAAAAAAAGCAAGAAAAAAAAAAAAAAGGAAAAAAAAAGGAAAAGAAAAGAAAAAACGATAAAACAGAACCAAACAAAAAAAACCCAAAAAAACCAAGAAACAAAAGAACTGAAATGAGAACCCAAGAGCAGAAGCAATACGATGGAAATGGAAAATACATTCACAAATGTATGAAACAGAACTGCAACAGAGAAGAAACAGAAGGCGAGGAATTGACAGCACCAGGAAGAGGAGAGTTGCCTCTGCAGGAGGTAAGGTGCCTTTATGGTATGGGGGAAGAGACACAGGCTTTCAGGCAGGAATTCTGGATTCATTTGGTCATTCTGCTCCTTGCTCATCTACAGGGCTGCTGCCTGCTTCAGTTCCCAGCTGTAAGGGTGCTCTGGCACCTGGGGCAGGTGGAGCTGCTCCCTGCCTGCAGAGCAGTGGGGGCATTTCCTACACCTGGGCCACAACTGGCACAGAAGAGTGTGCCAGGAACCAGTGCCCCACAGAACCCTCTGGAGGTGCCATAATGTTGTGGGGCCGGTGCCATGACCCAGCAGTGCTCCTACAACATGAGTGCTGTGGTGGCCTTTAACTGGGGGGGGGGAAGAAAACTAGGAAAATATGTATGGAATTAAAGCAAACTGAGGCAGCCTATGCAGAATATCCCACTAAACCCTGGGAAGGTACAGCAGAGAGACCCCTGGTCATCACTCCATGATGGCAGAATTCCTACCAGGCATCTGACTCCTGGCGAGTTGAGCCTGTAATGCAGGGCAGGGGGAGATGGCTCTGCATGATCCTGGCAAACAGGGCAGCAACTTGCTTTCCAAAAGAGGGGATGAAGGGGGACTGCTCTGTGCAACTGCACAAAGCGGAACAAGAGTTCTTGGGTGAGGAAGGGAGCTCAGGGAGCTGCTTTTCGATGCTGCTTTCTGAAGATGTGATAGGTTTTATCTCCTGTGTATATCAATCTGCTGTTGTACTTCACCAGTACAATAAAGTGCCTGACTTTGCATGCTGCTTGAGGAAATACAAAGAGGTACCAGAGAAAATTCCAAGTACAGAAGGGGCCCACAGCTCTTTTTTTCTATTCTTCTTTTTCTTTTTTTTTAAAGTCAACTATTAAAATATACCCAACTCCAAGACCCAGGATAAAAACCTCTCTTAATGGGAGGAAAAAGGTATACTGCTATGTTCCTGGATGCTTGAGGTGTATATTTTGATGGACCTCTTCTCTCAGGTGCTGGAGAGAGCTGGGTTAGTGTGAGGCACTACTCAAGTTGGCACAGTGTGTATTTTAAGGTGCAACTGTCCCTTGGCCTCTTCTGATGAGTTTATCTGCCAGGAGAGCAGGCGGCTGAGGATCCATTTCACACACAGCCTCTCCCTTACCTGCTGATGTACTCTCATTGCCCACGGGAGTGCTGGAGCAGCTGCGGTCCATGTTGGAGGACTCCGAGGAGATGCCCCCAGGGCTGCAGCCAGTGTAATCCATGTACTCTTCTGTTTCAGTGTCCATCATGCTTGGGGGTCCCTGAAAGGAAGCTGGGGTTCCTGATGAGGCTGGGCTGGGTGCCATGCTGCCAACCTGGGGGAGATTTTCATTTCTTGGAGTGTGGCCAATAACCTGCAGCAGGAAAACAGGACGGGGACTTTCACACCAAAAGCAAGATACCAGGACCAAACCCATCTGTCTGCACGTTTATCTCCCTCTGCCACAGCTCGTGGGGGATGGCTGGCACGTGCTTGTGATGGAACCCGTGGCACTGGGGCAGGAGCAGGACTCCTCCTGGAGCTCAGAGCACTGAAGCTGGCACATGCACCCTGGAATGTGAATTGTGCTGCACTGGGGAGCTGGGAGTGTTAATCTTGGCACCAGCATCCTGGTGTGTGGCTTCTGATGTGTTCCCAAAGAGGAGGTGTTAATGTTGGCATTGCCCCCTCACCCTGGGGGTCCTGCTGCAGTCAGATGCTGGAACCATGCCTGAGTTCAGTGCTGAGCCCCTGAAAGATGGAGTTTAAACACAGCATTTTCTGCCCAGTGTGCACTACAATTCTTAGGGTTAGACTCAGCATGTGCTAGAAGAGTAGTGAAGACAAATTTTTTGTTAAATCTTCCTAAGTCTGATTCTTGTACCTAAACTTTTTATTAGAGACCAAAAGCTGCCACAACAGCAACACTAGTTCCTCAGCATCTGTGAACTCATTAAATCCAACAGCACTAGACTTGAACAGTTCACTTACTGGCAGTAGTTAATAACTAACAGGGACCTCTTATTCCCATGTTGTGGAATGAAAGAGGGTTCTCATCTTGCTTCTACAGATGGTCTCTTTTGATTTCCATATACCAGATGATGTTCTTAGGGTCAGATCAGCCACAGGCATTTAAATAAAGACAGCTTGTTTCATCCACCAAGTCAATGGCAGATGAAACAACTAAAGGATAAGAACAAGTGAGAGGTGGCAGGGATGCTGTCCTTTGGAAGGAAGAGGAAACTCTTCCATTCCACACCTGATCTGCCAGCTGCTCTCTGTCTCAGTAAAGCAGCAATTGCATCACTCTGCTACTTCCTGAGAGAGGAGAGGGAATGCCCCAACTAAATCCACATCAATAAGGGAAGAGAAATGTCAAGATTGGTATTTCTTCCATCCTAGGTAAATTCTTTACATGTAACAGGAAATATCTGCTTTAACCAGCACATTCAATTCCTCCATATCCTAAGCACGTTAATTTTAATAAGCCAATTGTATATATTGAAAGAGCTGGGAACGAGTGCAAGTTGTAAATATGAGTATTTTAGTGTTATCCTTCACAATATTTTTCTATAAAATTCCCAAGGAAAAACTGTTTGCACTAAGCAATGCTTTGCAATCAATGCTTATCATCTTTACTCATCTACAGCCTCAACAACAAGGCTTTACCTGAGTAGGAACACGATCAAAGTTCTTCCCCAGCATCCTCCTCATGTGCTTCCTGGCATGGGATGTCATTTGGTGCTTGAGCAGGAAGGAGAACTGGCAGCCCTCTCGGATGCAGTGGAAGTGGCT